>NW_008349978.1:566711-582341 GCF_000622305.1 Nannospalax galili
TCATGTTATTATTTTTTTCTCTGTGATTTTGACATGTGAATTTCTTTTGTAGTTTCTGATTCTTGTGTGAGCCTCAAGCCTTCAAGTTTAAGTCTGCTTCTTTTTGTGAACTTTATGTGTCTTTCTGGTTTAATTTTTGGGCATGAAATGCTGGTTCCCCTAAGCTTCCAGTTATCTCTTTTGATTTTATATTGGAGTGGCCAGATTGCTTTTGTCTTCAAGAGTTCCCATAGAGGTCCAAGTCAGATGAGGATCAGATGCTCTCAGGCTTTCTCTTAAGGTCTGGATCCCCCCAGGAAAGATTTTGGCCTCAGGAATTTGGGGGTTGCACTGGCCTGGGAGCCAGGCCCATGAAAGATGCTGCTCTGGGGCAGCTGGTGGCAGTGCCACCCAGAGATGAAAAGGAAGATGGGGGCAAGAAGCAGCCCCAAGGCTCCTGGGGACGGCACTGAGGAGCTGGGTTGGTCTGGATGCAAAGGATCAGGAAGAGGAAAGGTCAGCACAGGCGTCCAGGAAAGAGGCTGATGGGTTATGCAGACCCAGGGAAGTAGAGGGAGGTGAGGGTGGGGCCAGGCCCAGAGTGCTCCTGGGGACCTGAGAAGGAGCTGAGTTGGTCTGGATGCAAAGGATCAGGAAGCAGTGGTGGTTCCCCAGTTGTCTGGGGTACCAAGACAAGGAATGGGACAGGAACCAGGCTAGGAGGAGAGACCTGTGGGGGAGATGGGAGGGTGAATGAGGCTTGGGGAGTCAAGGCATGGAGGGAGAGAATGACTTACCCCGGGGAGAGAGGACTGTGGGTTGGAGAGAGGCCTGTGGGTCTACACTTAGCTTTTTTTTTTTCTTTCTGTCTTTTTGAGACAGGGTCTCCCTGTAGTCCCAGCTGACCTGAACTCACTATGTAGACCAGGCTGGCCTTGAACTCCCAAAGATCCGCCTGCCTCTGACTGCCAAGTGCTGGGATTAAAGGCATGTGCCACGACCTCTGGCTTTTAAATGAGATTTTGTGTGTGTGTCTGTGTGTGTGTGTGTGTGTGTGTGTGTGTGTGTGTGTGTGTGCGTGTGCGTGTGTTTGTGTGAGTGCTTGGCAAGGCTAGAAGGGGGAATCTGATCCCTTGGAGCTGGAGTTACAGATGGTTGTGAGCCAACCCTATGTGGGTGTTGAGAACAAAACTCAGATTCTCTGGGAAAGTAGTAAACGCTCTTAATTGTTGAGTCAACTCTCCAGCCCCCAAATACTCAGCTTTTTAAAAGCAGGTTTTGGGATGGAACTCAAGTCCTCAGGAATACAAGGCAAATACGTTATTGGCTTATGTGATCACTTTACACATCATAAACCTTGAGAAACCATTACTACCACGTATTTCTGTCTAGAAAGTTGACTCATTATAAAGTAGTTTTGTTCAACAAGGAACATGAAGATAGCATATATTAAATTCTGTTATACCCCAAGAACAAAAGTAGGCAATTAAGGAAAAATATTTTGTTGATTTTTTGAGTAAAATCTATATGACTAGAATGGTTGAGTAAATAAAACTTTCATTAAAAACACGTGTGTGTGTGTGCGTGTGTGTGTGTGTGTGCGTGTGTGTGTGTGTGTGTTGTGTGTGTGTGTGTGTGTGTATTCGGGGAGCTGCACATGCCACACTATTTGTGTGGAGGTTAGAGGACAACTTGAGGGAACTGGTTCTCTCCCTCCACCATGTGGGTCTGTTATCACAGATCATTGGGCCTCTGGCCTCTGTATTCACATGCACACACGTGCACCTGTGTGCACTCAGCAGCAGGCACCTTGACCCACTGAGTCATCTCATTTTCACTTTTCTTTTGGTATTGTGTTGGCACTTGGCAGAGGATACAGAATTTTGCAACTATGGATTTCTGTCAAGTTGTAAACCCTTGTGACTCAAATTCCCCGAGTAACTGCTGACATATTAAAGGTGAGGAGTGAAGCAATAACATTAAATGTTTTTAATAGTATATATTAATTATACATGAAAATGAGTTCCATTGCAGTATTTTTATTCATGCATATAAGGTGTTTTGATCAAATCCATGCCCACTCCCTCCCCTCCAACTCCTACCATATCTCCCCATCACTTTTTTCTGATAACTTCATGTACTCTTTCTTCTTTGACTGATTGATTTTTTATGGGGCTTTTGGCTCCTCTAACATTCCCCCCTCTGAAGAAGTAATCCTAAAATCTTTTAAGCATTAGATAAAAGTTCCCAAATATTTTCGACATTTTTGGCCTTTAGACTAGAGTATGTTGCTAAGAGGCCCAAGGATGTTGTTAGTTTCAGCCAAGAAACTGGCTACTTTTCTTTGGGGTCATTTTACACTAACTGCCTAGCCAGTTCCTACTTCCTATTCTTACCACACCATCATCTGAAGAGGTTACCCAAATTGCTAATAGGGAATCGGGACGCCGACCACTCTGGCTTCTTCCATGCTGAAAAGGGACACAGGGTGAGACAACTGGAGTACCCCTTCAGTGGATCTATCTAAACACTCCCAAATTCTATAACTCTTGTCTCTAAGGGGAAAAGAAAGTCCTTGAATCCTGAATAGGAGATGTGAAGGAGAAGTAAAGGCCAGAGTAATTAGCATTACAAGTTCTAGACAGGGAACTAGAAAAAAGTCAGAACAGGGCAATTTTCAAATGTTCATACAAGAATCCACTGGAATTTCTTGACAAGGGCTTCCAACAGCATCCCTCTATTAGATTCCTCCTCATTTTTCTTTTGTCTGCCAAGACTGGACTCTAGAGTGATGGATTCAGGATTTGCTTTCAGGTATTTTGAAAGCTGTTAGAGTGGTTAGAATCAGTGTCAGTTCCCTCTCAACGGCTTTTAGGTAGGGGGAGAAAACAAATTTGTCCATAATTTTAGAACAATAGCTGGTTGTCTTCCTTAGGTACAGGTGGGAACTACAGTATTGGAGACCAAGATTTGAAGTCTTATATCTTACAACACTTTCTGGTTAGGAACAAAATCATCAATGAAAAATAATTGTGTAAGTAACTTTTTATATAGACTTAAGCATAATGTCTGGGAAGTGTAATCCCTTGAACTCTTAAAGAAATATACTGATGACTACTCTTTGGTTAAATTTTCCTTTTGGGTGTTTAAGACCATACAGTTGGCCCAAATAAATTAATTTATTTTTATACTTAAAGTCACCTGAGGATCTGTTCCTCACGGGTCACATGAACTTGGGAGGAGCTCCTGGCTCCTTCCTTTTACCAGTTCCATCTATGTGAAGATAAGACAAAGATCCTGCTCCACCATGTCTGGCTTCACTTGGAAGCATGAATGAGATGTTTCCTCTGAGCTGACCCTCCTCTTTATAGATTGGACATTGGTTCAAGTCCATCTTGTGGTGTCTCCATGGCCTCCCTAAACAAGAGGACAGGTGACTCAGGAGTTACAGGATATTTTGAGAGATGTTCCACAGTCCCCTGGAACTTGGAGGGCAAGTGGCAAAAACTGTCCTTTATGTGCCTATGACCACACTAGTATAGGCCTCAAACTATGGCTGTTAAAAATCCAATGTTTAGTTCCACCAGTCTGGTACTTTTAATTATCATGTGCTATGTAGATAAGGCTTGGATAAAAAACCAAATATTCTCAGGTAAAGCTTGACTAGATATATATTTTGTTACTTAAACTAGTTGACTAAACTATGACCATAGAAATTTTAAGATTATGTGTATATTATTTTTGTCTCATCCCTTATATATCATAACAAACCTAAAGAGACCTTTATCACTTGCTTAGGCTTTCTCATTTTTTCTATTTTGGAAAATATCTCCATTCCCATATCCTTTTAACATCTTTTACATTCTCATTTTCTTTTTTTAAAAAATAATTATGAGACACAATAGCATTAACAAATAAATTTTCCATCTGTTGTGAGACTTCTTTTCCTGGGGATGCTAAGCAATGCTTATTCCCTTTTAAGGTTCTAGTGTCAAGCCAATGTTTCATTAAAGTTTTACTGGGGAATCAATTAATTATCGAGCTTACTTACCGAGATAACTGAGGGGTTACTGAGGTGTATATATGACCTGAGTGTATGCACACTGGAAAGTCTTTACCCAGCATGGGTCATGCCTTCTCTTCCTAGCCTTCCCCATATTGTACACTCTAGCCCTCTCCAAATTCAGGAGGCCATGTGTGATTAGGGTCAAATTACATACAGTTGACTGTGAAGAGTGGCTGGATAATCCGCTGAGGGTCCAATGACCCTGTTTGGCCCTTCTTTAATGAATGAGCACAGCCATCAACAAGCCCAATTGTGAAGATATTTAGCGATCAGGCTCAGCTGAAGTCGTGATGATGGTCGTTATTTCATGCAGAAGGGACTGCTGTATAGCATCATCTTATTAAAAGGACCTGGAATTTCAAAGGATTTGGTGTTAAGATACACATATGAGTAAGAACATGTCTTTTGTTTTTCTGAGTCTGTGTTACTTCACTTAGTGTAACATTTTCTAGATCCATCCATTTATCTGCAAATTTCATTATTTCATCTTTCTTTACTGCTGAATAGAACTCCATTGTGAAAATGAACCACATTTTCATTATCCACTTGTCATCTGAAGGACACTTAGGTTGCTTCCATCTCTTAGGTACTGTGAAAAAAACAACAAACATGGTTGTACAAGTGTCTCTACAATAAGATGAGTTCTTTGGGTATATGCCAAGGAGTGGTATAACCGGGTCATATGGCAGGTTCATTTTTAGTTTTTAAAGAGTTCTCCACACTGTTTTCCATAGAGTTTGCAATCCCCCCAGCAGTGAATGAGGGTTCCCCTTTCTCCACATTAGGGTGGTTTTCATTTGCATTTCCCTAATTGCTAACAATGTTGAACACTTTTTGAGATGTTTCTTAACCATCTTTATTTCTTCCTTTGAGAACTCTGTTTAGATCCGTAGCCCATCTTTTCATTGGGTCATTTGGTTTCTCAATTCTTTGTTTTTTGAGTTCTTTATATATTCTGGATGTTAAACCTCTGTCAGATGTGTCACTGGTGAAGACTCTTTCCCATTCTTTGACTTTTCTCTTCATTTTCTTGATTGTTTCTTTTGCTGTACAGAAGCTTTTTAGTTTAATGAGGTCCCACTTGTTGATTGCCGAGCTTAATTCCTGAGTAAATTCTGTCTCATTTAGAAAATCCTTTCCTATACCTATATCTTGTAAGTCAATGCCAATATTTTTTTCAAATACTTTCAGGGTTTCCAGTTTCACATTGAAGTCTTTGATCCATTTGGAGTTGACTTTTGTGCAAGGCAAAAGATAAGGATCTAGGTTCATTCTTCTACAGGTGCAGATTCAGTTTTGCCTTCACCATTTGTTGAAGATGCTGTCTTTCCTCCATTATGTGTTCTTGTCACCTTTGTGAAATATCAGGTGTCTGAAATTGCGTGTACTCCGGTTTGGATCTTCAGTGAAGGTCCATTGATCCATGTGTCTATTTTTGTGCCAGTACCATGCTGTTTTTATGACTACAGCTCTTTAGTATACTTTGAAATCTGGTATAGTAATCCCCCCAGTGTTACTCTTTGTGCTCAGGGATGCTTTGGTATCTGGGGTCTTTTGTGCTTCCATATGAATTTAAGGATGTTTTTTCTAATTCTTTGAAGTATGTCATGGGAATTTTGATTGGGATTGCATTGAATATATATATTGCTTTTGGTAAGATAGTCATTTTCACAGTATTAATTATTCCAATCCATGAGCATGGGAGGTCCTTCCATTTCCTAGTGGACCTCAACCTCTTTCTTTAATGATTTAAGATTTTCATTTTAGAGATCTTTGGTGTCTTTGGTCAGATATATTCCAAGATACTTTATTTATTTACTTATTTATTAATTTATTTTGCAGCAATTTTGAATGGGAACATTTCCCTGTGTTCTTTCTCCAATTACTTGTTATTGATATATAGAAAGGCTACTGATTTTTGAGGCTTGATTTTATAACCTACCACTATATTAAAAGTGTTGATCAGTTCTAAGAGATTTCTGGTGGAACTTTTGGGATCTCTTAGGTATAGTATCATATCATTTGCAGAAAATGATAGTTTGACCTCTTCTTTTCCAATTAGTACTCCTTTAGTTTCCTTCTCTTGTCTTGTTGCTCTGGCAAATTTTCAAGTACTCTGTTGAAAAGGAGTGGAGATAGTGGACATCCTTGTCTGGTTTCTGGTTTTAATGGGAATGCATCCAGTTTTTCTTCATTTAGAATGATGTTGGCTGTGGGTTTGTTGTATATAGCTTCAATTATGTTGAGGTATGTTCCATCCAGCCCAATTCCCTCTAGGACTTTGACTATCTTGTTTAGCTTTTCAAAGAACCAGCTCTTAGGTTCATTGATTCTTTTCATTGTTTTCTTTGTTTCTATTTCATTAATTTCTGCTCCGATTTTTGTTATTGCTTTCCTTCTGCTGGGTTTGGGTTTCATTTGTTCTTGCCTTTCCAGTGTCTTGAGTTTCAGTGTTAGGTAATTTATTTGGGCTCCTTATAATTTTTTTTTGTCTTTTTGAGACAAAGGTCTCCCTGTAGCTGCAGCTGGCCTAGATTTGCTAATGGAGACCAAGCTGGCCTTGAACTCAAAGACATCCGCCTGCCTCTGCCTCCCTAGTGCTGGGATTAAAGGCGTGTGCCGCCACACCCGGCTCTAATTTTGTAATGTAGGCACTTAGAGCTATAAACTTCCCTCTTAGGACTGCTTTTAATGTGTCCCAGAGGTTGTGTTGTGTTGTATTATCTTTTTTGTTGAATTCAAGGAATTCTTTTATTTCTTTCTTAATTTCTCCTTTGACCCACTCATTGTTTAGGAGTGTGTTGTTCAACCGCCATGAGTTCATGTAGTGACTAGGGATTTGTCCAATGTTGATTTTGAGCTTTATTGCATTGTGTTCTGATAGAATACATGGAATTATTTTAATTTTTTGGTATTTTTTAAGGTTTGTTTTGTGGCCCAGTATGTGGTCAATTTTTGAAGAAGTTCCATGGGGTGCTGAGTAGAAAGTGTATTCTTTGGTGCTTGGGTGGAATATTCAAAAGATGTCTGTTAGGTCCATTTGATGTATGGTATCATTTAATTCAGACATCTCTCAGTTTATTCTGTGTCCAATTGATCTGTCTAATGGAGACAGTGGGTTATTGAAGTCCCCTAGTATTACTGAGTTGGGGTTAATCTGTGTCTTAAAGTCCTGTAGTGTTTTTATGAATTTGGGTGCACCAGAGTTTGGTGCATATATTTTAAGGATTGTAATACCTTCTTGGTTAACTGTTCCTTTGATCAGAATGAAGTGACCCTCCTTACCTCTTCTGATTAGTTTTACTTTGAAGTCTATTTTGCGAGATGTTAGAATTGCTACCCTTGCTTGTTTCTTAGTGCCATTTTCTTGGAATATTCTTTCCCATCCCTTTACCTTAAGATAGTGTCTGTCCTTGAACGTGAGATGGGTTTTTTTGCAGACAGCAGAGATGAATTTTGTTTCTTAATCTATTCACTTAGCCTGTGTCTTTTGACTGGGGAGATCAGTACATTGATATTTAAGGTTGTTATTGAAAGATGTGTATTGGTTGCCGTCATTTTGATTGCTGTTTGTGTTCTCTGTCTAATTTTGTGTTTCATAGATTATACCTTTATTTATTTTCTTTTGTTGCCCCTGGGGTATAGTTGTTTCTCTCTCTGCTCTCTGTACTGCTTCAAGTATTCTTTGAAGGGCTGGTTTTGTGGGCATGTATTCTTTCAGGCTACTTGTGTCATGGAAGATTTTTCTTTCCTCCTCAACTATAATAGACATTTTTGCTGGGTAAAGTATTATGGGCTGGCATCTATTGTAATGTAGAAAGACCTTGGTCCAGGCTCTTCTGGCTTTCATAGTTTGCATTGATAAATCAGCTGTAATTCTGATGGACTTTGTACGTGATTTGTTTTTCTTTTGCTGCTTTCAGTATTCTCTCTTTGTTCTGTACATTTAGTGTTTTTACTATCATATGTCATGGGGAGTTTCTTTTCTGATCCTATTTGGTGTTCTATATGCTTCCCTTGTTTGTATGGGGATGTCTTTTCTTAATTTCAGGAAGTTCTCTTCTACAACCCTGTTTAAGATCTGGTCAACACCATTAACCTGAAATTCTTCTCCTTTCTCTATTCCTATGATCTGTAGATTTGGTCTTTTCATGGTGTCCCACATTTCTTGCATATTCCGTTCCTGTGGTTTAAAAAAATTTTCCATAATACTTGCTTGAGTGGTCCAATTCTTCAAGTTTATCCTCCAGTGTTGATATTCTGTTTTCCATTTCATTCATTCTAGTGGTGAGGCTTTCTCCTGTTGTTTCAAGCTTGCTTATTGAGTTTGGCACTTCCTTCTTCATTTCTGCCTGAGTTTTCTTCCATGTTTCCACCTCTTTTGTGAGTTCATTCAGAAGTTTATCCCTATCTTTTTTAGTCCTTTGATTTGTTTGTTCATGTGTTCTTTAAATTTGTTGAATTCCTTGATCATGTTTAAGGTTGTTCTTTTAAATTCTGTGTCCTGGGTTATGTCTAAGGGCTTCTCCTTGTAGAAGTCTTCTACAGGATTGATGGAGTTTGGTGGGGACATAGTGTTTTGGCTTTCCATTTTATTATTCTTCCATTGTGATTTTGGCTTGTGAATTTCTTTTGTTGTTTATAATTCTGATAAGAGAATTAAGTTGAAGCATGCTTCTGTTTGTATTGTCTGGGTGCCTAGATCCTTTATTGCTTATGTAAAGCTGGTTGGTACAGGGTTCAGGTTCTCTCAGGTTTGATTTAGAAGGAACTGATGGCTTCAGATGAGCTATTCAGGAGTACCAACAGAAGCCCAATTTAGGTTCCAGTCAGGTACATTCAGGCTTCATTCATCACGTGGAGGCAGGATCTGGGAGCTCTCAGGCAGTCCAGTGTGTTCTCAGCCCCTATGCCAGGGGAGGCCAGAGGGAGGCCAGAACTCGACACTCTCTGGCAGTCTGCTGAGGTTAGAGCTGCTACACAGATGGAGTTCGGAACCCAGCCTCTCAGGCCATTACCCTCTCTTGTCACCCTCCCATTCCCACTGATACCTTCCTCTTCCCAAATAGTCCACTTTTTACTTCCCTCTCTTTCTCTGTCTCCTCTCTGTCTCTCTTCTCTTTCTGTTTGTTCTCAAATGAGTTTCCTTAGGGTTGCTTTCTAGACCGTGGATATGTGGATGTTCACAGGAGCATATGTGCATGGCTATTTATAGGTGCCTGGGCACTGCAACATTGGGTACATCACTGAGGAAAATGTCTCTCCTTCTACCAGCAATAATTAACTGCCATAGACCCGAGAGCGTTAACTTTTTAAAATGATTAGAACTATTGCAAATGTTTGAGACTAACAAATCTTTTGCATCTAGGGTCAAGGAATAATTCTCTCAATAAATGAAAATTAAAAGTGAAATATCCTCACGGATCCAGTAATACTTCAGAAAGCATGATTTAATCAAAAGGGGAAAACTGAAACAGTCACATTTCTTTATTTGAAAATTAACATATTTCAGGAAAATTCTACCTTCAAATTTACAGAGATGAAAAATACATTTTTCTGTGTTGTTATTTAATGATATTTATTCACAGTTTCTTTGATTCATGTTTCCAGAGTGACCTCAAGCCATTTACTTTAATCAGCCAGCTTTTCTCTTTTGCAAAAAGGAAAAAATAACATCCCCAACACTTGAGTGCTATCTGAAATTTGATTAAAGTTTAAAAGCCAGTGAAATAAATGGAGTTTCTCAAGGGGATCAAATCGTTATATTCACTTGCAATTTTAAATTACAGGACAATTTTTTTCTGAAAGGGTCTCATGCATCCCAGTCTGGCTTCAGTGTTGATTAGGTAGCTGAGGATGACCTTGAAGCGCTCATTCTCTTGCTGTGATTACAAGTATGTGCCACTCTGCTTGGTGTACACAGATCCAGGGATTGATGTGAGAGACGAAAAATAAAATAATGCTGAAGTAATTACTACATGTGAAGTCATAGGACAATATTATTTCTGTTTTTTATTGAATAGTCAGGTTTGTGTTCCCAAATACCCTTCGGTATGGGTCCATCCACTGGAGCCTTTTGTTAACCTAGCAAGAGTCCCATCCCTGTCAGAGACTCTCTCCTCCTTCTAGCAGCCATCAACTGTCTACAGTTCCTTACATTGGGTTGGGATTTCTTACCCACTTCCCCATGTCTATGCTGGGATTTTTTTTCTGGTTTGAGCTTGCATGGGACTTGTACACGCTGTCACCATTGCTGTGAGTTCATATTAGTAACTTACCAACTATCTGGAAGACTCTTTTTCTCTGCAGTCATCTACCCCCTCCCCCCTCTGACTCTTAAAGTCTTTCTGCCTCCTTTTTTTGCAGTGATGCCTGAGGAGAATGCTACTACTGTTACTTTCCTAGATCAACATAATTTCTTACTTATATTTCAACATATATTCTACATATGTATCCTTACATTTATAGGCAAGTATAGCTCTCCCCACTCATTAAAGAAGCTTCTTTTTGCAACATATGGAGACCATTACAAAGTCCCAAAATTGGTCCAAATGCAGAGGCTAACTGACTGTGTTGTGCTCAGCCCCAAATGATGCATCTACAGTGCAATGCCTACACTTAAGGCTCAGGATGAAAGGGGGATTGTTAAGAGCCAGAGGGGCAGGATGCTTGCTGCTATACATGACAGGGAAGCTGCACCCATGAAATCTCTGCAATATGGTTGCCAAAACAAGACCTGCATCTTCACAGCACAATTTGACATGGCAATGTGGATGGGGAAAATTTTACAAGATCCCAACCCTAAATGAAGACCTATAGGCAACCAATAGATGCTTAGGGAGGGAGAATCAGTTTTCTCCAGGGATTAGCTCCCTGGGACGTTATCTAATCCCAAGTGGGCAGCCGTAAACACAGGTACACACCATGAGTACCACTAAATGGACTCTGTAGGTCTGTGTGTGTGTGTGTGTGTGTGTGTGTGTGTGTGTGTGTGTGTGTGTGTGTGTGTGTGTGTGTGTGTGCATACACATCTATGCTTACATACGCATATATGTATGTAGCATAATAAATGGTAGATGATGGATGCATCTATGTATGTAACAATAATAAGGAAGAGGCCACAAAATTGACAGGGAATGGGAATGGAGGCATGGGAAGAGTTGAAGGAGGAGAGGCGGAAATGATGTAAATATGGTACTCACATATGAAACTCTCAAAAAAAAGTTTATTGAGCACGGGACCCCTGCCAACTCAATCAGACAGGGGCCTAGAGTGGAGTGAGGGAGATGGGTGGCTGGTCAGCTCTAGTCTGGGAACTATTGGAGACTGATTGCTACTTGGTGAGGGAGAGTAGGCCATACCAACAATCTCTATATGGGATGACTTGACTTGAGTGGATAAATTTGCACTGAAGGACATCTGGGTACAGATGACTGGACAGGACTTAGTATGTATGGTGGAATATATGAGATACAGTGGGGTGTGGGGGTGAAGGGCATGGATGGGGGAGGGGATCTGAATTTGATTGGGAACTGTTGTGTGAGGTGTACAAAAGCTCAATAAAAAATTAAAAAAGAAAAATGAAAATGTTATAAAAAGTTTGTGCATATGTATATGTATTTGTGTGTGCACATGTGTATATATAAAGTACATATATATGTAAATGTTTACTATGTATCAATTATCTGGTCATCATTTAGTTTATAAGTATGCATGCATCCATCATCTATCATTTATTTTCTGTGTATTTATCTATCATCTATCTACCATCTACCCATCTGTGTATCATCTATCTACCTATGAATCATCTGTCTGCCATCTATTATCTATGTATCTATCCATTCATGTATCTAATACAGTCTATCATCTCTGAATTCATGTATGTATGTATGTGTGTATGTAGTCAGGTAAAGAAATCTCCCTTTTCTCCTCTTTTACACACTAGGAACCTGAGTCTGAGACCCATATGACTGTGTCTGAGGTTATACAGAGAGGGTTTGGATATTTTTTTCTTTAGCACAGTCAGATTCAGCTCGAACACATTTATCAATATTGAGTTCTGGGCCACAGAACTCCCAGAAGCTGTGAACTCTAGTTTTGTTAATTCAATAATGAAGAGTTTAAAGATAAATAAACATCAGACACTTTACATCCAATGAGCTTTTCACTGAGTCTCTGAGAGAACACAGGTTGAATTGTGATCAGAGAAAAATTATATGATTTTTCCCTTCTCTCTGTGAGAAGCTTTTCATTTTGTTGACTCATCAGGCTGAAAGAATCAGATTGCCCTCCTGAAATTATTTCACATAATTGCTTGGAAAATAACTTTCTCAAATGTCTTTGGTTATGAAACACATGATTTCTCTCTTTTGAAAACTCCCCTGGCCTGGCTCTTTGCACTGCAAGTCAGGTGACGGTTGTCATTGCTGGCTGAGGGCAAATTCTGGGGATGACTGTGGCTTAGCACGCCTGTCTCATCAGACAGATCATTTCCTGATGACTTGGTGCGAGCATGGCTTGGCTATACAATGAGGGCTGCGTTGTTCTGCAGACAAATGGCAAGAATATTTTTACAACTGGAAAATAAAGATGTAATAACCAGACAGAAATAAGGAAAAGAGCCTATTTGGTGGAAATCATTTTTAAATTCTTACTATAATATAAATCAATGTCCTTCTATTTTCACCTTGTAGTTTTTATGTCTCAGCAATGAAAAGATTTGCTACTTATCTCTTGGAGTACCAGGTATGCAGTCTACTGGTGTGAAAATGATCCTATACCAACCTACGATGGGCTAAGCTTTCTAGAGTACTCTCAGTGATAGAGAGGAGATGTCTAGAGGTCAGGGAGTCAAATACTGCTCCCAATACCCTTCCTACGTGGACACAAGTCTCAACCTCCTCAGTACTCTCCTTTCTTCCTTATAAGATGTGCCTGGGAGTGTTTATTTTTACCTCTTGGAGAGCATGGGACAAATCATAGCACATTCCAAATAGATCAAGTCATCACTGGTGAAGAAAGGAGGAGGAGGAGGAGGAGGAGGAGAGGAAGGGGAGAGGAAGGGGAAGAGGAAGAAGACTAAGATAGCAGTAACAATGTCACCAGCAACCCCCGACACGATTCTCTCAAAGATGCATTGCAGATTTCAGCAAGCTGGAACCATCATGGCTGTCAGATGTGTTTGTAAATAAAGTTTTATTGAGACACAGACATGTCACTGGTTTGTTTTGTCCATATCTACTTTCATGCTGCAAAAGCAACATAAGTAGCTCCTAGCAGTACTTAAGTGGTACTTTGCCCTAACTCTGTGTCTGTGTGTGCAAACTTGTTTTTATTATAGCACAGTCTTAGTTACTTTGCCAGTTGCTGTGATAAAATACCCTGACTAAAGCAACCTGAGGGGTGGAGAAAGGACCTGCTTTGGCTCACGGCTCCAGGGTATACAGTACATCATGGTGGAGAGGATTGAGGAGGCAGCTGGCCACATTGCATCTGGACAGAAGCAGGGAGAGGTGAATGCTGGTGCTTAGCTGACTTTCTCCTTTAACAACAGTTTTTGTATTTTATTTGTTTATTTTTATTTTATATGAGTGTTATGCCTGCATGTGTGTAAGTGCATCTGTGTCATGCAGTAGCTATGGAGGACAGAAGAGGCATCAGATCCCCTGGAACTGGAGCTATGGATGGTTGTTAGCTACCATGTGGGTGCTGGGATTTGAACCCAGGTCTTCTGTGAGAACACCCAGCGCTCTTAACCACTGAGCCATCTCTCCACCCCCAGATTTCTCCTTTTCGTTCAGTCTAGGAGCAAAGCTCATGAAATACAGCAGCCTGTGTTTATGGTGGGTTGTCCACATTTATCTAATCTAGATGGTCAGCGGCTAATCTAATCTAGATAATGCCTCACAGGTATGCTGGAGGTATGTGCCCCAGAGGATTCTAGATCCTGTGAAGCTGACAAGCAGTATTAACATTCATATGTGCTTAAGTAGAATCAGCTGTATTCTTTCTTGCTTTCCAGTGTTGAGTGAACCAACTAATAGTGCCACTCCCTGCCTCCAGAAAGCAAACACTGGGTACTAATAGTGAATTTCTCTTACAAGAATATTCTGAGGAATGATATGTACATCTACTGCGGCATCATAGAAACTGGATAGGACTTAACATGGATCGTGGGATACATGAGGTCTGGTGGGAGGTGGAGAGACATGGATGGGGAGGAGGTCTAAATTTGATTAAGAACTGTTGCATGAAATGTACAAATCTCAATAAAAAATTTTTAAAAAAATAAATTCTTCAATGCTACCAGTGGTAGTTGGCTATCCTTGGCAGAGAAATAAATGAAATTAGAGTCTTTTGTAAAACCAAGCTATATGCTAATTTTAGTTTGGTAATTTTTAATAAGTGAGTCAATCACCAGCTACAGTGCTTAGTCATGCATTAGAAAGCATAAGGCTGTGGAATCATGCATCATTGGCTTCTATGGCATTGCATTTCTCAGTTTCTCATTGTGAAGAATATTAATTCATATTGTCAGATGTTGAGTCTGACTTCCTTAAGGGGCAAACTCCTATATAACTTCTAACTGTGCGTTTCTTTTGTCCATTTTATACTTTATGTTGAAAGCTGTGTATTCTCAGAGGCATTCCTGAGTGTCATGTTTACAAATTTCAGCACCTCCAAAGATGACATTCCCTCTGCCATCTTTATGACTCAAGCTGAGAGTGCTTAGACGTGTTCTGTCTACCATTTTATTTATTATGTTTAATTTTAGTTTATGTGTATGCATGTATTGCCTGCATATATGTAAGTATACCTGTGTCATGCAATGCCTGCAGAAGACAGAAGGCATCAGAGCCCCTGGAACTGGAATTACAGACAGCTGTTAGCCACCATGTGGGTTCTGGGATTCAAACCCAGGTCTTCTGGAAGGGCAGCCAGTGCTCTTAACTGCTGAGCCATCTCTCCATCCCTCTGTCTTCCATTTTAGATTTTTTTAGTCAGGGTCTTCCTGTAGCCCCAGCTGTTCTGGAACTCACCATGTAGACCAGGCTGACCGTGAACTCACAGAGATCTACCTGACTCTGCCTTCCCAAGTGCTGAGATTAAAGGTGTGCCCCACCATGCCCAGCCACTTTCATATTTTACCATGTACTCCATGCCCTGAGATAGATATGCCCCCAAAATATCTACCATCTTTCCTTCTTGAACCATGACCTTAAAGTGCACATGCTCAGTGATGTACTTCCTCTTAAATTAATTAATTACAATTTAAATTCACGTGTTTGTGTGTGTACCTGCCTGTCTGTATGTGTACCATGTGCATGCAGTGCCCATGGAAGCAAAAAGAGGGTGCAAGATCCTGGAACCGGACATGCAGGTGGCTGTTAGCTAAAAAGTGGGTGCTGATAACCAAACCTAGGTCCTCTATAAGAGCATCAAGTGCTATTAACCACTAAGCTATCTTTCTAGTCCAGAAATGTACTTAAGTGAGCTTGTTCAACGATGTGCTCCTTAGGTGAGCATGACCAGGAATCCACTCCTTAACTGAGCATATCTGCTCCTGTAGTACTTTCATATATATA
>NW_008349978.1:582359-586088 GCF_000622305.1 Nannospalax galili
CAAAAGTTATCCCAAAAACACAGCCCACCTCAAAAAAAGAAGTGGGGTATTTGTTCAGGATATTATATATATATATATATATATATATATATATATATATATATATATATATATATATATATATATATATATATATATATATATATATATATATATATATATATATATATATATATATATATATATATATATATATATATATATATATATATATATATATATATATATATATATATATATATATATATATATATATATATATATATAATATCCTGAACAAATACCCCACTTCTTTTTTTGAGGTGGGCTGTGTTTTTGGGATAACTTTTGTATTCTCCTAAACTGCTGAATATAATAAATCCTGCTGCAATCTTATTTATTGGTCATGCTTCTTTTGACTTTGTACTCATCAATGTGAAAACCCATTGACTTGGTTCTCAACCCCTTGATAATGCTTCAGAGATTCCAAATTGGTAAGGAAGACTGTCTCAGAACCCTTGGGAAATTGTACCCCTCAAGTCTTCTCCCTTCTCCTCCTACTAGGTAATATTCACTGAGGAGTTCCACGAATAAGGCATGGTTGAATTCTAACAGCATTATTCTATATACTTTATAGATGAGCAGATTAAAGAAGACAAAGTAAAGTACACGATTCAGGTCCTAAATCTATGAACTAACAGAGCCAAGATTTGAATCTAGGACTCCCCTGAGAAAGTTGGCATCTATACATACAGAAAGCTGGAACCCACAAACCCCAGGGAGTCATTGAGCCTTTCACATGGTCATCAGCATTGCATATGTACTGTTATTGCTATGTTTTGACTGTTGTACTGTTTCCATATTGCAACTTAATCCATAAGGCAATAGTATTAAAAGGGGTGATTTGAGTGGTGGTTAGGTTTATGAAGGCTTTGCACTCTTGGGTGGGATAGCACCCTTATGATTGAAAGAGCACTCTGTTGATCTACCTTTTCCACCAAGAGATAAGGAAGCATTTCTCTCCTACAAAGGATTCTGTAGGAAGGCACCATATTGGAAGCAGAGAGAAGCCCTCACCAGATGCCACCCTACCAGTGCAATGTTTTCCACTTTCCAGCCTCCAGAACTGTGACAAATACATTTCTATTGTTCTGTTACCCAGTGTGCTGGATAGTTTTAGTGTCAACTTGACACACCTGGTTTGAGGGAGCCTCAACTGGGGAATTTCCTTTATTGGACTGGCCTGTGGCCATGTCTGAGGGGCATCTTCTTGATGAGTGATGTGGGAGGGCCCAGCCCACTGTGGGTGGTGCCACCCCTGGGCAGGTGGGCCTGTGTTGCATAAGAAAGCAGGCTGAGCAGGAGCCGAGGGAGCATGCCTGTAAGCAGCGTTCCTCCATGGCCTGTGCTCCAGCTCCTGCCTCCAGGTTCCTGCCCTGAGTTCCTACCTTGGGCTCCCTGATGAACTGCGACCTGGGAGATGTAAGCTGAATAAACCATTTCTTCCCAGAGTTGGTATTGGGCAGAATATTTTGTCACAGCAATGAAGAACAAACTAAGACACCCAGTCTCAGAGGTTTTATTATAGCAGTACAAATAAATACAAATATCTTTGAAATTACTATTTTATAAATTCTTAAAAATAGGATCACAGCTTGCATTAGGTTCTCAAAAGGGCATGCAACTCTAAAAATGATTTTTTATAATTCTTTTACATTGATTGTGTGTGTGTGCGTGCTTGTGTACTATGTCACATGTGTATAGATCAGAGAGCCTGTGGAAGTCAGTACTCTCCTTCTACCATATTGGTTCCAGGGATCGAATTCAGGTTGCCAGGCTTGGCTACGATTGCCTTTACCCACTGAGCCAACTCTGGCTCCTAAAAATGTTAAAGAAATACTAAATGTCCTGGTTAGCTATAGTTGTCAAGCTGACACAGTCCAGAGTCATTTGAGAGAGTCTATTGAGGGATAGGCTTATGGTATTGTCTGTGAGAAGTTTTCTTGATTAATGATTGATGTGGGAGGGCTCCATCAACTGTGGGCAGTGCAGCACCTAGGCAGGTGGTCCTGGGCTGTATAGGATTGCTAGCTGAATAAAGAATCAGAAAGTGAGCCAGAAAATAGCTTTCTCCCATAGTCCTTGCCTCTGCTCCTACTCAGCTTCTTGCCTTCACTTCCCTCAATGATGGACTGTTACCTGGAATTGTGAGCCAAATAATCTGTTTCCTCCCCAACTTGCTTTCGATCATGGTGTTTATTCACAGCAACAGAAAACAAACTACGATGCTACACAAGGGATGTTTGCTTCGTATTTATGGAACAGAAGAGACTGAAACTAAAGATGGGATCTTTTGAAGGATGATGTCTTTCTAGACAGTGCAGATGTATCACCAGAGAAAGTTTTGAGAGAGGCAAAATAAAATACATAAGGGAAGTTTTGAAAGCCCCACAGGAGACTGGCTCTATTTTCTGTTTTGTTTATACTTCCAAATCAAAGGAAAATCAGCACAGCTGAAGGCCTGGTGAATCGTCAAGGAGATGCAGGCAATTCTGAATCATTAGCCTCACACCTTTTCTGAGATTCTGCACATTACCACTATGATGAATTTCATAATCATTTCAGTTTATTTTTTGAAGAACAATTAGAAGGATTTTTTTCCCTACATGTAATGCAAACCTGTTTTAGTATTTGAGAATCAGTTGTTATTGTTATCTCTCTCTCTGTTTATGTGTGCAAGTGTGCGTACAGACACACATGCACATGTATGTGCTTGCATGTGAAGGACAGAGGTTGACATTGTATGTCTTCCTTCATTGCTCTTTAGCTATTTTTTTTGAAACAAGATAATCTCACTGAACCTGGGGCTCACCAATTCAGACATGTTGACTGGCCAGCAAGTTCCAGGACTTCACCTCTCCCACTCCTATAGTGTTGGGGTTACAGATGTGTGTCACAGCGTCCAGATTTTTGGGTGGGTTCTCGGGACCTGAACACAAGTCCTCAAGGTATTACAGTAGGTAACTTTACCCACTGAGTTCTCCAGCCCTGAGTGTGTTCTCTCTCTCTTCTCTCTCTCTCTCTCTCTCTCTCTCTCTCTCTCTCTCTCTCTCTCTCTCATCTCTTTGGTCTTTTTGAGACAGGTTGTCCCTGTAGCCCCAGCTGGCCTGGAACTCGGTACATAGAAGAGGCCGGCTTCGCACTCCCAGAGATCTGCCTACCTCTGCTTCCCAAGTGCTGGGATTAAAGGCATGTGCTACCATGCCTGGCTGAGTTGTTACCCTTAAAAAAATAAAGGCATCTTTGTGATTTTAGAAATGGAATAATGGATCATTGAGATCAATTATTCCCCACTTCATTTTCTTTTTTAAAAATATTTTTTATTTATTATTTTTATTTTATGTGTATGTGTGTATTGTCTGTGTGTAGGTAAGTGTACCCGTGTCGTGCAATGCCCGTGGAGGACAGAAGAGGCTGTCAGATCCCCTGGAACTGGAGTTACAGACAGTTGTTAGCTGCCATGTGGGTGCTGGGATTCGGACCCGGGTCTTCTGCAAGAACAACCAGTGTTCTTAACCGCTGAGCCATCTCTCCAGCCCCTTCTTTTCTTTTTTTGAGACAGTTTCTGCCTAGGTAGTCCAGGCTGATCTCAAAGCCACAATCTTCCTGTCTCAGCCTCCCAAATGGTAAGATTACTAGTGGGCACTTCCACATGAGGCTGTGGAGATAATTTGAATCTTGGTTCCACCT
>NW_008349978.1:586296-588069 GCF_000622305.1 Nannospalax galili
TCTGTTTAAACATTACTCATTTATCATTCTTTGTAATAGGAAGCTTCAAACTTGCCTCTTTTAATTATTTGTAAAATATTTAATATTTTTCGTGATCTGAAGTGACCCTACTATGATATTACAGAGTAGAATTTACTCCTCTCAGGGCTGGGAAATGTCTCAGAAGGTAAAGTGCTTGCCTTGGACGCATGAGGACCCGAGTTACATTCCCAGAACCCATATGAAAAGCCAGGTGTGACAGCATGCACTTGTAATCCCAGTACTGGGGAGACGGCGACAGATGGGTCTCGGGGACTTGTTGACCATCAGGCTAGCCTATCTCAAAGATCAAGGTGGATGGTGCCAGAGGAACAACACCTGAGGTCGACCTCTTGCTTCCACATATGTGTGCACATGTGCAATTGCGCACATACATGCACATACATATGAACCCACTCCCCCCATACAAAAGAATTTATTCCTCCTGACAGTATTTTCGTCCCTGTTAGCCACCTTCCTTCTACCTTTCCTTTATCTCAACCCCTCATTCATCCAGTAACCACCATTCTACCCTCCACTGCCACAAAACCACTGTTTTTAGATTTTGTGTGTGAGAGGTAATGGGAAGTATTTGTCTGTCTGTGCCTGACTTGTTTCACTCAGTTCCATCAATGTTACTGCAGATGAAAGAACTTAATTCTTTTTTTATTTGATAAGTTGTTCCACGTTTATAATGAAATACAATTCTATAATAATTTTTTAATTTTCAAGAATTTTATACATGAGCATTGTATTTACATAATTGATACCCACCCTATCCTCCTCTGACTCCTCTTACTCCACATTCCCTCTTAATTTCATGACCTACTTTATTATTGCTACATATATATGCATATGTATGTGTGTATATACATGTATATATATATATATATATATATATGTACACACACATAACCTACTCAATTCATTTAGTGTTGCTCATATGTGTTTAGGGCTGACTACTTGAGATTGGTTAACCTATCATGGGCTTGTTAGTGGAGGAAACTGATTCTCCCTCTCTCAGCAGCCACTAATTTTCTGTAGCTTTTCATCTAGGAGTGGGGCCTTGTGAAATTTCCCCTATCCGCTTTGGAATGTCGAGTGGTGTTGTCATGATGCAGGTCTTATTCAGGCAGCCATATTGTTGAGATTTCATTAAAGAAATTTAATTTAATTTCTACAGTGACTATAGGCATGAATATGTGTCTTCCATCTAATGACTTTAGTTCCTTTAAATATATAGCCAGTAGTGGAATAGCTGGATCACATGGGAGTGCTATGTTTACTATTTTCTAGAAACTTCCATACTATTTTCCATGATGACTGAACTAATACTCCCATCAGTACTACCTAAGAATTCCCCTTTCTTTGCACGTTTACCACCATTTATTGATTTCTGTTTGGTTTGAGGTGACACCTGGTTGTGGATTTGATGTGCATTTCTCAGACAATTAGTGATGGTGAGCAACTTTTCATGTACTTGGTCATTACTATATCTTCCTTAGCAGAATGGCTATCCATGTTGTGCTGGATAGCTTTAGTGTCAACTTGACACACCTGGGTTGAGGGAGCCTCAACTGGGGAATTGCCTTCATTGGACTGGCCTGTGGCCATGTCTGTGGGGCATTTTCTTGATTATTGAGTGATGTGGGAGGGCCCAGCCCACTGTGGGTAGTGCCACCCCTGGGCAGGTGGGCCTGTGTTGGATAAGAGAGCAAGCTGAGCAGGGGCCAGGGGAACAAGCCAGTAAGCAGC
>NW_008349978.1:588264-617050 GCF_000622305.1 Nannospalax galili
AGTGTTCCTCCATGGCCTGTGCTCCAGCTCCTGCCTCCAGGTTCCTGCCCTGAGTTCCTACCTTGGGCTCCCTGATGAACTGTGACCTGGGAGATGTAAGCTAAATAAACCCTTTCCTCCCCAAGTTGGTAGTGGTTAGAGTGTTTTGTCATAGCAATGAAGAAACAAACCAGAACACATGTCGTTTACTTGGGTTTTGAATTATATTTTTTCCGTTGAGTTATTTTTCATGAATATTAATTTTTTGTTTGTGAATAGTTTGCAAATCTTTTTTACCATTCTGCAGGCCGACTCATTTAACAAAACAATTTCCCTTGTATTTTGTATTTGGTACTGAGGTGCATAAGGACATTTTCATACAGGTAGAGCATATGCTGAGCATTTTGCCTCCCCCCCACTCTCTGCTCTCTCATTTCTCCCCTCCCACTCCTTTTAGACCCCCTTGTTTCCCTAAGTAGTTTTGTTTCTACTTTCATGACATATAAATACATGATTATATATATATATAATCTAGACTGACTTAATTCACTTAATATAATTATCTTCAGTTGCATTCATTTTCCTGCAAATGACATAACGTTGTTTATTCTTTTGGAAAAATCCATTGCATATATACATCACTCTTTGTTTATCCATTCCTCTGTGGTTGGACACCTTAGTTCATTTCATAACAACTATAGTGACTTGTGCTGTCATAAACAGTGTGTCTTTTTGATATGCTGACTTGGGGCCCTTTGGATGACTATGCAGAAGTGGTTTAGCTGGGTGTGTTGATTAGTTATTTTCAACTTGATGTAAACTAGAGTCACTTGGGAAGAGGGAACCTCTCTTGAGGAATTTTCTCCATCACATTAGCCTGTGAGCATGTCTGCAGATCATTTTATTTACTGCTGATTGATGTAGGAGGGCCCAGCCCATTGTCGGGATCTCCCTAGGTCCTTCTGCGTATTAATAGGATTTTCTTTTTACAGCTGTGTGCTGTTCCTTTGGATGGATATTATATCTAGAGAACATCCCTGGGCTGGGTTACATAAGAAAGCTAGCAGAGCAAGCCAAGGGGAGCAAGCCAGTAAGCAGCATTCCTCCACTGGTCTCCTGCTTCCAGGTTCCTGCCTTGAGTTCCCACTCTGAGTTCCCTCAAATAAAATAAACCCTTTCTTCCACAAGTTGGTTTTGGTCATTGTTTCTTCATAGTAACAGAAAGCAAACTAGAATGCTGGGTCATATGGTAGATTTTAGGGCAGGCTGCCTCTTTACTCTGTTGATGATTTCCATATACACATTATTTGTCAATTATATACTCATAAAGCTAGAAAATTTTAATTTTTAAATTCACATATAATAAAACGTGCTCTGTGATATACAACTCTATAGGGTTTGACACATACATAGATTCATCTTTTAATTTTGTTTATTATTTTTATGTGTATGAGTATATTGCCTGCGTGTACATAAGTGCACCTGTGTTTTGCAATGCCCGTAGAGGTCAGAAAAGGACACTGGGTTTCCCTGGAACTGGAGTTACGGATGAACAGTTGTTAACTGTCATGTGGGTGCTGGGAATAGAATCTGAGAACAGCCAGTACTCTTGACCACTGACCTATCTCTCCAGCCCCACATACATAGATTTGAGAATCTGCCACCACACCTTCAAAGTTCCAACACTCCCCCCTATTTTTTATTTCTTTCCTCCTCTAACCAACTTTGCTTCCAATTTGTGGCACTGGTCTATTCTCCCTTCCTCCAAGTCTGCCTATTTTTAGAATGTCAAGCACACAAAATCAAGCCATTGGTAGCCTTCCAGATTGGCTACTTTTACTCAGTACTATACCTTTGGGATCTCCCTAGGTCCTTCTGCGTATTAATAGGATTTTCTTTTTACAGCTGTGTGCTGTTCCTTTGGATGGATATTATATCTAGAGAACATTTGAATAATTTCTAGCTTCTTGGTGATTGTGAATCAAATGACTACAAGCAGGTGTGTATAGTCTTGTGTAATGTAGGTTTTTAATTTTAAGTCTGTTTTGAGCAAGTGTTTTGAGTGGCATTGTGGGTTGTACACATAATTTTGCCTAAGTGCCTATTTAACTTTTTAAGAAACTGTTTTTGAAAAGTAGTCGGACCACTTCACATTCTGTGTGCCAGGAAGCTGTGAGTGTTCTAGTGCCTTCATAATCCTTTCAAGCATAAGCATTTGGTATTGCTAGTTAAAAAAGTTTAGCCAATGTGTTAATGAACAATGTGGTTTAACTTACATGTCCCCAAAGGCTCATGATCTCAAGCCTGTTTTTGGGTGCTTGTTTGTTTTCTTTCTTTTTAAAAATGTCTTTGCTTTTTTTACATTTATAATTTTACATTTGTTTGTTGTTTTTTGTGTATGTGCATGCATGTGCCATGGCATTTGAAGGTCGGAGATTAACTTTTGGAAGTTGGTTCTCTCCTTCCACTGTGTGGATTCTGAGACCAGAACTCAAGTCCTCAGGCTTGGGAGAAAGCGTTTGTATCCACTGAGCCATCTTGACGGTCCCTGCTTTCTTTCATATAGGCGAGTTTCTGGAGCTCTTTATATATTTTGAAGCAAGTGCTTTGTCAGGTTGTGACTTGCAAACATTTTTCTTCTGTCTGAGAGCCTCACCCTTTCTTTGCCACAGCACTCCAATCTTATATAAGAACAAAGTCAGTCATCATAGCTCTTCTTGGTTCTGCTCTAAAATGATTGTATGTGACACTGGCCACAGCACTTAATTCATTCTGTTCTTCTGTTTCCTGGTCTATAAAACCCCACTGTGGGGTGAGAGTATTTCTGAGACTCTTTGCAGCCAGAACAGTCAATGATTCTGAGAGACCAGCCCAAGTTCACCCAGCTAATGAACAGTAGTGTTGGCCCAGCATTTGAGCTGCCTCCCACCTTGCTGCCTTTGTTTGCTGTACAATTCTCCTCGTAATATGTTATTACTTCTTGTGCTCTTTCCTGGACCCTTTGAAAATATCTGCAAGCTCTTTTTTTGGTATGTGCTGTGTATATGTTTGTGCCTGTGTGTTTTCTTTCTCTTTATTTCTAAAGTGAATTATGCAGCACAGCTTCCTCCTTTCACTTCTGAGAGCAATGCAGGTTAAAACCACACAGGAATACATTTTTTGCAGTATTATGTTAGGTATTTTCATGAGACTAAAAAATACTTATCTTTCCTTTCCTACAGAGTCTCTGCTTACAATGTTTTGTTTCTTTTCTCTCCATTGGGTTGTTGACGTTAAATAGCTATGAACAAATTGTTTATTAAAAAAATTGAGTTTGTGACATGTAGCCATTGTCTTGCACTTTGATGTATGTCTTTTGCATTTTCTGATTATTTATTTTTGGCTTGATAAACTCTGACATCCATGTAGGTGAATTCTTTGTTCTTTTATCCTTTCTTGAATTTGGTCCTTATTCAAAGGACTTCTCTGGTGGTAAAAGAAGAATTGTGCTATGCTTTCTTTATTAGTTTATTCTACAGACACACACACACATGTGCGCACACACACACATGCACACACACACAGATAGACACACACACACACAGAAACATGCACACAGACAGACAGGCACACATACTTAAATTCTTGCTCTGTTTGAAAGTTGTCTCGGGGCTAGTGAGATGGCTCAGCTATAAAGACACACGTGCTCTGGCATATACCCCCCACACTGTATACACATAATAATATTAAAAGATATTTTTTAAAAAGAAAGTTATCCAGGTATATAAAACATAGAACCAAATATACTACCCCAAAAGCAAATCATTTGTCTTAAGATCATTAATTAACCCAACTTTTTTCTTTTCATTTCAGTTGCTCCTAGTGAGATATGCTAAATTTTACCCTAATTGGGGTGTTCTACTTTTTAATTTTCTTCTCTGTTCTGTTGACCTTTCTTTGTACTTATGCTAAGTGTTAACATTTTCTTTTAATTCCTGTCCCCTCTGTGATGTGCATATGTATGCACTTGTGTAAGTGCACTCACCCATGTATGTGCATATGGAAGCTAGAGGTTGACGTCTGGTGTCTACCTCTACTGCTCTCCACCTTGCTTTAAAAAAAATCACTTTATTTTGATTTTATGTGTATGAGTGCTTTGCATGCATGTATGTAACTGCGCCATGTGTGCAATGCCCATGGAGACCAGAAGAGGGCGTCAGATCCCCTGGAGCTGGAGTTAGGGATGGTTGTTATCTGCCATGTGGGTGCTGGGAACTGAAGCTGGGTCCTCTGCAAGAGCAGCCAGTGGTCCTAACCACTGAGCCATCTCTCCGGCCTCCACCTATTATGTTGTTTGTTTTCAGACAGTCTCTCACTGAACTTGGAGCTCACTGATCAACTAGACTAGTTGGCCAGCAAGCCCTAGAGTTTCTCCTGTCTGCCTCCCCAGTGCTGGGATTACAAGTGGAATGCAACATGCTTGGTATTTTGTCTTGCTTCCTAGGTAATAAATCCAGGTCCCCATGCTTGTACAGCAAGTACTTTGCCCATGGCGGCATCTCGCCAGCTCTTCTTTGCGTTTTAGCACGCTCATAGTGGACTGTTTGCTTTTTTCACTATTCGAGTTTCTTCTGTTTTTTTTCAACATAGTTTCTTAAAAATTTGAAGCGTCCAGAAATGTTTAAAGGATCTTACATCCCCTCCAAGATTCAGCCACTAACATTTTATTAGTCGTGCTTTTATAAAAACACATTTAGCTCTATTTATCCCTCTATTTATGTACAGATCCACCTTAGTTTTTGATGCATTTCAGTGTACATTGGAGATATCATTATGTTTCTACCTAAATAGCTGAGCATGAATTTCACCAACTAGGGCTTAGTATTTTTAATAATATTTTTTACTTTGAACTAAAATTAAAATAAAGTGAAATGCACAAATATTAAGTCCAGATTCAGTTGTTTCAAACCATGCAAACCACTCTACTACTCTGCTATTCATTTTATTTTTTCTCTTTACATGGTATCTTCATTCTGGTCACATTTTTAACTTGTTCCCGTGTAGTAAGCTATTAATTTATTGTGATAATAATTTTTATTTATTCTTTGAAAATGTCACACATTTATGCAATGTATTTTGATCATGTCCATCCACCATCCACCTCCCTACAACTCCCCTTAGCAAGCTATTGATTTTTGCATGCATCTACACACATATAATTTATGTTGTATTTCTGAACTGGTTTTGGTGGGAAAAGGGCAGGTTTTTATTATGCAAAGGTATCTAGAATTTGCTTCTGATTCAGTTTTATGTATGACTTAGTAGGTAGCTTTTGTTTTTCAACCAATGAAAGAAGCTGGTGAGTATAATTTTTTTGCTAACTGGGGAAGTGGCTCAACCTGTAAGTTCTTGTGCAAGCATGAGGAACTGAATTTGATCCTCAGACAATTGCCCCCCCAAAGCCAAGCATGTTAGTGCATCATTTTAATCTCAGCATGGGGGGTGGGGGTGGAGACAGACAGATCCCTAGGGTTCACTGATCAACCAGCCTAACCCAATTGGCAAGCACCAGGATAAGAAGCAACAGTTGAGTATGGTCCTGTGGCCTCCATACTCACATGCCACCCTCCAATGTGCACCTGCACACATACAACTATGCACACACATCCTCATACACAAGTGCAAGTTTGTTGACACTTCCAATTTGTATCTTTCCAACTGCCACAGGCAGAACGAGGCCTTGCAAATACAAGTTGTCCATGAGGTCCTGGGGTTAGTTCCGCTTTTGTGGGTAGGAAGTGCCTACCTGTCATCTGTTCAGCCTCACTTGGATGCTTGGAAACAGAAGAGTCGAATAATTTACCTCTTGCCCTGCCCCTTGTCATTGAGAGGCATGTTTTTGCTGGTTCTCTGGTAAACTTCAGCTGCTTCATGATCCTTGATGTGTTTTCTCATGTCTGTCTTTTCGTCAGCACACTCTGGTCCATCTCCAAGCACGTTGCAATCCCACTCATACTCTGAGGTCTGGTGTTCTAACTTCATTCTTGTTTTACCGAGAAATAAATTTTTAAAATTCTCTTCTGTCCCTGCTTGTACTTCAATGAAGAAATGAAGTACACACGTGTAGTGCCGTGGCTACACATTTCCTCTTATGCTTACCACAGTTAGATGTCTAGTGAAATAAAGAGGCTTTAAGGCTGGCCTTAATGTTTGGAATTAGGGATAGGGTGCTTTTGTCATTTTTTATTGAATTTTTGTGAATTTCTTTATTTTGTCATTTTTTATTGAATTTTTGTGTATTTCATACAGAACATCTTAATCAGTCTTAATAATCTTTGTAACCCCTTCCCCACTGGCACCCTCCCATAGCCCATCCCCACTGGAATTCATAATTCTGTCATTTGTGTTAAGGCCTATCGTGTCATGTTAGTGTCCTCAGGCATCTCCCCAGTACAAGTTCATCCACTGGGGTCTAGTCAGCCAATCTAGAGTCATTCCCTTTAAGAACATCCAATATAGTTTGATGGTATTTATTTCTTCTCCCCTATCTGCACCCCCTTTAGTACGTTCCACTCAATTTTATCTATCATCTATCTAATCTATCTATCATCTATCTATCATCATCTATCTATCTATCTATCTATCTATCTATCTATCTATCTATCTATCTATCTATCTAATCTATCATCTATCTATCATTTTTCTATCTATCATCTATGTGTCCATCTATCTATCTATCTATCTATCTATCTATCTATCTATCTATCATCTATCTATCTCTCTGTCTGTCTGTCTGTCTGTCTGTGTATCCTGTAGACTCAAATATGTGTTCCCAAATGCCCTTTGGTGTGCATCCATCCACTTGAGCCTGGTTAACCTACCAAGAGTCACACCCTTAAAACAGACTGAATCTTCCCTTCCCAGCAGCCATTGCTGGGTTTTTGTCTGATTGAGTCAGCACAGGTCTTGTGCATGCTGTCACCATTGTATCAAATTCATATGAGCAAGTTCCCAGTGGCCTGAAAACCTCTGTTTCCTTATGATCATGCAGAAACTCTGGCTGTCAAAATCTTTCCACCCCTCTTCAGCAATGGTTCCTGAGCCATGGGTGGGTGAGTTTTAATATAGGAGTCCTATCCAGGGACATGCACTCTGTAGTCTCTTGTTCTCTAAAACTTAGCCAGTTGTGGCTTCCTGTGTGCATCACACTCTGTTGTATGAGGAAGCTTCACTGGTGAGAGTTGAGGGATGTATTGGTATCCTCTCTCCACCCTGTTCAGCTATGTTCTGTGAGCCTTAGGTATAGAGGTTCCACAGTAGATACGTCACTTAGGGCTGGTATCTCTCAGACACATATTCTCTGTGTGTGACCAGTTGTGCAACTCTGTAATAGCCACCATCTGCTGCAAAAAAAGCTTCTTTGATGAGTGGTGAATGGTATACTTGTGAGGATAGTAGGCAGCCTCTGTGGCAGGCAGATCAGGAGGCCAAGTGCAAGGTGGGGGGTGGGGACAGCCCATGGAGGGTCGAGCAAACTACCTTAGAGGGTTAAATTAGTCTGGGTTAGGAAGCTAGTCTAGCGATCTGAGGCAGAAGAGCAAGAGCGGGCCTGGGCCCAAGGCTAAAAGTGGGACAGAGTGTGGGGAGAGAGTGGAGCTGCTCAGGATGCAGGGGAATTGTCTTGTGATTTTTAGAGTATTTTTACAGCTTATCATCCACGTCATTGTCCCATGGTACTGGGTACAGAGGTATAGGTAGTCTGATGAGTGATGCATTTAACAAATTTGTCTAATTTTTCTGCTCTTATGTGGTTTATTTTTTTAATTAAAATTTTTATTGATTTTTTTTGCTATTTTAATACAATATTATTTGATGGTATTTAGATCTCCTGCCCCATCCATAACTCCCCCCATTGAGCCCCCACCTAATTCAATATGCTCCACTGTGTATACAGTATGGTCTATAGAATCTGATTTGTGTCTCCACATGTTCCTCAGAGTGGGTCCATGGTGACTAACACAGAAACCCATAACTGGCCAATGTGCAGAGAACAAAAGAGTGGAGTGTTTATCCCTGAATAGGACACCTATTTCAAATTCCTGCCTCCCATGGCTCGGGGAAGCAGAAAGATTGTAAGAACCAGAGGTGGTGCAGGTTCTTTTTTTTAAAAAAATGTTTTATTTACATGTGTATGTTTGCACATGTGTGTGCAAGTTTCTATAGAGGCAAGAGTGGACATCAAATCCTTTGGAGCTGGAGTTGCAGGTGGTTGTGAGCTGCCTGGTATGGGTACTGAGATCTGAGCTCCGGTCCTCTGACAGAGCAGTAAGCACTCATAACCACTGAACCATCGTTCTAGCTCATGTTAATTTTGTTTTAATCAATAAGAAAGGGTAAATATGATCAAAATGTTCATACATGTATGTGTATGAAAATGTATAATGAGACTCATTTATTTTTACAACTAATATATACTACTGAAATGTTTTAAAAAACTAAAAAAGACTTCCAATTAAAATATACTGTGCTTGCTTCTCTTTAGAAATATTTGTCTATGATTAAAAGCCCTCTGTTTTTCTTTCTTTTTAAACTCTTCAGCCCTTTAGTCTGTTGATCTGTGGGATACTTTGCACACAAATTAATTCCTAACCATTTTGTCATTGAATAAGTACATTCCTGGCATTTGGTGTTTTCAACTCTGCCCATTATTACAGCCAACATAAAAAGGGAAGTTTAACTTGCAGCTCATATATCCCTGATCTGATTAAATCACTTGATGCTTTTATTCACCTTCTACGATAATAGCAGCTAGGTGCTTTCTTGCATTTAATTTACCTGGAGAGAACCACTTATTGAAATGTAGGTTACATGTAGGTACAGAGGGAATATTGCGAAGGAAGCAGGAGGAAAGCTGTTGTGTGACCACTCTTGGGGAGACATGAACAAATGTCTATTCAGCCCAGATAAGGCACCGAAAAAAGACCAAAGAAACGATTCCACCCAAGACTAACTTAGTGTGCCAGTGAGTTTACTGTGGTTCCTTACAGGAGCATGAGGCTGGAGTTACAGGAGCATGGACAACACAAAGGCAGCTGCATCACAGAAAAGCACAGCTCAGCATGGGTGACAATTCATGAAAACTGCATTCCTAGACCTGTTGCAGACAGCTGGCCACATCTCAGAGTCTCCTCTCCCCAGTTGTTGCTGCTTATATAACCTTGGGGAGGACTCTTATGAACCCTGTAAGTTTCATTTACTTCCTGGACCTTATATACTTTGTTGGCTTTCTGAGTCTTATGAGGCTCCGTCATCCCTCAATGACAGACTGTTTCAACTGGAAGGAAACAGCTACACAACAAATGCCTAGTTAGGGGCTGGAGAGATGGTTCCTCAGTTAAGAGCACTGGCAGCTTTTACAGAAGACCTGGGTTCAGTTCCCAGTACCCACATGACAGCTAACAATTGGCTGTAACTTCAGTTCCGGGAGATATGACACCCTCTTCATTGCACACACGTGGTGCACTTATGTACATGCAGACTTAACACTCATATACTTAAAAAATAAAAATTAAAGCGCATGTTCACTACATATGTAGTAGACATTTGAAAAAAGTAAAAAGGAAGAGGTAAATTAATTTTAAAAGATTGGGGATGTGGTTCAGTGATAGAGTGCTTGCCTAGTATGCACAAGACCCTGGGTTCAATCCCAAGCACAGGGAAAAAACTAATTTAACATTGTGTTATTTAACCCATTTTGTCCAGTGTACCATTTCAACATCGATCATTATAACATATTAAAACGTTCTACATTATTTTTTTTACATAAAGGATATGTGCACATTTTTCGCACATCTCAACTCAGATCTGTCATGGTTTGATGACATGGTACCCACCAGTGGTTAGTGTCTACTAAGTAAAGAGCACAGTTATAGACACCACAATTAGTATCTTAAAATATTTTCTCCTTGGGGCTGGAGAGATGGCTTAATGGTTAAGAACACTGGCTGCTCTGCAGATGATATGGGTTCAGTTCTCAGCATCCACATGGTAGCTAACAACTATCTCTGACTCCAGTTCCAGGGGATCTGATGCCCTCTTCTGGCCTCTGCAGGCTTTGTACAACACAGGCACACTTACATACATGCAGGCAATATGTTCATACAAATAAAAATTTAAAAATCAAATAAATTTTTAAAAATTAAAAAAATAATTTTTTTCATGTACCATAAACAGGCCTTGAACTTGCTATGCAGTTGAAGGTGGAAGCTGGCCTTCAACTCCTGATCCTCCTGCCTATACCTCCCCAGTGCCAAGACTACAGGTGTAACCTGGTTCATATGATGTTGGGGATTGAACTCAAGGCCCTCGTCATCCTAGGCAAGTACACTACTCACTGAGCAGCAGTCCTAAGCCCTCTATGAACTTTCTTTAAGGTTGGCTTTCTCGGCCACCCCACAATTGATGTTTTGACTGAGCTAATTTTTTTTGCAGCGGAGGCTGTCCTTTAGCCCTGGTTTGGATATGATATGTTCACCAGAGGCTCCTGTGCTGAAAATTTAGTTCCCAAATGCATCAGTATTTAGAGCATGTAGGGTTTAGTGTGATCTGTCTTCATAGTTAATTTGTGTACGATTCAAGGACCTAAATCACTTATAGCCATGAAAGATCCATCTGGGAGAGTGGCTCCTAAATTTATTGTCGCATGACAGAGAAAATTAATGACGTGGACTCTCTGGAGGTATGCAAAGCAGAATCAGGCTTTATTAAGAATTATTATAGGGAAGTGAGAAATTGAGGAAAAGTGAGAGAAACTCCCTAGAGTTGGGAGGACTTTCCAAGGGAGGAAAAAGCCAATGAATATCCCTTGTCTAGGTGTTTTATAAAACCATGACGGAAACTGGATGAAGGCTGCTGGAATCTATTCAGATTGGTTAGTTTCTGGGCTGCTGTGGACTGATCCAATGGAGGTCCCACAGTTCCATGCCTGTTCCCCTGGCCCAACTAGGGAGATGATCATGAACTATTCATGCATGACACAACCCAGTTAGGGGTGCTTGAAACCCCCATCCATCTCTGACTCTAGCTGTTAGTCACTTGGCCAGTATTACCTTCCCTCCAACCTTGCGGGTGTCTCAAGTGCTGTTAAATATAGCTACCCCATTCTCACCTGTACACTACCTGTTTATACCTTTACCATACACTATTATAGCCACCAAGATGGAGCTCCTGTCTTCCTTGGTTACCTCATACCTAGGTCTTTGTCTATGGGTGAGTTGGGGTGGTTTTCTGTGTGGAAGTTTCTTAGTCCATCTTTCCTTACAATTTACTATGTTACAATTAGGTGCACTAGACAATGATGTTTTACATATGATCCTCCAGGGTTTTGGGGGATGGGGGCAGTTGGCCTGCCATCACTGGCTAATGGCTCTGTCCCTTGTCTTATTTGGTCAATTCATTTATCTCATACCCATATACAAGTCCTCTTTTCCAGAATCAGTTTAACCCTTCATTCTCCTTTCAATCTTAGCCTCAGCTCTCACACAACATATATGAGCAACTTTCTGTTTCACCATGGACGATTTCCCTTTATTACCTTCAGAGAGGTAGCTCCTGCCTCAAGAGGTGAGGCTTTTGGCGGGTTTTGGGTTGACAAGCGCTCTGACTTCAATAATGGGTTCATCTATGACCTCAATAATGGGTTCATCATGCATAGAGTCATCACTTAACAGTCTGTTGGGAGGTGGGGCATATTTGGAAGAAATAGGTCAGTAGAACCATGTCTTTGTATGGACTATTTCATCCCTGGCCCCTTCTTCCCTCTCTCCGATTCCCTGCTACCATGAGATAAGGAGCTTTGCTCCAGCATGCTCTCCTTACTGAGATGTTCCACCTCACCAGAAAGTTCAGAAACAACCCAGCTGAATGACCACGGACAGAAAACGCTGCTATGTAAACCATACTCCGTTTTTCCTTTAAGTCAGTTTTTCTCAGGTATTTGCCATAGTGACAGGAGAGCTGACACAACTCACCTGTGCATTGTAGGATGTTTACCAGCATCTCCTGCCTTCACCTTCCAGCTACCAGTGGCATTATCCTTTAAAGATCTAACAACCAGCAATAATTCCAGACATCTTCAAATGGCAGCCACTGCTACAAGGCATGGTCACAAACATTATGATAAATCATCTTTTTATGCATGTATGTGTGCATGTGTGTGGTGTGTGTATGTCTAAGCCAGAGGACAACCTCCGGTATCCTCCTCATGAATGTAGTTACTTTCTTTGAGCCAGGGTTTCTCATTGGCCCAGAGTTCATGTATTAGGTTATACTACCTGGCCAGTGGACCCCTGGGATCCTTCTGTATCTACCTCTCCAGTATTGGGGCCATAAACATGTGTCACCATACCTGAGATTTTTATGGGGTTCTTGGAATTGAACTTGGCTTTCATGATTTCAAGGCAACAACTTTACTGATTGAGCCATGACCTCAGATAGATAAATCATCTTTAATTTTGCTAAAGTCATTGATAACTTCTCCCAGGCTCTTGCAGCTAAGCAGGTGTATAAAGATGTTTAGATGAATATTTCTCTCCTGTGATTCTGGTAAGGCTCTGTCCTTGCAAAAGCCATTTGGCAATGGTGAACTACTTATTGATTGGAAGCACAGTGGATTTTTGAAATCGCCTTGCTAACTCCATTCAAATTATCTTAGATCAACTTCTTTGAAAGTCTAAGTAAACAGTTTAGAGAATATGATGGTAAATGATCTTTCTGAGAATCAACAATATGTGGAACTTACTGTATTACACCGGGAAAATGAATACATTCTGCGGGTGTATTTGTATATGTCTGGGTGCGTGTTCTTATGGGTGCATGTGTGGATGTGCATACACGTGTGTTTGTGTGGATGTCACTTCTCACGCACCATCAAATTATATTTTTTTGAGATAAGGTCTCTCACCAGGACATGGAACTTGCCAAGCAGGCTAGGCTGACTGACTACAAGCTTCGGTGTCCTTCTGTCTCTGCCTCCTCAGTGAAGAGATTATGGTCACCACCACATCTGGCATTTTTTTCACATGGGTTCTGGGGATTGAATTTATGTCCTCAGGCTTGCAAGGCAAGCACTTTGCCAATAAAGTTAACTCCCTACTCCCATGGACACCTTCTTTTGAGCAGGATCATTGGTTTACTTTTGGCTAATTTATGATGTAGTCGAGAAACCCGTTGTTTTATAGAAGTCCATGTTTCTACAAAGAATTCTAAAAGACAAATGTATGTTATGTGTTGTGCTTATAGTGTCAGTCCGTCACTGGTTTGCTATCAGCAATTTATTTATTTAGAAGTGAGCATCAGTCATTGTAGTACATTTTTGTTTGAACCATTTTGTTAAGTACAGGGTTGAGAAGGAGAATCAGCTACTTTAATTGCAAGTTCCAGGGCAGAGTTTAGTTGTGCGATGTGTGTGTTGTATGTGTTAGTGTGTCTGCATGCATACATACATGTGCTTGTGCATGGAGAACAGAGATCAAGGGTAGGTGTCTTTGTGCCATTGATATTGTGCTGGATACCTTTAGTGTCAACTTGACACACCTGGGTAGAGGGAGACTCGGTTGGGGAATTGCCTCCATTGGACTGAGCTGTGGCCCTGTCTGTGGGGTATTCTCTTGATTGTTGAGTGATGTGGGAGGACCCAGTCCATTGTGGGTGGTGCCATCTCTAGGCAGGTGGTCCTATGTTGTATAAGAAAGCAGGCTAAGCAGGGGCCAGGGGAACTAGCCACTAAGCAGCATTCTTCCATGGCCTGTGCTCCAGATCCTGCCTCTGGGTTCCTGCCCTGAGTTCCTACCTTGGGCTCCCTGATGAACTGTGACCTGGGAGATGTAAGCCAAACAAACCCTTTCCTCCCTAAGTTGGTATTGGTCAGAGTATTTTGTCACAGCAATGGAGAAACAGACCAGAACAGATATCCACTTTCCTATTTTGAGACAGGGTCTCTCAGTGAACCTGACACTCATCATTCAGCTAGACCACCTGGCCAATGAACTTCAGTAATCTGTCTCTCCTCAGCTCTCCAGCAGTGGCGATCTGAGCATATGACACCATGCCTAGCCTTTTACATGGGTGCAGGGGATCTGAACTCAGGTTCTTGTGCTTGCGTCACAGTTTACCAACTGTACCATCTTCCCAGCACCTTGTTTTTGTTTTTCACTTTAGAAAAGAGTAGGGTCAACTCTGACCAATGTGCTGAGAACAAGAGGCCACAGAGTGCTCATCCCTGAATAGGACATCTGAATCAACTCTGCCTCCCAAGGTTCATTGAGGAAAATGAGGTAGAAAGATTGTAAGAGCCAGAGGGGGTAGATGAACACAAGGAGACAGTCTTCCAGACTGTCAGTTACTCGAAGTCACAGCAATGATGACAGCATGTACAAGTTCCATGTTAACCCAAACCAGAAAAAAATCCCACATTTGTATGAGGAAGGGGGTAAGAAGCTCCAAACTCAAGTTTGTACACAGACACAGACATACACACATGCAGACACACACATACACAAATACACACACAAACACACACAAAATGTATCTAACACTAGGAAAATAGCAATAGAGACATGATCAGAATCCACCTGAAATTTATGGCCAGGAATCCAGAGGCTGCAGGAAGAATTTTGTAAGGGTTAATGAAAATTCTCAGAACCTCAACTCAATGGAAGGGTCTGGGGAGATGGCTCTTTGGGCAAGAGCACTTGTTGTGCAAGTATGAGGACCTGAGTTCAAATCTCCAGCACCCATCCAAAAACCTGGACATGGCTACAAGTGCCTGTAACTCCAGCACTGGGTGGGAAGGGTGAAGAGCAGCAGGTCCCAAGTTTGTGGGCTACCAGGTTCTCTCAAGAGAACAAGACAGAATCATAGAGGACAATACCCAATGCCTTGCTCTGGCCTCTGCATTCGAAACATGGCAAACATGCAGACCCACAAACCTCAGTGGATTCAAGTCCCCGTAAGATGTTTGCTAATCCCACCCCTTCCCCAGGCTGGAAAGTTCTGTGTGTGTATCTTAGGACATGACAAATTGTTCTCAGCATCCTTTCAGTGTGAGACCAGAGACAACATAAAGAAGGGAATTCAGGTACCCCAACTAAATTCTCAGAACTGGACGTATTCCAACAGTCTAGGAGCAATTCTGTCTAGAGGGTGTGTGAATCTGCCCTGGAGATAGTTAAACAAGTGCTACGAGAGTAATCCCAGGAAAAAGGGAAGTGCAGGCGGGCCACATCCAGCCTGAATGCCAAGCCAAAGCACTCCAGAATTTCCACCTCCTCTGGAAAATGACAATCTACAGGCAAGACTTTGTTTTCTATCTTCTGTTCAGCTGGCTGTTAATGCCTTGTTTAGTGCATATTCCAGTGTAGCAGCACGTCTGCCTGCAGAAATAAGCTAAAATAATCGATTTCTAAAAATATTCCACGAGCTCAATTGCTTTCTGCATGTCAGACAAAGGCAGACTTTCCTATGGAAAGTTAAATGAGCTGAGTATTTTCGTAGCCCTGTCCTCGGCTGCGCTCATCACCGTGTTGGCGGCCATCTGTGTCTTTCTGCTGCTTCCTTCCTGCTTTGTCCAAGGGAATGAAAATAAATGGGCAGGACCCAACATGATCCAAGAAGGTAGAGAGAAATGTAATAGAGACATAGATCTTGAGAAGGAGCTAAGGCATGCCAGCTGCTCTGTTATTTATGCAGTCAGTGTTTGTGCTTGCCACGTGTGCACGGTGGAAACATCCTGCAATCTGTCGAGAAGAAAATCATTATTCGTTATCACTGCAAGCAAAAGAAAAAAAAAGAAACATTTCATGGAAGGGAAAAGGTTCACTTCTGTGGTATTTCTGTCCCCAAATATATCTCCTGAATGGAATGAGGAAGCATCAGGCCAGCTCCAATTAGGAGCAGCTTGCCTGGCTTCAGCTGGGTGTAATGACAAGCACCTAGAATCCTAGCCTTCAAGAGGCTGAGGCAGGAGGATCAGCAGTTCGAGGTCAGCCAGGGCTAGCTACATAGTTGGTTTCAGGACAGACTGGGCTGCATAACAAGACTCTGTCTTAGAAACAAAATAGTCAAACAACAAAAACCCCTACACAGCAGGCTTGTATTTTCTGACAATGTCTGTCGTTAACAGCAAAGAAAAGACATGAAAGCGGAATACTTAGTGGGCCAAGGGATCCTGGGCCAGAGATTCTCTAAAGACTACTGGGAAATTATTGTTAGGAAAACCAGGAAGTATTTATCAGATGATATATCAACATTAAATTTCTTCAACTTGATTATTATGCTGTTGTTGCTGGATCCAATCCAAAGGAAGTAAAGGCAAAGGGCAGGAAGTCACAGCAATTCACTTTGTGTGTGTGTACATGTGTATATAAGTGTGCATGTAATGCAAGTGCATATGTGAATGTTGCTTTTCCATGTTGTTTCTTAGAGACAAATTCTCTCACTGAACTTGGAGCCCTCCAGTTTGGCTAGGCTGGCTGGCCAGTGAGCTCCAGGAATTCTCCTTTCTCCACATGCCTGTGGTGGGATTACAGGCTTATGCCAGCACATCTAGTTTTCATGTGGGTGCTAAGGACTGAACTCAGATCTTCAGCTTTGCATGTCAAATACTTTACTGACTAAACTGTCTTCCTAGTCAACAATCCACTCTTGTATGTAAGACTTTCTTTTTATTTTGTACATCTCTGTGTATACACATGTGAGTGCAGGTACCCATTGAATGCAGAAGAGGGCATCAGATCCTCTGGAGCTGGAGTTACAGTCGACTGTAAGCTGCCTGATGTGGGTGCCTGGGAAATGTACTCCAATACTCTGAAAGAGCAGAATGCATTCTTAACCTCTGAGCCACCTCTCTAGTCTGGCCACCACTATTTGAGTGGTTGGCCCAGAAGAAACACACAGTTAATAAGGGAATGAGGCAAAATACTACTAGTTGGCAGACTTGTTGAGGGTACATGGTGATATTTTCTAGGCTTCTTGTGAGTCTTCTACAAATTTTAGTGCCTTGAAATAAAATGCTAACAATTATTTAGACATAACTATTAATGTTTCAAAAGTCTGCAGTGGCACACATTGCCGGGGGTTCGAACCAGCGCCCCCCGGCAAGGTGAGGATTGGGGGTGAGTAAGCATGCCCGTTTGCCAGCCCACGCCGCCCCCATTACCCCAGGACACTCAGACGCAAAGGGGAGTCTTAGTCAGGCAGAGACTCATTTATTGCAAGTGTCACAAAGCCTATAAAGGCACCTGGAACTCCCCCCCCCGAGCGTATCTTAAGGATGGTCATGCTCTGAGCATGCACTCCTCAGCAGTGTGGAAGTATTCTTCAGACTTTCAAAGCAAGCCAGGCTGCACCCCCAGTAACTTCCTTTCGGATGTATGCAAGGTGGGGCTTTTAGGTCCCCACAATATATTACTGAGAAATCCTTCATGTCCCCTGCACCCCTAGACTGCTATGTACCTAGGATGAACTTGAATTTTGTTGGTATGATCTCATTGGTAAAAGTGACATTACAAGCAGAAGAGTTTGGGAAGGTCATGGAACCTTTAAGAAGTGGAGCCTCACTGAAGGAAGTGGCTCACTGGAGACAGACCTTGAAGTTTTATAGCCTGGTCCTACTTCCTCTCTGCCTCCTGACTACGGATACAATCTGACTTGCTAGCCTCCTTTTCTACGACCATGTCTTTTCCACTATGATGGACAACATCCCTTCAAATAGGGAGCCAAAATAAGTCCTCCTTCCTCAAAATGCTTTTTAGCATTTTGAGCCTGGAGAGATGGCTCAGCAGTTCAGAGCACTGGCTGCTCTTGCAGAGGACCTGGGTTTGGGTCTCAGTACCCACTAATAGCTAACAACAGTCTGTAAGTCCAGTTCTAGGGGATCTGACACTGTCTTCCAATCTCCATGAGCATTGCACACATAGGCGTACTTACATACATACAGGAAGAACACATATACATAAAATATTAATAAGTAAGTAAAAACGTTATAAATAAAATTTGAATCTGGAGGACAATTTTATTTAGAGTTTAAAAGAAAACTATCCCAGGGCAGACAAGCTGTAAATCTCAGCAGCTGCCCAGAGGAGGAAAATGCAGGGAAGAAGGACAAAAGCCATGCCAGTCAAATTAAGCTGGCATGGAGGTCAGCCACGTGGTGCCAGGCATGAGATGGTGGGGAAGGGGACTCTAGAGAAAGAGTAAGAAAGTCCAAAGTATCAGAAAAAGGACACTTAGGTTCTGGCCAGCATCTGAAGGAGAGACAGAAGGAAAAGGAGAAGTTGCACCTTTCTGAGTTAAGACCTGTGAGAGTGGGAAGACCCAAAGAAACCTATGGTGGCTTGTAGGGACTTCACTAGGGGTCAGGCATTCCGGGAAGAAAAAGTACAGTAACACATTAAAGAAATAATTGTTCTACCTATCTCTTTAGCAGGGCTTAAGGTGAACCTTCCTTCCTAGCGGTAGTCCCATGTTCTTAAGGGATGGTCATTTAGTCAGGTCATGGACCTGCCCAACTGGATTAGCTCTTAATATAGAGACAATGACATATCTCCACATGGAGGTCGATTCCATTCTTACTGTAATAGTCCCTCCTCTGAAGAAGTAACTTTAAAATCATTTAGGAGATGGGCTGAAATTTGGCAATAGATATAGCCCATTTTCACCATGAAAATCTAGAAATGCAACTTTAAAGCTGTTCACCAGAACAGATCAATGTCTGGACTGCTTTCTCATCTGCACCCTTGTTTAAATGGAAATAAGAAATCAGAGGTCCCTTCTAACATTCCTGGCCCGAGAATCAAGAACATTTTTGGATAATGACATCATTTTAACCAGTAAATTACAGTGGGTATTAGATATGTAAGAAACCACGTTTTCCTTATGGTCATTGTACAAAATTAGTATCAACAAATTTAAATGTAGTCATTGCATTGTGAAATTCTTCTATATGGTAGGTTTACAGACAAATCAATCACGTTTGTATTGTTCTTTCAAAGTATGTGTTCACTAACATAACTCATAGTAGAAGTAATATGTGAAGCGTACCTGCTAATAAAAATAAATCAGATGTTGGTTTACGTAAAAGTGTGGTAACAAAAATGCCAACAGATTGACCTAGGGAATTTGGCTAGTGCTTTGAAGTGCTTAGCACTTATACAATACTCTTAAGCAATGGTTAACACTGAGCTTTGGGATCAAGTACTGGCACTACAAACATTTTGGTTCACATATGTATTTGGGAAATAATAAAATTACAGTTTATGGCATTGTGAAGTACAAAGCCACTGTCACAAATGATGAGACAAGCAGGACCGGAAAAGATACCACTTGATTCAAATTCATTCACCTTTTCTCCTTGACAGTACATAAAAATTTTAGTGAAAAGATAACTGCGAATTCACATGGACATACTTTTCCATTTGTCTAGTATGTCAGAAATATGATACACTCTCACTTTAGAACTTCTATTACGTTATTGGTAAGGGTGTATTGTATGCATGTGAGTGCATGTGTGTACTTGCCCATATGTGGGGATGTTGAGGTTAGAGGTTGCAATGTGGTGTCTCCGTCAATCACTCTCGACCTTAATTTCTGAGACACAGTTTCACTGAACCTGGAGCTCATCATTTTGACTAGACTGGCTGGCCAGCAAGCCCCAGGGGATTCTCCTGTCTCTTACAGTCTCACAGAATTGGGGTTACAGAAGCACACTACCACACCGAGCTTTTGTATCAGTGCTGAGGAACCCAAACTCAGATTCTCATGCTTGCAGAGCAAGCACTTTATGTACTGAGCTGTGTCCCCTGGCTGTACTGGGCCTTTTTGACTGGGTTTTCTCTACCTTGGTATGGCATGTGCTTTGGACTGGACAATGATCCCATTGATTTCCTGTGTATTGTAGAATGAACAGCAGTATCACTGGCCCCATGTTCCAGATACCAGAGCATCTTGCATCCCCAAGTCCCCACCTTAGTTGTGACAACCTAAATGACTTTCAGACTTGGTGTAATGTGACTGTGGGTGGTGGACACTGTCACCATCTGCTACTCTAGATGATCTTATGTCAAAAAATTTAGTACAATTATGGTCCTTGGTACTTACGGATGGAGCTGCGGGCTTGCAGGACACAGGCAAGTTCTTCCTGATTAACTGTGGATTGGGTTTTCATAGCTTTTCTCATTTGTTCTTGCTTGGTGTCACATTTCCCAATGTTCCTTCCAATTCTTGAGATCAGAAGGCAAGGCACACTTGTCAGATTTGTAGGTGACTCAAGGCTGGGCAGGATGGCACATACATAACAAGACAGAGACAGAACTGAACCAGCTTCCAGAGTAACTGAGTGTGATCATTAAAAGAGCATGCTCAGGGGCTGGGATATAGCTCAGTTGATAAAATGCTTGCCATACAAGCGTGATGACCTGAGTTTGATTACGAGACCCATGTGAAAAAATTCTGGCGTGGTGATATGCGCTTGTAATCCCAGTGCTGGGGAGGTAGAGACAGGCAGATCTGTAGGTCTTACTGACCAGTTGGCTGAGCCCACTTGCTGAGTTTCAGGCCGGTGAGAGAGACCTTATTTCAAAAAGCAAGCTGAGTAACACCAAGAGAACAACATCCAAGGCTGACCTCTCTCTCTCTCTCTCTCTCTCTCTCTCTCTCTTATCTCTCTGTCTCTGTCTCTGTCTCTCTCAGAATATGCTCTGCAACAGCTATGTGATATTTGGCCTTTCCTTTTGTCTGTCTCTTGCATCTTGTATCTTAGCAACTCTGTGTATTATCTCTGTCAAATGTTGAGAACATCAGTGACCTCTCCACTGTGAAAATCAAGTAATTTCTCATTTGTCAAAAGCACCCCTCTGGTATTCAAGGTATGTTATAAAAGCGTTTGCTAGATTAAAATAAACCCTAAAATAAATGGCAGTAAAGAGATGTAACAGAGACAAATACCAGACCTATTATTGCATTAATAAAAGAGTGCAAGGAGGGAGAGTTGGTTTAATAAATGAGTTTATGAGAAAAGATCTGAGAAACCTAACAGAGTTAGTCTGTGTTGGTGAACACATCATTATCTGCTTCCCTGCTTGTGTTCAGGGATTCCTGAAGTCCAGGGTCAACATTTAAAGTTGACCATCAACTTTTGAAGTTGGACAATATCCAGAGAAGATCTGTCAGGGCAAAGGTAGAAGGATAGTGAGCATCATGAGGTCATGGGAAGAACTACTGGTTTTATCAAGGCTGTGAGTTTAAAGAATAGTTGACAAGGTCAGGCATGGTGGTGCACACCTGTAATCACAGTGCTCTGGACACTGAGTCAGGAGCATTGTGAGATTTCATCCAACCTACGTCACATGTGGAGACCCTGTATAACAACAACAACAACCCAGAAAAAGAGAAAGGAGAGACAGAGATAAACAGATACACACACACATAGAAGGAGGAAAGGAAGATAGGGTGTGGGGAGGATATTTAGGTGTGGTAGCAAATGTTGTCTATCAGTGGAAGAGTTAGTTCATACTGTCAGTGAGTTTTGACAACTTCAGAAGACACAAATGGTAATACATGAGTACACTTTCTCCATTCAATATAAGGATACACACGCACATTTGCACTTGCACATGCACACATACATACAGAGAATCTATGTATTATAAAGTCAGGGACTGACTTGGATTTTCAATCCTAAAGAAACATTTCCAGTAACTACTGGATGGTTAATGATTTCCATATGTCTGACATTTCTCTATTTAGAGCTCAAGGGATAGTGTTGCATTCATAGATTCATAAATGGAAATATTTTGTATGAGGAATTACAATCTAATAGCAACTTGCATCTATCATGGCAGTGGGCTATGTATTTGCAGTCATTCATCATTTATAGGAAAAGCCAGAGGGTATAGAGATTTTCTGATTTGATTGAGATGTGGAAATGGGAAATATTTTCCACCTCCCATTAGAAAGATTCAGTTGTCTGTGGTAAGATGGCACAGACTGGAGGGAAAACATGGTGGAACAAAACCTGGTTACCTCATGAGTCAGGAACCCAAAGGAGGTAGAAACTGTGCTCTAGTAATCTCCTTTGAAGGTATTCCTGCAATGACCTAACTTCCTACCATTCGGCCCCACATCTTAAAGATCCGAGCATTCGTCAATAACACCAGCCTGGGGACCAAGCCTTTAGCACAGGGCTTTTGGGAGACATTCAACATTCAAACTATAGTATTTATGATATGGTCAAAGTACTAAATAAGAATAATTTGTTTATTAATGACAAAACCAACATGGAAGGCCACCCTTCCCCATCCACAGGCCCATTTTTAGTTTCTTCTGCATTTATGGTCTCATAATTACCCTTATTTTCCCCTCCATTTTGCTTGTAGCTATTTCTGATGCTTTATTTTTTGCTGTAACTGCTGATAATATACTTACTATCCTCATTATTTCTTGCATCATTCATCTTCTCCAGACAAACTTATTTCAGTTAGTTTTCTAGTTCTGTATAACAAATGGCCCCAAATATAACATCTGAAAAGGCACACATTTCTTACAATTTTCTATCGGTGAATCTTAACCCAATTTTAACAAGATGCAGTTTGTGATTCTGTAGTTCTGGGTCAAGGTAAGAAAATCTGTATTTATAGCAAATTCTCAAAAGATACTATCTCTGATTGGAATAATCAGCCCTTGTCATAAGCAGCAAGAGGGTATGAGTGCAGCTGGGAACCAGTGGGCATTTTGATTCCATGGCTCTTCCATTGGGCAGAATAAAAACCAAGAATGAGAAATCTAGAACCAGTCTAGCAGCAAAACAGGAATGCCTCTGTCTGACAAAACCTTCATTCTGAATGTGGGGTATGGCTGGCCCCAGCTGGATCTTTTGCACTAGAGTACTTGGGCAGGGCCTCCGTTCTTCTTCCTCTTCTTTATATCTCATGCATCATTTTCACATTCTCAGTTCTTCCCGTGGCCTCCAACCTTTCTATCTAGTGAGAAGGATCCCCTATTTGTTTCTCAAACATCTCATTCAACTCTCCTGACTTCATCCACAGATTTCTCTTTAAACACAATCCATAGTTATTGGGACCTAGAACCTCCGGGACCTTTGTTACAGTTTGAATACCCAATGTCCCATAGTCCCATAGTGAAAAAGGAATATAAAACTGGTCTAGCCACTAAGGAGGTCAGTGTGGCGATTCCTCAAAAACTGAAAATAGAACTACCATATGACCCACACTTGGGTATAGAATTGAAGGACTCTAAATGAACATGCCTTGGAGATGCTAGCACATCTGCATTCATTGCTGCACTATGTCCAGCAGCAAGGACAAGGAACTAGCCTAGATTCCCATTATTAGATCAGTGGATAACAAAATGTGGTATATATATTGTCTGTTATGTATTCTGTATTATGATGCATTGAATTCTCTCTGACACCATGAACCAAACTAAACCCTTTTTCCCTTAAGTTGTCTCTGTAAGGTATTTTGTTACAACTATGATAAAAGCAAGGGGTACAACTCTTGTGGGTAAATGCCATTGCTTCTTGGATCCTAAAGCCTTTTATTGACATATTCTAGGTTTATTGACATATTTTGTGATGGCGAAGTCCTTCTTAAGAAAGATTACATAGACTGAAGAGATGGCTCAGCCTTTAAGAGTGCTTGCTAGTTTTTGTGGAGGACCCAGGTTTAGCTCCAAGCACCCACGTCAGGCCACTCACAACTGCCTCTAACCCCAGTTCTAGAGGATACAATGCCTTCTTTTGGCCTTCATGAGTTCTTGCACACATATGGTGCACATAAACAAACACAGGCACATGCACATACATTAAAAAAAAGCCTTAAAAAGGACTACATAGATGGATGGGGAAGGGCTCACAAGGACAGTTGATGGCTACTGGGTGAGGGAGAGTAATATTTTCTTTGGGCTTATGACCACTGGTTGGTTGCCCATACTCCAATGTATGGCCCTTCACCCATGTACACATAAGCAGCACTAACTGGAGTCAGTGAGACATTAAAAAAAAATTGAGCAGGAGGACATGAAGGTGGGAGGGGGATGTGCTGCAGCATCTGGAGGAAGTTGGAGGGGAGATATGAGGGGGTGGATATGATCAAATAATTTTTATACATGCATGATATTCTCAAAGAATAAAAAGTATTATTTTAAAAGAATTGCACGAGAATTAAATTGTCTGCCTTTTTGCTCTCTGAACATTTTTCATCATTCTGCTTTTACAGTTTGCTACTTGCATAACTTCATAGAAATGTAGGGATTTTTCCTATCAGAACTTTGGAATGTTAGTCCTTTTTAAAAACGTATCATATTAGATAATCATTTCTAGAATTTCTCAAAGATGTGCCAGCATGAGGACTGCTTTTCTTCCTTCTCTTCCGCACTTTACACTTAACAATATGGAGAGGCACTTGCCTGCCTCCAGTTCTGGGAAATTCTCTTTTATTATTTCTTTGAAATCCTTCTCCTCTATTTTCTCTGTTATTTATGAGAGCATCTGATGACTCAGTTTCATCTGTGGAGCGACTTTCTCCTTTTGGCTGCTCTGTACTTAATTTCTCAGTGTTCTCTTGGATTCCAACTTAAAACTGGCTTATTAGCAAGCGATTGTCTTCTTCAATGCAATTCTGCATTTCAGTTAAACTTTAAAAAATATTTCTTCTATGTTTCTCCAACTTTGGAGAACTTTGTTTTCCAACTTTCTTCTTATCTTAAGGTTTCTCTTTCATGATCCAAGTGTAGCTGGAATGCTGTCTGATTCTTGCCTATGCTGCTATGCTACAGAAAGCTGATAGAAAGCTCTGTGAGGTTTGTGGTGGGTGCTTGCTGTTGAGGGGCTTCCAGTAACCAGAAGTTCCAATATATTCTGTAATTTCTCCCCTCTCAAAAAGAAGTACCATGCTGTTTTTATTGCTACAGTAGCTTAACTTAAAATCAAGGATGGTGATACCTCCAGCCGTTCTTTCATTGTTCAGGATTGTTTTGACTATCTTGGCTTTTTTTGTGCTTCCATATGAAATTTAAGACTATTTTTTTCAATTTATGTGAGGAATTGCATTGGAATTTTGATGAGGATAGAATTGAATTTGTAGATTGCTTTTGATAGGATGGTCATTTTTGCATTATTAACCCTACTAATCCACAATCATGGCAGGTTTTCCATCTTCTGGTACCTTCTTCAATTTCTTTCTTCAGTGTCTTAAAGTTTTTATTATATAAGTTGTTCACTTCCTTGATTAGATTTATCCCAAGGCATTTTTTGAGACTACCATGAATGGGATTGTTGACATGATAGATTTCTTTAGTATGTTTGTCTTTTTTGTGTATTAATTTTGTATTCTGATACTTTGCTGAATGTATTTACCACCTTTAAGGGTTTTCTGGTGGAATCTTTAGGGTCCTTTATGTATGGAATCATATCATCTGCAAATAAGGATACTTTGACTTCTTCTTTTCAATTTGTATCCTCTTTATCAACTTAATTTATCTTATTGCTCTAGCTAAGACTTCAAGTACTATCCTGAACAGGAACAAAGAGACTGGACCTGTTTGTCTCGTTCCTGATTTTAGTGAAACGATTTGAACTTTTCTCCATTTACTATATGATGTTGACTGTGGGTTTGTTGTGTATTGCTTTTAGTATGTTGAGAAATATCCCTGCATCCCTAAATATCCTAGAACTTTTACCATAAATGGATGTTGGATTTTGTCAAAGGCTTTTTCAACAACTGATGAGATGATCATGTGTTTTCTGTCCTTGAGTCTGTTTTACTGGTGGATTACATTTATTGATTTATGTATGATAAACCATCCCTACATCTCTGGGATGAAGCCAACATGATGATGGTGGATAATCTTTTTGATGTACCCTGGCATTCATTTTTTAGGGTGTTATTGAAAATTTGTGCATCTACGTTCATCAAAGAGATTGTCCTATAATCTTTTTGCTGGTTCTTTGCCTGGTTTGGGTATTAGGATGCTACTGGCTTCATAAAAAGAATTTAGGCTTCATCTGAATCCAGGCTACATTCTCATCTTAAGGGAGCCAAGACCCCAGAATGGGCTGAATAATGGTCAGTCCACATGCTGACCTCGAAAGAGCCAGGAACTAACTTCATGTGAAGAATGTGTGAGCCACGTTCTAACAGGATTGGAACTCAGGCCTTCACCTGACTTCAGTTAATAATGGGTCATGCTAATGCCTCAACAGTGATTCAGGATAGACACAGACCCCCTTTGCCAAAGAGCTCAAGCCCAACTTAACATTCAGGGTCCATGGGAATGAGGCTGACTATAGAACCTAGGCCCCCAGCCTGCTATCAAGGGATACCTGGTAGGTGCTAGAACATGAAGCAGGCTGGCCCTACTTTACTTGAAGAGTGTGTGACTTGTGCCCAATCTTCATCTGAGCCCAGGCCACACCCACACCTCAAGGGTGCCATGACCACACGCACCATGGCTCTAATGGTGTTAGGACTATACACTGACCAGCAAACAACCTGGGGAAACTAAGGTCAAGGGCAACTAAGGTCAAGGGTCTGTGGCAGGTACCCTGACAGAATCTGAACCCAGGATTTACCTTGACTTCAACTGATAAGAGACCACACCATGGCCTCAATGGTGAGTTGGGCTATACTAATTCCACCAGGAAATGGAACCCAACTTAACAGCAAAGGTTATTGGGCTATAGATTGACATCAGGGCACAGGCCAGATATAGACATAGGAAGATAGCTGCCGATTCATTGAGCATGAAGCAGACTGGGCCTATAACAACTTTAAAGGTGTGTGAACTGCACTCTGTCTACATCTGAACCCAGGCCACATCCTCACCTCAAGGGAGCCACAGTCAGATCATGGCCTTAATGATGACTGGGCCATCCCTTGAATTCAAACAACTTTGATCCACTTTAATATTAAGGGTGTGGAAGCAGCACCTTGACATTATTGGAGCCTGGTTCTTGACTTCAGCTAACCACAGAGCCCTCTATGGCTTCAATACTGACCTATGCTGACCCTCTCCACCATGAAGCATGATCCCAATTTATCATCAAGGTTCTTTGGCTGATAACTGACATTAGGGCACAGACCTCATCCTAGAAAACCACTGACCACATCAGGAACTCAGCTCCACCCAGGAAGTTCTGTAATGATGTCTCAAAGATCTCACATTCATTCCTACCTGAAAAAAGCAAAAGCCCCACCCTGACTTCTAATTAGCACAGAATACGCAGTGATACTAAGGTTACTTGCCTTACATCCTGACAACAAAGAGCCTGGGTTTACCTTAGTTCAAATGTTTATGGATCTGAGTTCATCAGGGTTCTTGAAAGGAACAGAACACAAAACTGATGATATACGTATATGTATGTGTACACACACACACACACACACACACACACACACACACATATATATGGATTTATTAGGTTGGCTTTGGCTTATAGGATAGCATTCAAGTAGTCCAACAATGGCTGCACCACACTGGAAAGGCTGAGAATGTGGTAGCTGCTTAGTCCACAAGGCTGAATGTCTCAGCAGTCCAAATCTGGTGCTGAAGGCAGAGTATAACCAATCTGCTGGTCTTCAGTCTACATTGCAATAGGAAGAAATTTCTTCTAAAATTGGCCACAGCAACACAATAGAGAAACTCACCAGTGAGAGAGAAGGCAAGCAGGCAAAAAGTAAAAAACTCCCTTCTTCTTGTCGTTTTACTTGGGCTGCCACGAGAAGTACCATCCACATTTAAGGTGGGTCTTCTAGCTTCAAATAATCTGATCAAGGAAGTCTCTCACATTTCAGTTAATTCCTGATCCAGTCAAGTTAACCACCAAGGTTAGCCACTACAAGGCCAAACACCGAAATCTCTGCAGCTCAGAATTTGCTCAGATTTTGAGGTCTCTAACTTCACCCTAACTCTAAGGCATTTATATGGCACCCTAACTGAAATATGCTGGAACCACACCTTGGCCTCTATAGACCTCTGCCTTAATTTTACTTCATTGGTTGTTATGGATCTATTTAAATTGTTTACATCAGCTGGGCATGGTGTCACACACCTTTAGTCCTAGCAGAGGCAGGCAGATCTCTATGAGTTCCAGGCCAGCCTGGTCTACATATCGAGCTCTAGGCCAGCTAAGGCTACAGGAAGATGCTGTCTCAAAAAGACAAATAAGTAAATAAATAAATAAATTGTTTACTTCATCTTGATTTAATTTTGGTAGGTCATACATTTCCATAAATTCATCCATTTCTTCTAGATTTTCCTATTTAGTAGAATATAGATTTTCATTTTTTAGGATAGGGTCTTACAGTGTAGTCCTGGATGTCCTGGAATTCACTGTGTAGATCAGACTGGCCTTGACTTCACAGGGATCTGCTTGTCTCTGTCTTCTGAATGCTGAAATTAAAGGTGTGCATCACCATGCCTGGCTCAAATATATATTTAAAATATGTCCTTATAATTCTCTGAAATTTCCTCAGTATCTGTTGTAATGTTTCCCTTTTTAATCTTTGACTTTTTTAATTTGGATCCTCTCTCTTTCTTTTGATTAATTTTCCTAAAGGTTTGTCAAACTTATGAATCTTTTCAAAGAACTACCTCTTCATTTCATTGATTATTTATGCATTTTCATTTCTCTTTTTGGGTGTTGTTTGTCCTTGTTTTCCCAAGGCCTCCAGGTATATTTTTTTTAATTATTTAATAACCACATGATTAGAAGCATTTCATTACAGCATTAACATATTCAATAACAATTTCCAGA
>NW_008349978.1:622809-645719 GCF_000622305.1 Nannospalax galili
GACCAGAAGCGGTGCTCCTGGAGCCCAAGAAAGGGACTGAGTTGCTCTGGGTGAGAAGGGTCAGGAAGCAGTATTGGTTCCCCAGGTGTCTGGGGCCCCAAGACTAGGAATGGCATAGGGCCCAAACTAAAAGTATAGAACGGCGAGGGGGGGGGGGGGAAGGGGGAATGTCGCTTAGGGAGTCCCGGCGCGGAGGGCTGTGCTATAGACTTACCCCAAGAGGCCTGAGGATAGTAGTGCAGGCTAGGAGAGTTAGCTGGTGGTGTAGGCCCAGGGAAGCAGCGAGAGGTGAGGGCGGGGCCAGGACCAGAAGTGGTGCTCCTGGAGCCCAAGAAAGGGACTGAGTTTCTCTGGGTGGGAAGGGTCAGGAAGCAGTATTGGTTCCCCAGGTGTCTGGGGCCCCGAGACTAGGAATGGCGCAGGGCCCAAACTAGGAGTATAGAACGGCGAGGCGGGGGATGGAAGGGTGAATCTCCAGGTATATTTTTAAGATAAGTCTCTTCAGGGTTTTTGGTGGTGGTCTTGTTGTTGTTTGAGACACAGTCTTCCTGTAGCCCCATCTCGCCTGGAACTCACTATGTAGACAAAGATGTCCTTGATCTCACAGAGATTCACATGCCTCTGTCTCCCAAGTGCTCTCCAGGTATATTTTTAAGATAAGTCTCTTCAGGGTTTTTGGTGGTGGTCTTGTTGTTGTTTGAGACACAGTCTTCCTGTAGCCCCATCTCGCCTGGAACTCACTATGTAGACAAAGATGTCCTTGATCTCACAGAGATTCACATGCCTCTGTCTCCCAAGTGCTGGGATTAATGGTGTGTACCTCTATGCCTGGCTCACTCCAGTTTTTTTTTTAATGTGGGCATTTAGTGCTCTAACCTTTCCTCTTAGGACAGTCTTCATTGTGTCCCATAGATTTTGGTATGTTGTGCTTTCATTTTCATTCAATTTTAGGAGTTTTTAAACTCCGGCCTTTGTTTCTCCCTTGGTACAATTTTTCTCAGTATTGTGTTGTTAGTTTTTTCCCATTTCTATTGTCATTGATATATAGCTTTATTCCTTTGTGATCAGATAGAATGTATACAGGGCATTATTTCAATTTTCCTAAATTCATCGAGGGTAGCTTTGTGTCCTCAGATGTGGTCAATTATAGCATAAGTTCCATGGGCTGCTGAGAAGAAAGTGTATGGTAAATGTACACAATAAAATATTAAATATTATTCAACTGTTAAGAAAAACAAAATTATGAAGTTCCTAAGTAAGTGGATAGAACTGGAAGCACTCATCATGGGTGAAGTAAAGAAGTTATATGGAAGCCTACCACTATAGAAGCTTCATAAAGCATAATGTATGGATATAACAATAGCTACTTAGGAGTCAGTTTAATGCTATATCTATTCAGCAGAATAATAGTATTAAGCTCTCACAAATGACCTGTGACCTCTCTAGCCTCAGCTTCCTAGGATGATATCAGTATCAGGTATGGGCTCCATTTTATGAAGCAGACCTTACATACAGTTAGAAACTGGGCAATTTCTCCCATAATATTTATGGCACTATCACACCAGTGAGCCTATCTTGCGAAACCAGTTGTTATAGCTTTCAGGATTCGTAACTGAGTGAGTTCAATGATTGACTTTTTATTCCAGTAGCAATCATTGAACACTATATTTTAAGCCACCCAGAATGGCTAAGGTCTAAAAAACAAACAATGAAAAATGTTCATGAGGATGTGGAACCCTTCTGCACAACTGGTAGGAGTGAAAACTGGTATAGCCACTATGGAAATTGGTGTAGGAATTCCTCAAAAATCTAGAAATTGATCTACCGTATGATCCAACCATACCACTCTTGGGCATATACCCTAAAGACTCTATACCCTACCACAGAGATACATGTTTATCTCTGTTCATTGCTGCCCTTTTCATAATAGTTAGAAAGTGGAAACAACTTAGATTTCCATCAACTGATGAATGGATAATGAAAGCACACAACAAAATACTATTCAGCTTTAAAAAAGCGACATCATGAAATTCACAGATAAGGATAAAACTTGAAGCAATCCTTAATGAGGGAACCCAGACCCAGGAAGCAAAAGGTCAAATGTGCTCCCTCATAGATGGATGTGGCTTTGAATTCTTAGATATTTCCACTCCAATTGGAAAATCCAAAGCGGTCAGGAAACTAAAAATGGCCATGGAGGGGGAGGCTTCATGGGAGATGGGATAGAACACAGTGATACAAAGGGGGAAAGAATAGTACTGTGTAGGAAAGGGTAAATGGGATGGGGAATGGGAGCGCAGGGCAGAAGTGGGAGTATGGAGAGGGATAACACTGAAAGGCCTTTAGAAAAAGCCATATGGGAACCTACCACTATAGAAGGTACTTAAAGTGTATACATATACATTATAAAAGAGATTAAAAGGAGTTACCATACATAAGGGGGACACTGCCCTTACTAGATACCATAGGTTAGCAAAGTAAAAGCCCAATGCCAGGAATGAACTCTCTCTTTTGAAGCTGATCACCAGGGCTCCACTGGATCCTCAGAAAATACTGGCCATTATCCCTGCTCTTGGTTACTCACCAGAACTTGATGGTAAGGCCCTATTGCTGAAGATACTACATACATGAGCCATAGAACCAACAAGAAGAAATCAAACTGGTACTGACTTCAAAGCTTCATCTCTGCTGGATAGCTCTCATAGTGCTGGAAGGTGCTACTCATGTTACTGGAAGAGAAAATGAATCACTAACCTTTCCCATGTGTGAATCCTGAGAGCTCTAACAACAACTGCCCTGGAAAGAAATGCCTACTGATGCAATAGTTGCATGAAAATTGTAGGAGTAACCAACCAATTTCTAATTGGATTTAAGGTCTACTTCATAAGATGGAGTTCATACCTGACATTGATATCAGTCTAGGAACCTGAGGCTAGACAGGTCACTAGCAACAAAGGAGAGCCTAATACTATTATTCCGCTAAATAGATATAGTATTAAATTGACTCTTAATGACTTATTGTTATACCTATAGATTATTGCATCTGTCAACTCTCAGCAGAGAAGCTTCCTTTTGCAGCAGATGGTGATTAACACAGAGAACCACAACAGACAAACACACAAAATATAAGAGACTGAAGAATGCTTATCCTTGAATAAGACACCTGTATCAAACTTCTGACTCCCAAGGCTCAGGGATCATTGCCAAAGAGGCAGCAGAAAGATTGTAAGAACCAGAGGTGGTGTGTGAGCACAAAGAAGCAGAATTTTCCAGACAGCTGATCAGTTACTCGAACTCACAGCAATGGTGACAGCATGGACAAGTGTCACATAAGCTCAAGCCTGAAAAAAATCCCAGCATAGACTTGGGGAAGTGGATAAGAAGCTACAACCCTATCTGAGGAACTACTGGCAACCAATGGCTGCTGGGAGGAGGTGAGTTAATCTTTTTTAACGGTGTGACACTTAGTAGGTTAACCAGGCTCTAGTGGGGGTATTAATGATGAGGAGAATTTGGGGACACAAATTTGACTTGATAAGCCTTGAAAAAAATATAGGGTACATGGAATTTCATGAGAAGTAGTAAGGTATTGGTACAGATACTTGAGGGAGTATCAGTATGATCAAAATATGTTGTATGAAATTTGCAAAACTCAATAAAATGTGACAGAAGGTTAAAAAAAGAAGTGAGCTATCATATATTAAAATCCCCTAAACTACATCCATTCTATTAAATCAATTTGGGCCATTTAAACAAAGCAGTGCCAAATTTGTTCCTTGGTGGCAAAAGCCAGAGGTATTTTTAGGTAAATCAGAAAACTTGCTTTTCAATGGAAAATTTAGTGGCATAGGTGCAAAACGTTGCAGAGAAATAGACAGCCAAGTGGTATCTCAAGTCTCCCATTTTCCTGAAGTTAGCTGGGATTGTTTTCAAAGTTAACGAAGAAGCGTCTTTGCTCCAGGTTAAAATACATACAGAAATATCCAACCTTGCAGTTTCTGTGCAGCAGAGGAGGCTTTCTGTGTTAGCTCCATCCACCAACTCGGCAGGGCACCCTTTTACTTTACCAGCTGGTTCTGCAGCTATTTTAATGCTTATGGGGATGATTACACCATAACACTGAAAAAAATGTAGGTTTCTCCTTAATAGCTTTCACTACATCTTTCATGCCCCCCCTGGGAAGAGAGATAGGACATAAATAAACACCAATTTTCTCTTGCACTTTGCTTACTCAATATAGACACAGTGCCAATTTGGTGCCAAATGGACGTTTTAGCTAATGAACATAAGTTTCTACTTAACTGAAAAAGAACTTTCCTCATGGGAATTCTCGTGACAGAAGAAGTGAATCTGCTTTTCACTCAACATAAATCTTGTGTCATTAGTGCTGTTTCAAGTCCCCTTTGTTGAATGGGTCCCCACATGCTTCCTGCATTCTGAGGCTCTGATGAGAATTTATCTCTTATTATGATTAGTGTTAGTTTAACTTTTGCGAGTGGAAGCACATTCATTTCAATTATCTGTGCAAGATGCTTTATTTTTCTTTCAGATGTCCTCATTTCTTTTTGATGACATCTGTCTTCAGGGCTGGTTTGTTATATGGATGTGCTATAGATTTTGGCAGATTCTTGTGACTCTTTAACATTAATGAGCTACCATATCTCTATCATAAAGATATTTGGCAAAGTTCTCTTGTCCTCTTTCTCACCTTCTCTGTCTCTGTGTCATCTCTGCCTTATCTAGAGTATAGTAAACAATGCAGTTTTAGATTTGAGTCATGGAATAATATGCTTTGCAGAAATTATTTTCATAGACCTCAATACTTGTTTTAGAGCGACAGAGCAAGTTCAATAAATAGCTAATTTATAGAAGTGTGTGGTGGCACAGATCTTTAATCACAGTAGTTGGGAGGCAGAGGCAGACAGATTGCTGTGAGATGGAGGCCATCCTGGGATGGTCTACATAGTGAGTTGCAGGCCAGCTGGGGCTACATAGTGAGATTCTGCCTCAAAAGAACAAAATAAAAGCTAATTTATGTATATGTCCTCAACACATTGAATCCTTAATGTATATATCTACATATAGATTCTCATCTTCTCCTTTATAACTATATGTAGGTATCCATACACAGGTATGCTCCTGAGGTGTAGTTTGTCTGCAGATAATCTGTGCTGAGTCCAAAGTGATTTATGATAGAAAATGGTTTTCATTAATACTGGGATTAAGGAGTATGAGCTCTGATTAGGAATTTGCTTGCCCCACTCTCTAATTTAGCAAAAAATTTCCCAGGCAACCTTGGGAGACTAAGCCACTTGCTCATGGTGTTGAGCTATTGTTGCTTAACTCTGGAGTCTAGAGTGTTAGTGGATTTTGTATGGGAAGTTTTTTGTCAAACTGACACAACTAGGAAGAAGAAACTTCAGTTGAGGAATTTCCTCCATCAGATTTGCCTATGGCCATTTCTGTTGGGCAGTTTCTTGATTGCTAATTGATGTAGGAGGATCCAGCCCACTATAAGCATTATCACTGGCAGGTGGACCTGGACTGTATAAGAAAGGTAATTGTGGGTCAGAAAAGATGGCTCAGTGGTTGAGTGCATGGGGTGCTCTTGTAGACAACTCAAGTTCACTACCCAGCACCCACATGTAGGTGACAACCATCTGTAACTCCATTTCTGTAATTCCAGTTCTGGATGGTCTGATGTTCTCTTCTGGCCTCCGAGGGCATTGCACGCATGGGTGCACTTACATAATGCGGCAAAACTCTCATATGCATAAAAATAAATAAACAAAAATAAAAAGAAAGGTAGTTGAATGTGAGTCTGAGAGCAAGCCAGTAAGTAGTGTTTCTCCATGGTTCCTGCCTCTGCTCCTGCTTGGACTCTTGCCTTGACTTCTCTCAGTGATGGAATGTACCTTGTAAGGTGAAGTCAACCGTTTGCTCATTTGGTCATGGTGCTTATCACAGTATCTGAAAGTAAACTAGGACAGCTTCTGTGAGCAGATATTGTCTATATGCTTCTGGCAAGGTGGTACCAGAATAAGAAAATGAGGGGTGTGTGTGAATCCAAAGAGACATGGGCATGCATACTCACACAGCACACGCACACACACATAAAAAACAATAAAATGAAAAAAGTTCTGCTTTGTGTTTTCTGAGTGGCTCATCCCTAATCTACATCTACATGATGCTCAGGTTTAGAATCACTTAGAATGTGACATAGGAGCTGACCCAGAAGAAGACAGTTGTGCTTGCAAACGTGTGTAGGGCGGTAGGGCCAATGTTGAGTTTTTTAAACAGGGCAACTCTGGGTGTGAAGACCTGAAAAATACCAAGTGAATTCCTAGTAAAAAGCCATTAATCATCTCTTCTGGGTGTTGATGAGTTCATCATCAATACCTAGTCACATTCTATTTAAGTATGTGAATGCAAATTGAATTTATTTACATAACACTGTAGAAAATCAATGATTTTATCAGCTAAAGAGCCCTGGTAAACACCAGCTATAGAAAATAAATTAATATAATCATCTTTCAAATTATGCCTTCTTATATTTGATTTACAGCGTTCTCAAAGTCTATTCTAGCTCAGAGTTACATCAGTTTTGTTCAAATGTTTCTGAATTTAAAAGCACCTGAATAAGCAGGTACATGAGAGTAAAGTTCCAATTGTATCCCTTGAATACAAAGTATAAAAAGCACACAGTTATCAGTGACCTTGGCCAGACTGGAAATATTAGTGGAGGATTATCAGCAGCTGATCACTGCTGGGTGAGGAAATGGTGCTAGCTAGGTTGACCAGGATCCAGTGGATGGATTCACACTGAGGGACATCTAGGGACAGAAACCTGACTCGATAGGCCTTAAAATATATGACAGAATGCATAAAATATGGTGGGGGAGTTATGGGGGGTGCAGATGGGAGATCGGGTCTAAATATGAGTAAGGTGTAACTGAATGAAATGCATAGGAATTCAATGAAAATATATATTGAAAAAAAATAGAGCATATTCCTTGACTGCTTCCTCTTTGTTAGTAACTTCTTTCCAAAAATATTTGTTTTATTTTTCAATTATTTGTATTTCTGTATGTTTGTGTGTGCATATGTGCATGTGTGTGAAGCTGTCCACAGAAGCCAGAAGAGAGTGTTTGTATCCCTTGGAGTTGGAGTTAAAGGTAGTTGTGAGCAGCCTGATGTGGGTGCACTTTAAACCACTGAGCCATCTCCCCAGTCCCTCTTAATGGATTCTGTGACTATTCCTTTTTCTATAATGCTAGTCCTTATTTATATATGAAAACATTTCACATAAATTTCACCTCATCTAAGGATGATAAAGGAGAAAATATGAACTGAAATTAATGTTGGAATAAAACTTCCAAAAAGTGGACTGAATTTCTCATTGCTACCAAATATTTGGTAGTAAGTTCAGCTGTTTAAAAACAGACATATTTTTCTATAACCAAAGAACACAGTAAATCTACAGGAAATGATTTAAAGCCAGTGGGAAAAGCACAGTTTATGACCCAGAACGGGGCTGATAAAGTAGCTATGGTGTCTGAATGAACAATGATATTTAGGGGAACCAAAGCACACACAAAAATGGTGGACAGGGAATAAAACTGTGGCACAGGAGACAATTAGAATTCTAAATAACTACCACTTAGATGAGTTTAAATTCATGAAAAAATACAATGTGCTGTGTAATGCGGGAATCCCTTTGTTATAAATAAAAAGTAATCACAGCCCTGGAGTTGGGATCAGGGTGGTGAGATGGAGACAAGGAAGGTGGATGGGGCTTGCTGACTGCCATCCCAACTCCAGTTTTAGTGAGAGAAGCTGTCTCAAGGCAGTAAGGGAGAGAGTGATAGATCAGGGTGCCTGAAGTTCTCCTTTGTCTTCTGCCTGCACGTGTGAGCACACGTGCACACACAGAGAAATGGATATGTATTTGTAAACATTTAATTTGAAATAAAGTATTGAGAGCAAAGGGAAATTTTCTGTTTTGAAAGATGATTTAAAACAAATCTTTGTGGGGCTGGAGAGATGGCCCAGCAGTTAAGAGAATTGACTGCTCTTGCAGAGGACCTGGGTTCAATTCCCAGCACCCACAAGGCAGATAACAACTGTCTGTAACTCCAGTTCCAGGGGATCCAATGCCCTCATCTGTCTTCCTTGGGCATTGCACAACATGGGTACACTTACATAAATGCAAGCAATACACACATACACATAAAATAAAAATAAAAAATAAAATATGTTTAAAAAGAAATCTTGGTAATCAAGGATTTACACATAAACAATAGTATGAGATGCTTCCAAAGTATACATTTAAAAATTCCCAGTCAACAAAAATTGACTTAGATATGAAAGGTGAGTTACATTTTCAAAAATACAAGAGCTCAAGGAAAGCAAATATTCATGTACATAGTGAAGAGAGGCAAGGGGGCTGTTAAGGTGAAGAAAATGGACAGAAGCATAGATTGCTATCAGAAGTGGTCTGAAAAACAAACATAAAGCATTCCATTGAAAAGTTTTGGAAGGGTCTTTTTTGGAAGCTGAAAGATAGAACAAAGATTAGAAAATGAAGACGAGAAAAGGATTCTTTGGAGTTGTATCAGCTATCTGTTGGTGAGTAACAAATATCCCCCATTTAGGAGTTTTATCTCAGGTTTGTGTATGTCAGAAATCCAAGGATTCTGGGACCTCTGACAGACTCTGTGACAATAAAGATGCTAGACAAAACTATTGTCGTCTGGCTTCACAGAGGAAAGATTTGTTTCTAAGCTCCTGTACACGGGTGCTGGCAAAAGTAATGTTCTGGCAGGCTGATTGTGCTGAGCTCTTGGCCAGTTCTTGTCCAAAAGGCATCTCCTCTATTCCTTACCATTGGGACTCCCTGCAGGGCTGAGCTTTCTTCTTCAGAGTAAGCAAATGAGAAGGGAGAGAGTGAGATGGAGGGGAGAGAGATGGGGAGAAAGGGATGTAGAGAGAAGTGGAGGAGAAAGGGGTAGAGAGAGATCACAGTTTATCTGGCTAAAGATTTTCAGAAATAAAATTTTCACACCATATAATTCACCCACTTAGTTATTACATTCCAGTGGTTATCAGTGTATGTATAGAATCATGCAACAGTCATCACAATCATTTTAAGATATTTTGTTACCATCAAAGTAGCATAATGCATTTAGTTGTCAACCAACCCATAAGGTCCAGTCACTCCTTTTTCTTGCACAATCCTAGGCAAACATGAATCTATGTTTCCTAGCTATAGATTCATCACAGACTCACAGTGTGCTTTTAGAAGTGACAGCTCATCATTTATGCCATTTTGCATTGACTAAAAGTGAACTTTTGAATGAGTGTGGTGGCACACACCTGTAATTCTAGCACTTAGGAGAATGAGGATCATGAGATTGAGGACAGTCTGGGCTACATAAGGAGACCCCTGTCTCAATGAAAATCAGAGAATTTTGGGGACCAGGCCATATACAAACCATTCTGGGGCAGCAGGTCTTTGGGACCCACTTTGGAAGCAACCTGACTCAGAAGTTAATCAGGAGTGTGGCAGGGTGCCATGGGCACAGGGAAAGTCCCTGATTTTACAGTTAAGGGCATGAGCAGCCTCCATAAAGAACCAAGGCTTCCTTCCTCTGAGAACTTCAGAGGCCAAGCTGATCTTGAGCTTGATGGTCATGTGTACGTGTGTGCAGAGAGACTGTGGAGGAGTGGATTCTATGAACTTCATTCTTTGTGACTCCAAAGACTGTCTTGTGAGTCAGGGAACTTGCGAGTCACTGGGAAAGCTCCTCAGGTCTGACTGCTCTCTTTCTTTGGGCACAATAGCAATGAAGTAAAATCTGCACTCCAGGAATCTTGTGGGAAGTACTCATCACACTTCAGTATTTAAAATGTAGACACTGCACATTAAATAGCACTGCCGAAGGCTATGATGATGTAATTTTCTCCTGCTGAGAATCTAGGTTTTGAATGTAGGTTCTATGAGATTGTCTGGAAAGCCACTGACCACTTAGATAGTCAGCCTCCTGCCTCCCTTAGGACATTTCCCTCAATACTAAACATTTCCTTAGTCTCCTCTCCGTATGTTTCCATCTACCCACAAGATGACAACTGCCACTTCTTCTTCCTCCTCCTCCTCCTCCTCCTCCTCCCCCTCCTCCTATTCCTTCCCTTCTTCTTTCTTCTCTTCCTCCTTTTCCTCCTCCCCTTCTTCCTCCTCTTCCCCCTCCTCTTCTTCCTTTTCATTCTTTCAGTCTTCTCCTTCCTGTTATTCTTTCCTCCTCCTTCGCATCGTCCTTTCCCCTCCTCCACGTCTTCCTTCTTCCCTCCGGCTCCTGCCTCTTTCTCCTTCCTTTCCCTCCTCTGCCTTCTTTCCCTCAATCCTCTTACCCCCTGCTTCCTCTTCCTCATTCTTTTCCTTCCTCCTCATCTTTTCTCTTCCCTCTCCTCTTCTTTCCTCCTTTCTCCTCCTCTCCATCCTCTCCCCCCACTCCTTTCCAAACATGAAAGTGCTGTAGGCTGTGTGGGACACACTTTGCTAGCTTCAGCTCTTTGAGGAACTATCCTTGTCAACTGACAAACTGCTCCTCCTAGGTTTTGTACACCTTCCTTTAAAATCGGAACTCATTAGTGAGCTTTCTGTTCAGTCACAGTGGGGCTGTCACCCTTTCTTTTTATGGAGATCAAGATCATAGTGACAATGCAAAGTTCTTTTTAAAGGCCACCATGCTGGGCTTTCCTTGCTGTCTGAGCCTGTGTCACACTGACAATTTTTCCTTTGGCTCCAATTTTCTAGTAGCTCTAGGGGCTTAGTTACGGAACAGCTGCAGCACTGAAGTAGACAAAACCAACACCAACACGTCATATCCCTCTCCATACCCATGTTGCATAACAGGACTGAGATGGGCTAATCTGTCCACATGAACCAAAAGGCTCATTTTCTATGGAGAATTACAAGGGGTTGTAGGAGTTACTGCCAGAAAGGTACGTGGGGTGGGCACCTCGCTCATAAGTAGCTAGCTTACATTGAATGTTAGCATTCTGCTCTTGAAACAAAAATCAAAGCTCTTTTGAAAAGATCATGCGAAAATGCCGACTGGAAGCCTAAAGTACATCACAAATGCTGCACTGAGAAATGCTAGCATCCTCTGAAGTTTCTGTTCTAAAGGTTGATAGACCTTCTGGAAAAATGTTACCAGGGAAGACTGTGGCACACATGTCAACAGGATGCAGGTGCCCCCCCCCCCGGGATGGAGATGGACTACTGTGCTCCTCCTCTTCCTTTCCTCCATCCTTGTCCCCCTCCTTTCTCTTCCTTTTTCTTCTTCCTCGTTATCTCTTTCCATACTCCTTTTCCCCCTCTACACCCTTCTTCATCGCCACCTTCTCTTTTTATACATGCAAACATGTCCCTTATTAAGGTGAAAACAAGGGACTGTGACTTTGCTTTTTAGTAAAAAAAAACAAAAACAAAAACTTTTCCTTCCTTTTTTCCTTCCTTCTCCCTCCCTCCCTCCCTTCCCTCCTGCCCTCCCCTTTTCCACTTCCTTCTTTGTCACACCTCCCACAGAGCTTCATTCAGTGAGGATTTCCTTCCTTCCTTCCCTCCCACCTTCCCTTCTTTGCTTCTCTCCTTCCCTAATTTCCTTTATCCACTATTTCCTTTCTTTCATTTCCTTTCCTTTCTTAGTTCTAATTTTTTCAATTTTATTGTTTTTTTTTTGTGTATTTCACATAGAACATCCCAATTGTATTCATCTTTATACCCGCACCCAAGTGGCACCCTCCCGTAGCCTCCCCTGTCAACCGGAGCCCATATACTCTGTGATCCCTGTCACTGTCCACCGTGTTGTCAGTGCCCCCAGCCGTTTCCCAGTGCTAGTCCACCTGCTGAGTCTAGTCAGCCTGTCTAGAGTTCTTTGTTTTAGGAGGGTCAGCTGTTCCTCATCTAGCAGCAAGCAGTTGCCAACATTCCTTTAAATAAGATTGGGGTCTGCTGTTCATTTTCCCAGTTCTATGCTGAGTTACTACTTTGATGGAACAACTGATGAGTGCTCAGGATTTCTTTTCCGTGTAGCACCATTGGGAAGACCTGTTCAGACTCCAGGAAACCTTTCCTCACCCCCAGCACCTTCAGCTATCTTCTTATTCCTGCCCATCCTTGTAGAATTGCCAAAAGTGATCCACAATATGAATCCTGTGTCTGCTGAGGAAGCTGAAGGGCTTCAGCTGGATTTCTCTGTTTCCCATTTGGATATTGTGCTGAAAGAAGAAAATCAGTATAGATGTCCCATTCATGGCTTAGCATGTACAAACATTTTTTCTCTGCACTTTTTACCACTTGTGAATTTCTGTGTTAATAGATCTCACTGCACAAGGAAACTTCTTTGATGAGGTCTGAGAGCTGCACTAATCTATGGGAATAGAGATATGAATTTAAAGAACAGTTTAATACTATGTCCATTAGGAAAACAATCATAGTAGTTTCACCCCCGGGGCTTATGAACTCCCCAACCATGGATTCTAGTCCACTACTACACATGTATTTCTCCTGTTGTATGGTTCTTAAATCTAATCGGAAAGGAGTTGATTACCCCCATAATATTTGTGTCACTATTTCACCCATGGGCATATCTTGTCACATTTGTCATTATTGTAGCTCACAGGGTTCACAGCTGGGTAAAACTGTTGATGATATTTCTTTCCCCAGCAGCCTGTGTAGCACCTTCAAGCACTATGAAACCTAGCCAGCTTGCAGGAAGCTTCCTGGCTAATACCAACTTGATTTATCCATGTTCTGTGACCAAAGTGTGTGGTGTCTTCAGCAGTAGGGTCTTACCATCAGTTTCTACTGGGGAACCAAGAGAACTGACAATGGCCTGCATTATTTTGGGGGTCTCTGGAACACCCCTAATCAACAACTCCAAGAGAGTTATGCACACCTGGCACTGGGTTTTTTCTTTGGCAACCTATCTACTGGACACCATCACGGAAGAGGGGGCATAAATACTGCAGGAGCCAGAAGTTGGGAGTGGAACAGTATCTTCTGGACATGACAGAACTTCTGCTGTCGTGCACTCATAGAAGCTGGGGTTGTCATCACAAAACCTTCATGAGATCAACCAATATTCAAACATGGTGGAGATGAGGTGCATAAGAAGCCCATCATTATCTGAGGAACTGTTAGCAACTGATGTCTTCTAGAAGAGGAAGAAACAGGTTGTTTTCTAAGGATGTGGACCCTGGTAGGTAGACCATTCCCTGGTGGATGGTCTCACACCCATGAGTATATTGGCAGCACAAACTGGACTCAGTGTGTTATTAAGAAAAGTGTACATTAAGTTTGGAGGTGGGGCTCGGAAGTGTGGGGGGTGAATATGATAAAAACTATAGTGTGCAGGTATGAAATTCTCAAAGCATTAATAAAAACATTATCTTTAAAAAGAAGAAAATGGAAATTTGTGGTACAAGATTATAAATGACCCCAGAGATTACCACAAAACTCATGTAATTTCTAGTGTTTAGTATGCACAAAACCTTTGGATACAATGGGATGGACTTCCACAGTTTGACTGATTCACTCTATTTTTAATCTATTCATCTAAATCATTAAGCTATTAACTAGCTGAGAATATTTTCATTGCATCTTATAGGATATATATATATATATATAGTCATATATATGACGTCATTTAAACCAACCAGTATCAGTTGATCAAAATTTTTAGTCTTTAAACGGGCGCCAGCTGTCGCAAGCCTCCTTGGGGCTTGCTGTTGCAAAGGACCTGTCACAAGCCTCCTTTTTGGACTTGTTGTTGTAAAGGACCTGTCACAAACCTCCATTTTGGGTTTGTCGCAAAGGACCTGTCACAAACCTCCAATTCTTGGTCTTCCAAGAATATCTGGTATCCTCTGCCAAGCTTCAGGTCATGAATTAATCAGGCCTTGACATATAAGGACTGAAATTAGTGTTTCATTCCTACCTCTGCAGTTGGCATTTGATTTCTGATCAAATCTCTAGTTATTCATTGTAGTGGGTTGAACAAACTACATTCATTTTCCTTTTTTAATGTGCATAATATTAGGATTAGGCTGGGGAAATGGCTCAGGTGCTTACTGCACAAGCATAAGGACCTGAGTTCAAATCCCCAGAACCCATGCAAAGTTGGGCACAGCAGCACACGTCTGTAATCCCAGTGCTTCTATATCAAGATGGGAGGAGGAGGAGGTAGGAGAGTCTCTGCAAACTCATGGGCCAGCTATACCCGTGTATACAGCTGCAAACAACAGAGAGATCTTTTCTCAAATAAAGTGGAAGGTGAGGACAAACACCCAAGGCTGTCTTCTGACCTGCAGACACTGCATGGAATGTGCACACCTGCATTTACACACACAAACACATACACACATACATATGCATCATATACACTCATCACATACATACACATGTAAATAATATAAGATTGCTTCCCATCTGTAATGACATTTCATTCTATGTAAATGATAATAATAGTGAAATCCCTGCAAGGTGATTACAAATGAGTAAATGAACTTGCCTGTAGTGTTAAACTTCGAGAAATACAATCAGTTTGAGCTACTGTTACCTTTATTTATGTCAATAAGAAATAGCCAACATATTTTGAGATGACTTTGTGGTCCGTTTCAAGGTCACATCCTGTAGAAAAAAGTCAGCGAGATTAAAAAGAGCAAAGAAATATCCTGATAAATATTTTAGGCTCTTTGGTAGCTAAAAGACACAGCAGGAAAGAGTTCTGTAGAAATGGAAAAAGTAAAATCAATTCAAGGACTGATATATGATGGAAGATGGAAAAGATGAAATGTGTTTTGGTGGAGTGGGAAATCAGAACCATATGACAATATGTAACTATGTGAAAGGTAACCCTAGGGACAGGTAGAAAAAGATAAAAAGCCACAGTACTTGTGTTTGGTTTTGATGTGCTTGGGCAAACGTATAACCATATCTTCAATTAATATTTATTGAGTGCCTATAGGAGGAAAACACTGCTTAAGTATCTAAAAGACAAGAAGACTCAATACTTGTCTCAAGGGGTCTGCAGTCTGATGAATAAGTCAGAGAACTGAATAGGCAACAAAAATAGAATGAGCAGAGGCACAAGAAAGCTAATCTAGTCTGGGGATGCTCAAAAAAGCCTGGTGCCTTATGACAATTTTGGGTAGCTCAGAAAGATACAAAATATTTTGAGTTGGGAAACTAAATGATCAAATTAATGTGTGTATGCGTATGTGCATGTTCATGTGTGGGCACACGTGCATGTGGAGGCAAGGGGATAACCTTGGGTGTTGTTCCTCAGGTATAGTCCATCTTTTTGTAAGACAGGGTTTCTTACTTGCCTAGACCTTGCCAAGTAGGCTAACCCGGCTGGCCACTGAGCCTTAGCAATTCTCTTATTTCCACCTCTTTAATGTTGGGACTAGAAGTGTGTGCCACAATGCCCACCTATTTTTGCATGGGTTCTGAGGATTGAATTAAGGTCCTCATGCTTGCAGGATAAGCACTTTATTGCTATCTCTCCATTTCAAAGGAAGTTTTTGATAGAACACTATTATAAATGTGGATCATATTTTGAGGGGGCTGGAGGGATAGCTTGGCAGTGAAAGGCTCAGGCTAACAACCCAAAATCAAAAATCTGTATTTTTAGTTTTTGAGAATGTCATACATTAGTGCTATGTTTATATCATTTCTACCCCTTCCATCTCTTCCCACACCCTCCCCAACTCTCTCAAATTGGTGACCTCCTCTCTGATTAATAGTGTTGCATATGCATTGATTATTATTGTTGCATATATCACATATATGTATATATAGAACTTTTTGACTTCATTGAGTGGTATTTGTATGCAAATATGTTTAAGGCTGACCATTTGGGATTGGATAACGAAACAGGGAACTTGCCCCTGAGGGCAACTGGTTCTCTTTTCCTCAGCAGCCATTGATTGCCTATAGCTCTTCATTTAGACGTGGGACTTTTCAAATTTCTCCTGTCTATATTAGCCTGTCAACTGGTGTTTAGGCAACTATATTGTTGAGATGTCATGGGTGTAGTTTCCCCATCATGTCTAGAAGACACTATCTAGCAGCAGGTGTCCTGATCCTCTTGCTCTTAAAATATTTCTGCCCCTTCTCTTCAACGTTCCCTGAGCCTTTGGTGTAGAAATGGCATTGTAGATTTGTCATTTGGGGCTGTGCTTCTGTCCTAGTTTGTTTCTTCATTGCTGTGACAAAACACTCTGACCACTACCAACTTGGGGAGGAAAAGGTTTATTTAGCTTACATAGCCTGGGTCACAGTTCATCAGGGAGCCCAAGGTAGGATCTCAGGGCAGGAACCAGGAGGCAGGAGCTGGAGCACAGGCCATGCAGGAATACTGCTTACTGTCTTGCTCCCCTGGCCCCTGCTCAGCCTGCTTTCTTATGCAACACAGGCCCACCTGCCCAGGGGTGGCACCACCCACAGTGGGCTGGGCCCTCCCGCATCACACAACAATCAAGAAGATGCCCCACAGACATTGCCACAGGCTAGTTCAATGGAGGCAATTCTCCAATTGAGGCTCCCTCAACCCAGGTGTGTCAAGTTCACACTAAAGCTATCTAGCACACCTTCACATGGTCATATAGTCTCTGCATTTTGACCTTGCATAAATGTAGATTCTTAATTATTGGACTATTTATCGTGATTCTGGTCATCAATCCCAGAGCCTTATGTATGCTTGGAAAAAGGTCTACCACTGGTCTATATACCCAGTGCTCTTTTTACATTGTTATTTTGAGACAGGGTCTTTCTAAATTGCCTCATCTGGTCTTGAACTCACGCTGTAGGCCAAACTGGCTTTGGACTTTACTCCTGCTTCAGCCTCCTTAGTTGCTGGGATTACAGGACTGTGTCACCAGGCTTGGCTTAAACATGGATTCCTGAGTGTCTTGACTTAAATTTGAGACTGTGGGTGGGAGGCTAGGCTAGTAGTGAAAATAAGATTTGGTTGTAACCAGGAACATTGTCAGGAGATAAATGGATGAATTAGAGAATTTTGCTAAGTATATTGATGAGGGGTGGAGAAAAGCAGGAAGTCAACATGAAGCCTCTTTGTACATGGTGGTGCCCTTTCAACACTTGCATTTTCTATTTCTTTCTTGGCCCATTGACTTTCAAGGGAATGCCCTTGACACAGTTGTGTTACCAGCCCTCAAATTGTATGAGAGACCTGGTATAGATACATGTAGCTGAGAGATATTAGTGTGATTCACAAGCTAGAGAATTCCTTGCTTCTTGGGAGAAGATGCATGGCATGGATATTATTTTAGCTGGATATGAAAGAGTGTGTTGAAGTGTTCTGCATCTGAAATAGAAATTGGAATCAAGGAAGTTACCTAACTATGCTTTGTTTATTAGGAAAGGCTCTATGCTGAAAAAAAGCAACTTCAAATTAAATGGTGGTCATGTGCAGTTTGAAAGGAACAATTCAGAAGGCAGATTTAAAATCAGAGGAGAGCAAACCCTGTCTTTCATTCCTTAAAATCAATATATTTATTTATTTCTGTGTTTGCCTGTGTATATGTATATGTGCAGTATATGCATATATATGTGGGTGTATAGACCTGTGCACATGTATGGATGCCAGAGGATGACACTGAGTTTCTTGATCTATTATAAATTATGTCACTGAGTTTCTTGATCTATTATAAATTATGTCTTACTCCCTTGAGATAAGATCTCTCACTGAGCTTGGATCTAGGCTGGTGATCAATTATCCCCAGAGATCTTGTCCAATCTCCCTATAGTTTTGGGGTTATACGTATTTGTGGTCATTCCCAGACTTTTTTTTTTTCGGTCTTTTTGAAACAGGGTCTCCCTGTAAACCCAGCTGGCCTGAAACTCACTATGTAGACCAGGCTGGCTTTGAACTCACAGATATCTGCCTGTCTCTGCCTCCCAAGCATTGGGACTACAGGTGTGCACTAGCATGCCAAGTGGCCATTCCCAGATTTTATATGGGTGCTGGAAATTTGAAATCAGGTCCTCATGCTTGTGCAACAAGAGCTCTTAGCCACTGAGCCATCTATCTAGCCCTATTCTGTTGTTTGAAATCTCAATCTCTTTGTCTCTGTCTCTGTCTCTGTCTCTGTCTCTCTCTCTGTTTCTCTCTCTCTCTCTCCCCTTTCCCCAGTACTAAGGATAGAATGCATTTTGCAATCTAGGCAAGCACTTGGAGCCCTACCTCTACCTCCATTCCTTCTTTGCAGTGGGCTATCACTTTTCTGCCAACAAACTTTGTTGGTCTCCCTTGTGGTTTCCGTCGTTACCATACCTGAGGGCAGCAGGGAACAAACGTGAGTGGACAGCCCATTGCTTGTTTCTCAGAACACACTGTCCTGCATTCTTCATGGTGCTAATGCACGAAGGAAGCTCTATGTGTACAAACTCCATAAGCTAGAACAGTTATGGTCAAGACAGTCTTGACTGTCAGTCCTAAAATCAGAGCTATTGGATTTGAAGCCCAGCACTACCATGTATAATCCCCATAAGATGTTTAAAGAAATTGGCCCTCCACAAATCTCTGAGACTTCTGTTTTAATTATTTTTGGCATGTTCAATATATTTTGTTAGTGTAGGTAGTATATTTTGGTATTTTGTAGGGATCAAATATTTAATTATTGCATTCAAAATTGATAAGAGGTCAGTTATTCAGTTGTACCTTTCAACTCAATTGAGTGCTCAGAATGTTTTGGAGTTTAGCATGTGAAAAACATTTATGTTCTTGGAATAGTGAATAGGAAATTGAATAGCAATGCTGCGCTGGATAGCTTTAGTGTCAACATGACACACCTGGGTTCAGGGTGCCTCAATTGGGGTATTTCCTTTATTGGACTGGCCTGTGGCCATGTTGTGGGGCATTTTCTTGATTATTGAGTGATGTGGGAGGCTCAGTTCACTGTGGGTGGTGCCACCCGGGCAGGTGCGCCTGTATTGTATAAGAAAGCAGGCTGAGCATGGGCCAGGGAAGCAAATCAGTAAGCTGCACTCCTCCATGGTCTGTGCTTCAGTTCTGCCTCGAGGTTCCTGCCCTGAGTTCCTACCTTGGGCTCCCTGATGAACTGTGACCTGGGAGATGTAAGACAAATAAACCCTTTCCTCCCCAAGTTGGTATTGGTCAGAGTGTTTTGTCACAGCTATGGAGAAACAAACTAAGACAAATGTTTTCACACCTGTCTAAAAATGACAAACATAAAAAACAGATGGCGATCAAGTTCAGCTTTATTCTTTCTTTTAGAACATTTAATTCACAATCTGTTAGGATTCTAGGATGAGAAGGAGTATGCTACCTGCTAAGCATTGGTCTATGCAATTAAAGGCAATTGTCTTCTGTGTTAGCCAGCTTTCTGTTGATGTGACAAAATACCCGGTGATATCAACCTAAAGGAGGAAAAGTTTCTTTTGGCTCATGATTTTAGAGATTTCAGTCCATAGTCACTTGACTCAACGCTTCTGGGCCATGGTGAGGCACAGCATCACGGTGGGAACACGGTGGGAGCAAAGATGATCACCTCATGGTGGCCAAGAAGCAGAAAGAAAGGGAGTAAGACCTTGGGGACAGGTTTGTAGTTCAAAGTTCTCACTCTCAAGGATCTTTCTATTTAACTAGGCCCTACCTCCTAAGTTTGTGTCAATAGTCAATAATTCTGTAATAGACAAAGTCATCAGTGGACTAATTGATCAATGCTCCAGTCTTCATTAATCAGTCATTGGGGCTGTCCCCACCTCTGAACATTGGAGAGGAATCCTTCAACCCATGAGGCTCTTGGGGACACTGGAAGTCCAATCCATGACATTTAAAAAATGTGATTGTATATCCTGTGATGAAGTGAGGCTAAGAGATGTTTCAACATTATGAAGAACACACATTTATTTCTGGTCTTTCAGTAGAGTTCAACTCTTCCATGCTACTCAAGAAGAAGATTTTAGTATATATCAAGAACTCTTTCTGAGAGCAGCAATTGAATTTTTTTTCTTCCTTATGAATCTTTAATCATAGCATGGTTGTTATTATTACAGGTGTATGGATTTCCTCAGGGATTTATGTCCTCATTCAACAATTATTGATCCAGAGTCAGACAGATTTAGAGATTTGAAAGTTTGTATCATAGGAAAGTTTGGAGTTGTGGTGATTTTGAAGGTAGCTGACAGGAAAAGGAAGGTGGACAGACATGTTAGGAGATAGAGTGAGCACAGAGTCAGAGGTACAGAGTCTCTAAATTACTTTTGCTACTTATCAAATAGGAAAGACTTGAGTATGGCTCAGGGCATCCATGGCAGGAGGGTTAATGATAATACTCCTTGCTCATCCACATCCTGACTGTTGTTTCTACAATTTATCAAAATCTGAGAAGGGCTGGAAACCTAGACGCACAGAACTCCTTTCTTAGACCTCAACCAATCAGCAATTTTTATTATGCTCCTATCTTAGTTTTGTTTCTTGTTGCTGTGATAAAACACCCTGAGGAAAGCAAATTAAGAGAGAAAGGACTTATTTGGGCTTACAGTTCAAGGTTCTAGTCTGTCATAGTAGGGAAGTCACAGAGACAGTTGCTGATCCCATTGCATCCACAGTCAGGCAGAGAGAGCCATTACTGAATGCATGCTAGTGCCCATGTTATTTTCTCCATTTTCTATAGTCTAGAGTCCCCTGCCCCAGAGTATGGTCCTGTCCTCAGTTAAGATGAGTCTTTCCACATCAATTAGCATAATCAAGATAATCCTTCACACTATGCTTAGAGGTCTGTCTTCCAGGTGACTCTAGATGACATGTTGACAATTAACACTGACCATCACAACTCCCAATATGTTTCAAAAATACCTATGATTGCTAAGGATAAAGGACAAGTGTTCACACTGGACAGCAACAGGAAGGCTAGGAGAGGAAGACTATGCTGCTTTGTGCCTGTTGAAGAATAAACCACTTTGTAGCTTGTCTGAGAATTTCGGTTGGAAGAATAAATTAGAGACAGTGGGTGAAATGAGAGTTTGGGAGCTTCAAAGGAGGCAAAGAATAAATTGGGGTTCCAAGAAATGGAAAGAAACAAATGAAAAGTTAGGCTTGGTGCTAAAAAAATGTATTGTATCTGCTAGCTGTTGTTATGTGACAAATCAGCCCCTAAATGTAGCAAATTAAGGCCCAGCATATACATTATCTACCAACTTCTATATGTCAGTAAGTTCCGATAGACCTGTGATGCTTTTTTTAAAGGCAGCTGATAGGAGAGGGAAGGGGCTGATCAACAGGTAAAGAGATAGGGCTTAAGAATGCAATCATGGTATGGGTCATGTGAAGGCTGGAGCAGGGAAGGAACCCCTTTCAAGCCCTTATGGTTGTTATGCAAATAAATTCTTCTGTGACTGTTTCACCGAGAACCTCAATCTCTACTTAACTGTTATCTGGGAGTACCTTCATTTTCTAGACACATGATCTGTTCCATGTAACAGCTCGCTACATTAAAGTGTGCAAGTCAAGAAGGCAACAGATACACCTACCACGTCTGACAAAGAACCAGAGACCATGTGGTCACATGTAGTTGGCATATAATTTTCACTACTGATTCCTTCTTCCTCTCAGCCTCTCAGTAACCTTTGAACAAGGCTGGAGGACTTCATGGCATGTGCCCAAGAAGAAATGAGCAGTCATTCCTTTAGGAAAACCAAGATGCAAGTTCAATATTTCCAGGTTTGATATTCTTTTCTCTGTAGCCTTCTGCTACTAAGAATTTGATTATTGTCTGGGCAAACATCTCAGTAAAATGCATGCAAGCATGAGGGCCTCAGTTTGATACCCAGGACCCATGTAAAAAGCTGAGCATGGTGGTGTCTGCTTGTAAACCCAGTGCTAGGGAGACACACAAGAGGATTCCTGGAGTCTAAGTCCCAGGGAGAAACATTATTTCAAAAACCAAGATGAGGTTGGGCGTGGTGGCCATTCTTTTAGTCCCAGCACTTGGGAGGCAGAGACAGGCAGATCTCTGTGAGTTCAGGCACATCTCCGTGAGTTCAGGGCCAACCTGGTCTACATAGAAAGTTATAGGACAGCCAGGGCTACAGTGAGAGCCTGTCTCAAAAGCAAAAAAAAAAAAATGTATGTCCTTTGAGGAACAACACCTGAGGTCACTCTGTCCTCCATACATACCATATGCCAGAGAGAAGGGAAAATTTAGTTATTGTGGGAAGTAAGAAACAATTCAATTTTAGCAATAATGTTTAGAGGGGACATTGTCAAATAATGGCCCCAGCTTGCCTTTGTGCTGAAATTTTACTAGAACAAACACACCTACTTGTTGACGTATCATACATACTGCTTTTGATGCTGCAGTAGTAGAATACAGTAGTAGCAACACAGGTCCTGTGGTGCACCTTGCCAAAGGCATTTGCTGTTTACTGTGTGGTCCTTTCTGGAAGCAGGTGCTGACTCCTGCTGTGGCTCTCCATGACTGTTTTAAAGAGGTGCCCTTGCTTCCCTCTGAACCTTGGAATTGAAGCTCTGCTAGGCAGCCCATCTTTTCCTAGTGTGAGTATGCCAAGGAAGAAAGTGACAGCAAAGCATAGATTAATATATTTGATACTTTTGTGTTGTGCATTTGAATGTCTTGTTCCACCTTCTAGGACACAGGTTTTATGAGGTCCACAGAACAGATTGGGGAAACCAAGGCTCAGAAGTATGGCAGTTTGCTCCAGGGAACAGAGCTATGGAGATAACACAGATGAGGACCAGGTCAAGGGCTGTGTGGCTCCAAAGCCCATTTTCACGTCCAGCTGTAAATGAATGGACAGGGAACTTGGAAATGCAAAATCGGGGGGGGGGGAATGTGAA
>NW_008349978.1:645786-659524 GCF_000622305.1 Nannospalax galili
GGGGGGAATGTGAAACTTCAGCAGAGTTTAGAAGAACCAATTTCCAAGAGCCCAATTTTGAAGAAATTTTCATTTTCACCCTGTTACTTTTTCAACAGATGCCCCAAGACTTAAACAAAACATGTTTCCAGCCATTTTCTTGTCTTGCTTTGCACTTCCTTGATGTTTGAAATTTTCTCCCACCGTAACCAGACACACTGGTGGCAATGTTTTTGGTAAACTCCTCCCTTGCATCCTTAGTATCCCCATTTCATGTTTTTAAAAAATATTTCACTTATTATTTTTATTTTATGAGTATGAGTGTATTGCCTGCATGTATGTCGTGCAATGCCGTGGAGATCAGAAGAGGGCTTCAGATTCCCCTGGAAGTGGAGCTAAGGACAGTTTGTAGCCACCATGTGGATGCTGGGAATCGAACCCAAGTCCTCTGCAAGAGCAATCAGTGCTCTTAACCACTGAACCATTTCTCCAGCCCCTCCATGTCATGTTTTTACTGCTGTCCTCGATTAGCAATCTGGATCTCTATCAGCAGTTCAGAGAATACTGCAGTTAACCTCGTGACCTTCAAGGGGTGGAGGTAGGGTGGGCTATCTGGTCCCTCTAATGAACAATGCTTTCTAGAACCCATGTTTTATTTACAACTTGGAGATGGAAAAGATGCTTGTACCTTTACATCTGAAAGTATCTAGAATCAAAGTGGCAACGGAACCGTATCTAGATCATTAGCTAAAAGATGAAAAAAGGAAAGAAAGGAGGGACCGCAGATGGCTCAGTTGGTGAAGTGCTCGCTGTAGAAGCATGAGGCCCTGAGTTCAATCCCCAGCACCTGCGTGAAAAGCTAGACATCATGGTTCCTGCTTCTAAGCCCAGGTCTGTGGAAGCAGAGAAGGGAGGATCCCTGGAACTTGCTGGCTGGCCAGCCTAGTCTAATTCATGAGCTCTAGGTCCTAGCGGGGAGACCCTATGTCAAAAAATAAAGTTGATGGCTCCTGAGAAAAGACACCAAAAGTTGATACTTCTGGCTTCCACACTCATACACACTCATGCATATGTGCACACATATTCACATCTGTACATGCACAAAAAGGGGAAAAAATAGAAAAATTTAAATACAAATCTTGGATTATTAGTCTCAAAAGAGCAGACATAAAGATGAAAACAGTTCCCTGGGCCATCTGTTTGTTTAGACAGATTTCTCTTCTATAATTTTTTCCAATCTAATTTCCCCGATGCAAATTAGTCACGTCTTCCTGTGCCAACATGACAAGTGCTAGAAGTTACACAGTCAGGGGAGAAAACTCGTCACCAGCTTTCTCTGGGATGATGGCTAGTGTCGTAGCTTCTTGATGGCAATTGACAGAGCAATCTGTCAGTTTGATGGGTCACTCAGACAGTGGGCTTCAGCCTCAGGGTAACAATCAGGAACCAGAGACAGAACCCAAGGACCTGGGTTTAAAAAAAAACAAAACAAAAAAACACAGGGTGTTGGAGAGATGGCTTAGTTGATAAAGTGCTTGCCATGAAATCATGAGTACATGGGTTTGGATCTACAGCTCCCTTGTAAAAACATGGGTGTGGTGGTGTGTGCTTGAAATCCCAGTGCTGTGGAGGCAAAGACAGGAGGAGCCCTGGATCTTGCTGGCCACACAATTTAGCCCAGTCAGTGAGCTTCAAGTTGAGTAGGGGCCTTGTCTCAGAAAAGAAGATGGAGAGCAAGTGAGGAACATACCCAGCATCAGCTTCTGGCCACTACACAAAAACACATGTACACACACACACACACACACACACACACACACACACACCTACTTGGTGTGATAGAAATGGGGTCGTATAGTATTAATATGTAGCCTTTTGAGGTTGTTCGTTCCCCTTTCACTCAGCATGGTATAACCATCTTGTTTCCTTAAGAGCAAGGTTGCTGGGTGTGGTGGTGCACACCTATAATCCCAGCACTTGGGAGATAGAAGGAGGAGGATCATGAGTTCAAGGTCATCCTCAGCTACACATCAAATTTGAGGTTAGCCTGGGTTTCATGAGACCCTGCTTTAAAAAAAAAGCGTTTCTTAAGGGGCTGGAGAGATGGCTCAGTGGTTAAGAACACTTGTTGTTCTTGTAGAAGAACCAGTCTCAAATCCCAGCACCCACAAGGCAGTGAACAACCGTCCGTAACTCCAGTCCCAGGGGATCCAACAGCCTCTTCTGACCTCCGCGGGCATTGCATGATATGTTTGCACTTACCTACATGCAGGCAATACATGCATACACACAAAATAAAAATAATAGATAAAATATAAAAAAGCGCTTTTCAAGGTGTTGTGTGCATACTACTTTGGTTAGTTTTTACATAAACCATCAAGATCTGTAACTGGAAGCCTGTGGAGACTCAGCAGCTACCCAAACACACAGCGTCTTTCATGACCAGATCACTTCAGTCAGCTCTGGAAACAATTTGATTGCAATTTCCAGAGAGACCCCAAGAACTTTGCTGTAGCTCCTGAGCCTCATGCAGAACTACGAACAACAACAATGAATTACAGTCCTGAGTCACTAAGTCAGATCTGTTCTTACACAGTAATAGGGGACTGGAACTGTATATTTCACAGGGTTTGATGTAAGAATGCATGTGGCAGGTGGAGATTTTTCGGTTATTAATGAGTAGTGCTTTGGATTTTATTGTGCTACATTTTCTAATTTAATATTTTCTAAAAAAGTCTTTCCCTTTGGGAGTCAGAGGCAGGCAGTTCTCTGAGAGATTGAGGCCAGCCTGGCCTACATATCAAGATTCAGGCCAGCTGGGGCTACAGGGAGATGCTGTCTCAAAAAAAGTGTTTTCTTACATCATCTGTGTGCTTTGCTTCCAGAGTCTACTTCTGTTATTTTAGGAACAGTGTACTTTGCATGTGTGCATGTGAGCATTTCTGTGGGGGTGTGTGTGCATGTTCATGTGGACACAGGTGAGTGTGTACATGTGTATGTATTCAAGAAGGTTCATAGATTTGGGTTTGTGTGTGTGTGTGTGTAGATGAGATGTCAACATTGGGTATTGTTCTTCAGGAGGTATCTATGCTTTTGGGACAAGGTCAATGGTCTGGAAATAGCCAAACAGGCTACAGTGGCTGGCCAGTAAGCCCCAGGGATCTTTCTGTCTCCACCTCCCCAGAGCAGAGATTACAAGTATGTGCCACCATGCACAGCTTTAAAAAAGTGACTTCTGGGCATCAAATTCAGGCCTTCATGCTTATGAAGGATTTGCACAGCATGTACTTTACATACTGAGTAATATCCCAGCTTGGAACAGTGTACTTTTGTCTCAGTAACTGCCATTCTAGAATACAGCTAATCCCTTATTTCTTTATACATCACTAACTGATTTTCAACTCTAAGAAAAAGGTAAAAAATTTCTTCGATGCTCTTTTCTTTTCTGCCATTGAATATCAGCTAGCAATATGATCTTTTACTATTTCTCTGTGTTTTTTATTCTCTCTCTTTCTCTGTGTGCGTGCATGCATGAGAGAGAGAGAGAGAGAGCGAGAGCGCGAGAGAGAGGTGGTTACAAGTACATAGTTTTTCCATCATAAGGGAAAATAGTTTTTACACATGATTCTCCAAAGAAAGATAAAAGTTCTTGGTAGTTGATTCAGACCCGGCAATCAGGCGACAGAATAACAATGTATACACATCTTCCGCAGTCTTCTAGACAATCCTTCTTCTCAGCTTGCTGATTCTCCTCTTTCCTCATACCAGACCATGAATATGCAACAGCACTCATGTCTTTAATGAGCATGCCTTCCAGTTTCCATTTCAATAACCATATTGAAATGTCCCATAGATACCTCAGAAGGTTGCTGATCATACAGTGTGCTCACCGAGCCACAGGGACCTGCCTCTTTGCTTTATCAGTGCTGGGTTACAAGCGATGACCACAATACTCACCTTTTTTCCATTGGTGCTGGGGATTACATTCAGGTCCTTATGCTTGAACATACCTCCAAAAGCTAACTAGGACTCTTGTACACATACATTATGCTGATCTACACTGCACTGTAATTTACCTGCTAGGTGGTACAACTTGCTATCAGCGAAATACTTCAGTGTGTTTCAGAACTTTTCATGCTCTGACTTATAATGAAGAAGATCACGTTTGTTGAGGAGCCTGGAGTCAGGTGGGTGAAGTTCATTATTGCTGGGTTCAGGTACCCTAAGCAATCATTTTCAGGTTCCTTACTGATGGGCATTACTAAATATCGAAAATGCCAGAAAGAAGAAAACAAAAGACAGTGTGGATATTTAAACAGCTCTCAACTGTGAAATGCAAGACTCCTTGCTCCCGTTCTTTCGTGAGATACCAATGAAGTCATGGTTGTCCCCTCCTCCCTTGGAAAGGAAGCCCATTAGCCAAGTTCCTATCCATTATTTAATTGTAGGGAACTCAATCTGCTAAGCCTGCTTCCAGCAGACAAATGGCAGGCAGACAGAAATGGCTGGCCTCATCGTAGAGATGTCAGGAGCTTGTGCCAAGAATCTGCAATTAGGAAGAATGACAGATGCCACAGACACTGTGGTGGGTCACAAGAAAAGGCAGTTTAGAGATGGAAATGGGCTGAGGGGAGGCAACTGTATTACCGTGTTAAATCTGCTTTCAGACAAGAATGAATAAAGGTAAAGAGACTTGGTGGGTAAGTATGCTCTACAGTTTGAGACTTGGGAAAATGGAATGTTTAGGGAGATTGAAGAAAAGCAAAAATTGTGATTTTTTTTAGGGTATCAAAAAATATCAGATTTATAGCCACAATTTATGTGATGGTTAGGGCTTACTTTTCAGTTTTTTGGTATATGTATGCGAGTGTATACATGCTTGTGTTTACATAGCTGCGTGTGCATGTGTGTGTATGTGTGTGCATGAGTGCACTTGGGTGCATGTGCATGTGTATTCATTGCAGGTGGAAGTTTTGGGTATCATTCTTCAAGTTCTGTCTACCTTTTCCTTTGATACAAGAACTTGATGAGGCTAGGCTGGCTGGCCAGTGAGCCACGGGCACCTACTTCCCTGCTTTATCAGTGCTGGGTTACAAGTGATGACCATGATACTCAGCTTGTTTCCATTGGTCCTGGGCATTACACTCAGGTCCTTATTCATAAGCAGCAAACACTTTATCAACTAAGGCATCTCCTGAGCCCTGATGGATAGTTTAGATGGCTAATCTTGGTTGTCAACTTGACACATCCAGGAAGAGAGAATGTCAGTTGGGGAATTTCCCTCTTAAGATTCGCCTATAGGCATGTCTGTGGGACATTCTCTTGATTGTTAATTGATGTAGGAGGGCACAGCCTACTGTGAGTGGTACCATCCCTAGGCATGTGGGCCTGGGCTGTATAAGAAAGGTAGTTGAATGTGGTCCTGGAAGAAAGCCAGTAAGCAGTGTTCCTCTGAGACCTCTGTTTCAGTTCTTGCCTCCAGATTCCTGCCTTGAGTTCCTTCCCTGATTTCCCTTAATAATGGAGTGTGATGTGGATGTGTAAGCCAAATAAACACTTTCCTTCCCAAGTTGCTTTTGGTCTGTGGGTTTTTTTTTTTTTTTTTTTTTTTTTATCACAGCAATAGGGAAGCAATCTAGAACAGACGGTCAACTTGATTGGACAGAGAATCACCTAGGAGATTAGTAAAGCACACCTCTGGCATTCTTTGTGATGATTCAGTTCTGAGGGCTCTGATCTCATGAATGGGTTAATCTTTTGATGAACTCATAATGTGATGACTTTATTAACAGGTGGTCAAAGATAGGAGGTAGGGACTACTTGGAGGAAGTAGGTCACTCGGGATGGGGCATATGTATGGGGGGTGCTCTATCTTGTTCTGTCCCCTTCCTGTATTTCCCCATTCTCTGCTTCCTTTTCACCATGATATGAGCTGCTCTGCTCCACCATGACTTCTCCTCCACGACAGACACCTCTGAAACCAAATTAAGCACTTCTTTCCCAAAGTTGTTTCTGGCAGACATTTGGTCACAAAATGAGGAAAGTAACTCACACAACTGGGAATTCTTCACTTAAGATTTGTTATCAACAGTCTTACCTATTTACGTGGACTTGTTTGAATCAGAAATTATGGATTTGAAATCTGATCTTGAGTCAAAGTAGATAACTCAATTAGAGAGGTCTATGGTGTGACTTCATTAATCAAACAGAAAATGCTTCATTCAATGAGACAGTAAATTTCAAGAAATTTGCATCTCCTTTTTCTAACACAAATTCTACAAGAAATTAAAACAAAACACCATCCTAGTGGACTTTACTTTCTGACAAAAACTGTGATATTTAAGATTTTTCCTGCCAGACTAAACTGTCAAATTTTGGGTTGATGTTTTCACTTTCTGTGGATGTACAGGATCATGTATATGGATTTTTATGAACCGAAGAAATCTCAGAGCTGACCCAGAGAGCAATGATTACAGTTTTGAAAATGAAGAATAAGGTCTGGGGACATGGTTCTGTGGTCAAGTACTAGTGTAGCATGCACAAGGCCTGGGGTTCAATATTCAGGACTGCCAAAAGGAACAAAATGTATATCATGGGTTGACGGCCTAGCTCAGTGGGTAAAGCTGTCTGTTGCCAATTCTGATGACAAAGTTTAATCTCTAGGACCCACATGATGAAAGGAAAGAACAAATTCTCAAAAGTTGTACTTTCAGCACCACATGCATACTGTAGTCTATACACACACACACACACACACACACACACACACACATACTCTCTCCAGAGGACCAGGATTCAGATCCCAGTACCCACGTTGAGCAGCTTACAACCACTTGTAATTACAGCTTCAGGGGAGACCAAGGCCTTGTCTTGCCTCTGCAGGCGCCTCCACTCACACCCCCCCACACACACAGCACACACACACACACACACACACACACAGTGATGTGGGATGATATATATATATATATATATATATATATATACTGTCATGTCTGCAAGGTCTTCTCAACTTTCAGTGTTTGCCTTATCTAAATCATAACACGAATATTTGCTAATGGGTTTACTGCAAACACAGAGGCCTCTTGTATTAGCTCATGTTCAGTTGCTGTAACATATTATTAGAGATTGGGCTTTACAAAGAAAGAAGGCTTAAAGTACCTCACAGTTTTAGAAATTGCAAGTGTAAGGTTAGTACCCTTGTCTGTATTGATTATTTTTCTTGGTGCTGTGATCAAATAGCTTGCAAAAGCAACTTGAGGAAGGATTTTTGTGCCTCACAGTTTGATCTGATGCCGTTCATCACAGTGCAAATGTCATGGCAGCAAGAGCATGAGCCAAACGGTCCCTTGCGTCCAGTCAGGAAGTAAAGGGAGATGAAAGCTCACAGTCAGCTAGCTTTGTCTTTTCCATTCATTTCAGGATGCCAGCCCATGAGATGGTGCCGCCCACATTTAGGGTGGATCTTTTCAATTCAACCAATCTAGAAACTGCCTCACAGGCAGGCCCAGAAATTTGACCCCTAGGCAAGCCTAGATCCTGTCAAGTTGGCAATCAGTACTAACCATTACACCATCTATCTGTTCAATGTTTGTTGTGAGATTTATTGACTGTATTCAAACATGACTGATGGTATCATGGTGTTTTAGGATGCCAGAGATATTCAGGGGCCAAGTTAGGTCTTTTTTAGGACAGCAGAATGTTTTTTAGAGAATGAATTGAAGCTGGATACGGTGGTGCAAGCTGGTCATTCCAGCTACTCAGGAAGCTGAGGTGGCAGGATGGCAAGTTCAAGGCCAGCCTGGGCTACATAGTGAAGCAAGGACAGCCTGGGCCTCATAGTGAGACCCTATCTTACAGTAAACAGTAGAGCTACCATGTGTTAGACCTTAGGTTCAAAATCAGTATTGGAGAGAGGGAACAAAGGAAGGAGGGGGAAAGAAAATAGGACAGAAGAGAGAACTAAGTAAAGCGAGTTGGGGCTAGAGAGATGGCTCAGCGGTAAGAGCACTGGCTGTTCTTGCTGAAGACCTGGGTTCAATTCCCGGCACTCACATGGCAGCTAACAACTGTCCATAACTCTAGTTCCAGGGGAATTCAATGCTTTCTTCTGACCTCCACAGTCATTGCATGACACACATGCAGGCAATACACTCATAAAATAAAAATAATAAAACCTTAAAAAAAGAAAAGAGTTGGGGTGTCTCTCAGTGGCAGAGTACTTTCCTAGCATGTTCAAGGTCCTTGACTCCATCTTCAGCTCTCCCTCTAAATGGTGAATATAGTATAAATTTGCCTGTAATGGTGGCTCACACTGTAAACTCAGCACTGAGGAGGCAGAGACAAGAGGATTTTCAGTTCAAGTTGTGTTTGGGGCACATAGCAAGATTCTGTCTTACAATAAGAAAGAAAAATAGGTCTTGGATATAGATGGGTGGTAGAGTACTTGCCTAGAATCTGTTAAACCTTAGATTTAACTCCTAATGTTGAACAGAAAGAGACAGAGACTGAGATAAAGGGGGAGGAAGAATAAAAGAAGATAAATAACAAAAGAGAGCTGGGTATGTTGTTTAGTGGTAGATAAGTTTCCCAGTATGTTTAAGGCCCTGAGTTCTATCTTTAGCATACTCCAAATGGATAAGATAGAAGAAATTTCATAATAGAAATTTTCCTGATATGACAACTAATAGGTGTACATAGCAAGACCCTGCCTCAAAAGGCAGACGCAGTAGGACACTGTGGGGAAAAAATATGACAATTTGAGGACAAATCTAAAAGGTTTCTAGAAATGAGAGAACATAGAATCCTTATTGAGAATCTATCAATGGAGGGAAGATATAATGGCTTTATCAGACAACTGTTTTCTTGATCTTTACAATTTTTTAGGAGCTGGAGAGACAGCTCAGTGGTTAAGAGCACTGGTTACTCTTGCAGAGGTCCCAGGTTTGAGTCCCAGAACCCACATGGCAGCTAATATCCATTCATATTTCCATAATACCCTCTCTGGCCTCTGTGGGCATTGTATGACACAGGCATACTAACATACATTCAGGCAAAACACTCATATACATAAAGTAAAAATAAATAAATCCAAAAGATTAAAAACACTTTGAAAGAATGTAAGGTGTTAGATATCATTATGACATTTCAAGCAAAGTGTGTTTTAGTGACTCTCCTGCCACACACCCCTTACCGTGCTACCTCTGATGCCCCTTTGTGGCTTCCCAGTCTCTTTTCTTCTTCCATGTCCTATGTGGGTTTTTTCTCACCTTTATACTTTCATATCACCCATTTTTTCTCTCTCTTGCTCTCCTTTCTAGGTTTTTAGGCTTTGCCCACACTTACACCTGCTTACATATATGCATTGTACATTGTAGGCTGGAAACTGCATATGAAAGAGAACATGCACTTTTTGTCTTTCTGAGTTTGGGTTGTCTCAATACCATACTTTCAAGTGAACGACCGGGAAATCAGAAAGTAAACTCTTCTTCCAGTTGTCCCTGAAGCAATTTATCTCATTTCTTTCTAAGGACATCTTCCCAGACCCTCACTTTTATTCTGTGGTAAGGCAAACTGCATTCAAGATTATGGAAGTATTTTGTCTCTTTTGGTGTGCCATTCAGAATCAAGAGGGATACACATAAATTAAGGGACATGAAAGGTTAAATCCCTCACTGAAGCAAGATCAAAGTTAAGCAGCAGTAAGTACAGCTATTGAACAGAATTCTTGAACATAGAGTTGTACTTCCAGAGAAAAACTTCGTTAGACTCAATAATCTGGTTTATCACTAACAACCAAGTAACATTTTTATCTGAAAATGGGTAGTAATATGTAGAGTAAACCTTCCATATTTTGTAAATAGTACTTTTTAACGTTTGACTCTAAGTCTCCCCTGTTCAGCTAAAATATAGCACAACTTTCTGAAACTATACCCCAGACACTGGGCACGTTGAAAGGATCCTTTCACCAGTACTTGCTGTGTCCTATTTAGATTAATCTTTGCACAGGGACTTGGAGAAGATGTGGTGTACATCGAAGGGGTGGGTATTACTGAGGCTGTATTTACAAGTATGAGCATGTGTTTCTGCTAGAAGGAAGCTCCTGGTAGGTTTCACCTTCTGGAGTCCCACTGGAAAGACTTCCTTGTACAAGAACAATAGTGACAGTCCCCTGAGGACTATGCTGTCATTTCCAGTGACTTGTCTGTCATTGCATTCAAGAAGGTGCTTCAGGCAAAACTGGCAGAGTTGAACTGTGCTCATTTTCCTGGTTACAAGTCTTGGGAAAATAAGTGACTGTAAGGACTGGGAAGATGGTTGAGTATGTAAAGCAAGCTAAAATGGGCTATGCAAGGATGAAGGCCTGAGTTTGATTCCAAGCATCCAGGTAAAAAGCCAAAGGTGGTGGTGCATGCCCCTAATCCTAGCCCTGGGAAGCCTCCTTGAGGCTCATTGGTCAGCCATTCTAGCCGACTTGGTGAATTCTAAAGACAAGGTGGATGACACGTGAGAAATACCTGAAGTTGACATATGGCCTCCACGCACATATTTACAAACATGCACATGTACCTGCACACACTTGTGTACTCATACCCATACAAACATGCACAGCCACCCACCCACAGAATAACTAACTAACTAAATATATAAAAATGTGAGTGACTACTAGAACTGCAGAAATGAGTCAATCTGCTAAACCAGGTAAAACATACGTATTACCTGCTTTCTATATCATTCGGACCATGGTATCTGATAGAAACAGCTTAAGGAAGGAAAGATTTATTTTGGTTTCCAGTTTCAGAGAGTTTATTCCATGGTCACTTAGACACCTGAGTTTCGGCAGTAGCTCATGGCATTGTAGTCATGTGGTAGATGAAGGCTGCTCACTTCCCAGCAGGCCAAGAAACAGAAAGCAAGGCAGGAAGTGGCCTAGGATAATATAACTCCAAGGATGTAGCCTGCTTCCTCCATCTTGGCCCAACCTTTTAAATTTCCAGAACTTCGTGAAATATACCACCAGCTGGAGACCAGATATCCAAATTATGAGCTTGTGGGGGACATTGCTTAATCAAACAACACAATGTAGATAATGTACAACTAGATCAAAGTGTGGAGACATCATTCCTTTCAGATAAATTTGCCATCCCAAAGATACCAAGTCATGAAAAAAATCCAAAACGACTCATATGCAGTGTATTAGTCACTTTTCTTTTGCTGTGATAGGAACACTGACCAAAGCAATTTATAGAAGGAAGAGTTTATTTGAGCGTACGGTTCCAGGGGAATGATAATCCATCACTGTAGGGAGGCATGGTGGCAGAGGTGGCTGGAGGAGGAGCCAGCAGGTACAGGAAACAAGAGAGCAACTGGAGATCTGGTAAGGCTTAAGGACTCCCTAAGCTCACCCCCAGTGACGTGCTTCCTTCCAGGATAGCCACACTTTCTAAGACCTCCCAAAACAGTGACACCATCTGGGCTGTTAAATGTCCAAACACTTTGAGCTTATGGGGGACATTTTCATTCAAACCACCACATGTAGTGATGTGCTTTAAATGTATTTGAGTACTTGGTCTCCAGCTGGTGATGCTGTTTGGGTAGGTTGAGGAACCTTTGGAGTGGAATCTTTTTGGAAGAAGTGGGTCACTGGGAGCAGCACTGAAGCTTCATAGTCCAGCCCTACTTTCTGTTCATTCTCTACTTCTGGATTTCTGATACAATGTAACTATCTGACTCATGTGTCTGCCACCACGTGGGCCTTCCCTGCCTGAAGCCATGTCTTCCCCACTATGATGGAATGATCCCCTTGAATGGTGAACAAAAATAACCCCTTTCTCCATTAAGTGGCTTCTGTCAGGGCATTTAATCACAGAATCTCATACATTTATCATGTCATTATTTTAGCACAAGTACACATGGTCAAGTAGCAAGACAAGAGAAACTCTTTTCTCACCCCTTTCCCTACTGATGTTGGTAAAAGAACACAGATATGGAGGCTTCCTATGCCCCTCTTTGGCCAGAGACAGAACACAGACCAGGATCACCTGGACCAGTTAGCTAACAGAGCTTCTCAAATCTTTCTTCTGGGTGTGTCCAACAACAGAAAAGTGAAATGATCCCCCCCCCCGAAACTGATGAGGACAGACCATATTATACCACCATACAATTTATTTTAAAGTTGTGATCATATTTAGAAGTTCTAGAAATGAAGGCAAATTTACCTTTTTAGTCATTCTGTGGCCATGACAGTTGTGTGCAGTAAGGGGCAGCAGTTTTTGCATGAAGACTGTCTATCTTTTTGAATACCATGGTATCAGAAAAATAGAGCTATGCATTCACTGTAGTTAAATAATTAATGTGACAATTGAATTTCCTGTTTATGCCACTGCTCAGCAGTTTTGCTAGCAATACAGAGGGAGATTTGTATAAGAGACTCTCCTTGGCCTCCATGGAGCAGATGAACCTTTCAAGCTTATGCAATTCATTATAAACTCACATAAGTCTCTGGGAAGAATATAGGAAGTAAAGGAAGAAAATTATAATGTCAAATCTTTGCAAACAAACCTCACTGTTTAAGGATTTTTTGAATATTCATACCCAATTGAGGATATGTTAACAATTACATTTAATAACATTGCAAAATTATTTTTGATTTTCCCACTGTTATGTGCATTGCATATATAATGCACAGAAAAATCATAGTGTTTAAATTTATCATTATGTCTAGTATATGAGTTCATACATGAACTAACAGGGTAAAAGGTTTGTAAATTGCAGCATTCAACAATGAATAAAATCCCAGGGTGATGGCTAATCTTGATTGTTGACTTGACAGGATTTAGAATCACCATGAAGGCGAATCTCTGGGCATGTCTGTGAGGGATCATCTAGATTAGGTTAATTAAGGTAGGAAGACAACATAATGTGAATAGAACCATTCCATAAGATGTGGTCCTGGACTGAGTCAAAAGGAAAATGTGAGCTGAGAACCTGCATTCATCTCTCTGTTTCTTCTCTGTAGATGCAATGTGATCAGCTGCTTCAAGCTCCTGTCAGCATGACTTCCCCACCATGTTGGACTGATTCTCAAACTGTCACAGGAAACCCTTCCTTATTTAAGTTTCTCCTGTCAGATATTTTATTACAACAATAAACAATCACTAATACATCCAGGAGACTTAAAAACACCCCATTCAGAGCTATGTGTCTGTGGCCTTGCCATCCTGCCTTGGAAAAAATACAAGTAACCAGTGTGAGAATTCTAAAAGCACCACATCAGGGTGCTTACTATTGATGAAGTTCAAGATTTAGTTGCTAGAGAAGTTATTGTGATTTAATAGCAAGTTCTTTCTTTTTTTATGAACAAAGTTGGCTTTGTTTAGGAATTCAGCCCTACTTCCTTGGTGGGCATTATTTGAATATGCTTTGTACAGGAGACAAAAGTGGGTAAAGAAGTGGGGTGAATATGGCTGAAATATATTATGTACATGTATAAAAATGTCATAATGAAACCCATTAATAGGTATAATTAATATACACGAATGGAAACACTTAAAATATGCGTTCTTCCAACATTGGAAAAAAGACACACTCATATACATGAACAAGGCCAACCAGCAATTTTAGTAGTCAAAGAGGATTTATGACTGCTGAAGTTGGTTCAACACTCAAAGATTCTCATTTATATTCCCTAAATTCAAAACAAAGCATAAAAAATACTTCAGAGGTGGTGGTCCTAGCAATGGTGGGTTCAGTGATCAAA
>NW_008349978.1:659873-670954 GCF_000622305.1 Nannospalax galili
GTGGGTTGTCACCCCCATGGGCAGGTGGGCCTATGTTTTATAGGAAAGCAGGTTGAGTGAGGGCCAGGGGAACAAGCCAGTAACCAGCATTCCTCCACAGTCTGTGCTCCAGCTCTTGCCTCCAGGTTCCTGCCCTGAGTTCCTACCTTGGGCTCCCTGATGAACTGTGACCCAAGAGATATAAGCTGAATAAACTCTTTCCTCCCCAAGTTGGTATTGGTCAGAGTATTTTGTCATAGCAATGGAAAAACAAACTAGAGCAGGCAGGCAGAATAATAGTTCCCAGATATGTTCATATGCTAATCTTTGGAACCCGTGAATATATTCCCGTATATGGAGGATGGGATTTTGTGGGTGAGATTGATCTAAAGATATTTTTCAAATTAGCGATATTAATTGTATGAAAGAATGCATTTCATTATGACATTTTCTTTTGTGTATATCAAACACTTTGGTCACATTCATCACATCGCCCTTCCAGTTTTTTTTATTTTTTATGTTTGTGTGTGTGCACAGTGTACATATCTGGTATGGTGTGTACATGGTTTATGCTCATGTATGTGGGTATGCACACAAGTGCATGCATACAGAGGCCAGAACAGGGTGTCAGATGTCCTGCTCTATCACTTTCTGCCTTATTCACTTGAGATGGAGTGCCTTGCTGAACCTAGAGATCTCTTGGTATCTAGCAAGTACCAGAGATCTTAATGTCTCTACTTCCCCACACCATTGCAACACATTACCATGATGAGGGTTCTGGGGATTAAACTCTGATCCTCTTGTTTGCATGGTAAGTACCTTACTGCCTGAGGACTCTCCCTAGCTCCTTTAGAGTCAGAAATTTGAGAATGAAACCTGGGGTCCAAGTAGTTCAAAGGCTGGGTTAGAAAGAAAGAGATTCTGGGGTGGTTAGATGGCTCAGTGGGTCAAGGTGCTTGCTTCTAAGTCTTATGAACTGATGGGAGAGAGAGAGAGAGAGAGAGAGAGAGAGAGAGAGAGAGAGAGAGAGAGAGGAGAGAACACTAGATAAAACTACTAAAAATTTATAAAAATATTTTAAAAGACTTGGGGCTAGTAGATCTCTCTACCCTATTTATTGGGTCTCTGGGAGACATACAGCCCTATCAATACCCTTACTTCAGTCCAGTGAGACTGACTTTGGACTTTTGAGATAAAAAATCTTGCAGAGTAATACATTTGTGCTCTTGTAAGGCACTGAGACAGTGGTAGCTTGATATGGAAGCCATGGGCATTGAGACCCCAAAGTCAGCATCATTTACTTTCTGCTTTAAACTACTAGAATGTTAGTAGCAGGAGGCATAGAAGTTTGACAGCCTCCCCCCTCCATCCTCCCTGTGGCCACAGTGATGTGGTTACGACTCTCCATAAAGATGAGCCTCCACAAATATTTAGAGACTTAGAGTTGAGCCATATATCAATATCCATCCCAACTGGTTTATTAATTCTGTGTGATTTAAGAGCTACTGCTTCTTTGTGTGAGTTAAATGAATTTTGCCAACTGATGAATCTAGAAAAAAAAGCCTTATCTTTATCAGACATTCCACAATGTTGATTGATTAGAACTTCAGTGATTATGGAGAGTTTGAATGTTACAGGTCCCGAGTCAAATTATCTTGGATGACCAACCCCTCCGGAAATAGCCATTTATTGCCCACCTCTGTGTGTGACCTAGTATCCTTGTGGCTATTATGTAAATATTTCTGGGATGTCCAAGCAGACATCTAGCTTCCACCAAACCCAAAAGGCTAAGAATGTCATCAGAAAGCATCTACGGCTTATGGGAGAGACCTCCTTGTGTTGACATAACTTGCCTGCCTGATATACCCATCAACATACTTGAAAAGTACCTTGATTTATGAATTTCTTCGTTCTGTTGCTATAAAAACTTAATAAAACCATTGCCATGGCTGAGACAGGGCATTTAAAATAACATGAACTTATGTTCCTGGGCTAAGGACATTCATGTTTGGCTCCTGAGCAAACTCCACAGCAAGAGCTGTGTTCCTTGTGTTGACAATTTAGTATCTTTACAGTTACCATCTGCTAAATATGTAGGTTAATTTCCAAGTTTTCTCTTGCTTATACAGTCATGCACCACACCATAGTGCAGCCACTGATGGATGATGGACCTGAGATACAATGGTGGTGTTATAAAGTGAAGTCTTCTACCCATGTCATGATGGTGTAGGTTTATGTAAGAGCACTTACATCCTTATATAATGATGGAACCACCCTAAAGATACCTTCTCCAAAGTTATCCCCTCATAAAGTATTATAACTGTATTTCAGACAGGTAGAGTTTCTATCTTCCCTTTATCTGAAGCCTTGGTGAGCCTGAACATTTCCTTTGGGGAGTAAAGTTTGTAAGTGGGCTGCAAATGTATTTATTCTAGAGAAAATTATGGATTTTTTTGTAACTAACTTCCTCCAAGTGCCCCTCAGCCCCAAATAAAAACAAAGAAAATGTCTCCCAGCTTAATAGAACAAAACTTTAGGCAATTACTCCAAAGAATGTTTAAAAATTTTTTTTTGTGTGTATGAGTATATTATCTGCATGCATGCAAGTGCACCCATGTTATGAAATGCCCAAGGAGGTCAGAAGAGGGTGTCAGATTCTCATGGGACTGGAGTTACAGACAGTTGTTAGTCACCAGGTAGGTGCTTGGAATTGAATCCCAGTCTTCTGCAAGAGCAGCAAGCAGCCAGTGCTCTTAACCACTGAGCCATCTCTCCAGCCCCCAGAGAATGTTTTCTAAAGAACGTTTTTTATAAATATATTTGTTTTTTGAGAAGTTCATAAATGTATAAAATATGTCTTGATCCTATCTACCAACAACCCCTCCAACCTCCTAAGTTACCCCCAAGTATCCCCCAATGTCATGTCCTGCGTTTGTTTTTTAATGCACCAGATTCAGTTACAGTTGCTCATAGACTCATTGTCGTGGGGCCATTCACTGGAGCATGGTCACTCTACCAGGGACAACATCCCTGAAGAAATCTGAATCTCCCTCCCCCAATGGGCCATCAACTGCCAGTTTCTCCTCAACTACGGGTGTAGGCTCATGCATCTCACTTCCTTTTGTGCTGGAATTTTGACATTTGATCTTGTAGATAACTACATTTGATCTGTAGGTAACCACAGCTGCTGTGACTTCATGTGTGCAATGGCCCTGTCATGGCTAGAAAACACAGTTCTTCAACAGTCCTCCCCAACTTTTGGCTCTTATTAATGTATCCACCCCCTCTTCTGAGATGATCCCTGAGTCTTGGGTCAGGGGGAGGGGGGTACAATATAGATGTCCCATATAGAGCTGAGGAAGGAGAATGTTATTTTTGTGTTCTGAATTATCTATCATCTGTCTGTCTATCTATCTATCTATCTATCTATCTATCTATCTATCTATCTATCTATCGACCTACCTACCTATCATCTATCATCTGTGGTGGATAGCTTTAGTATCAACTTGACCCATCTGGGTTGGAGGAGCCTCAATTGGGGAATTGCCTCCTTTGGACTGGCCTGTGGCCATGTCTGTGGTGTATTTTCTTGATTATTGAGTGATGTGAGAGGGCCCAGCACACTCTGTGTAGTGCCACCCCTGAGAAGGTGAGCCTATGTTGTATAAGAAAGCAGGTTGACTACTATTGTTCTAAAATGATGGACAAATTTGTTTTCTCCCCCATCTAGAAGCCTTTTCGAGGGAACTGACACTGATTCTAGCCACTCCAATAGCTATAAAAGTGCCTAAAAACAAATCCCGAGTCTATCACTCTAGAGTCCAGTCTTAGCAGACAATAGAAAAATGAGGAACCCAATGGAGGGATGCTTTTGGAAGCTCTCATCAAGAAATTCCAGTGGACTCTGATATGAACATTTGGAATTTACCCTGATTTGACTTTTTTACTAGTTCCCTGTCTAGAACTTGTAATGCTAACTACTCTTGCCTTTACTTCTTCATATCCCCTAGGCACCAGTCAAGGACTTTCTTTTCTCCCTACAAATAAGAGTTATGCAATTTGGAAGTCTTTTAGATAATAGACCCACTCAAGGGGTACCCCAATTGCCTCACACTGTGTCCCTGTTCAGCATGGAAGAAGCCAGAATGGTCTGTGTCCTGATTCCCTAACCACAAGTTGGGTAACCTCTTCAGAAGATGGCGTGATAAGAATAGGAGGTAGGAACTTACTAGGCAGTTAAGGTAAAAAGATTCCAAAGAAAAGTAGCCAGTTTCTTGGCTAAGTGTCACAATGTCCTTGGGCCTCTTAGCAACATACTCTGTTCAAAAGGCCAAAAATTTCAAAAGTATTTAGGAGCTCTTATCTAATCCCCAAAAGATTTTAGGGTTACCTCTTCAGAGGGGGGAATGTTAGAGAAGCAAAAAGCCCCATTAAAAAAAGAAAGAGTACAGGAAGTTGTTCAGGAAAAAGTGATGGGGAGATACAGGAGGAGTTGGAGGGGAGGGAGCGGGCATAGATTTGATCAAAACACCTTATACGCATGTATGGAATTCTCAACAAATTTTTTTAAAAGTTAATAAAAAAATAAAGCTGGTTGAGCAGGGCCAGGAGAGCAAGCCAGTAAGCAACATTCCTTCATGGTCTGTGCTCCAGCTCCTGCTTCTAGATTCCTGCCCTGAGTTCCTACCTTGGGCTCCATGATGAACTGTAACCCAGGAGATCTAAGACAAATAAACCCTTTCCTCCCTAAGTTGATATTGGTCAGAGTATTTTGTCACAGCAACGGAGAAGGCAACTAGAACACTGTCTGTCTGTCTGTCTGTCTGGTATCTATCATCTGTCATCTATCTATGCATCTATCATTTATCTGTCATCTATCTCTCTATGCATCTATCATCTACCACCTACTTATCTATCCATCCAGCATCTCTCTCCTTTCTCACCTTCTCTCTTTTGTCCTCCCTTGTCTTTTCTCCTCTCTCCTCTCCTTTATTTCTTCTCTATCGTATCCTCGTTCTCCTTTTCCCACTGTCTCTGCATCTCTTTTTTAATCGTTCCTTTCCTCTTTGCTCTGCTCTCTTCTCCTCTCTCTTACTTTCTTTTACTAGCCCTCCACTGGAATTTGGTAGGCATTAGCTCAAACCTTTCAGTTAAATATAGCTTTTAGTACTGTGACACACATCCTACTTTGAACATTTAAATTGTTGTTTCACTTGAAATAATGCCATTGTCGTTCGTCTTACTTTCTGCTCCCACTATTGCTGTCCTTAGTAGTTTTCAGAGGCAAAGACATCGGAAGCACTGTCCTTCTTGGTGCCTGTGTGATGAGATGTCTTGGAGAAGTGTGTAATTCAGTCTTCATTTTGTAATTGTTCCCTTTGTAACAGTGTTGGGGCTCAAACCCATTATCTTGCGCATACAGGGCAAGCAGTTCTGCTGTGAGTTATGCCACAGTCTTCAGTCTTTGGTTTAAAGGACCCTGTCTTCATTAGAGACATCAGAATAGAAGGAAGTGAGGTGTACCAATAGGTATTACGCTTCCAGAACATGAGAACAATAGCTATCCTGTACATTAAAAAAAAAAAAGGGTTTCAAGAACGTTACCAGGGCAGTTTTCTTTTTCTTTCTTTCTTTCTTTCTTTCTTTCTTTCTTTCTTTCTTTTAAGATGAGTCGACTGTCATGTTGTGCGCTGCCTTAAGAAGAGACTTATGCAGTCAGAAACCTTTCTTTCCTTGTCTTTCTTTCTCTTGGTATGTACGTGTGTGTTCATGTTTGTATGTGTGCGTCTGTGTGTGCATGTGTGTAAGTGTGCATATGGACACCAGAAGTTAATCTCAGGTGTGGCTCCTTGTGTACCATTCATTTTATTTAAGATAGAGCTTCTCACTGGGACCTGGGGCACCCCAAGTGGGTTTAGTCTGCCAAGCAAGCCCCAGTGACCTGCCTGTCTTCACTTACCAAACACTGGGATTACAAGTGGGCACCATCATGTCTAGCTTTTACTGTATGGGTCCTGGGGCTTGAACTCAGGTCCTCATGCTTAAAAAGGTAAGCACTTTACTCACTGAGCTATCTCTCCAGCCCCACCAGAATTTCTGGATGACTAGAATAAGCTACTTATGATGTGGTATTTCTGTGTCTGAGCTACATTCAGCAGGGACATTGTGCATGGTCTCTGGTGTGACTTGCTTCATATCTATGACAGTGTGACCTATTGTGAGCAAGCCAGTGATGGTTGTTTATGAGTTTTGGATGTGTACCCTTGAATATGACCTCTTGAATAACTTTATTATATTCATATTTCACTATGGAGAGATTTTGTGGAAATCTGGGCTCTGGGACAACTGAGATACTATTTTCATTTGGGATTTTAATTAGCTTAGATGTGATTTATGAGATTGTACTATAAAGTCCACCCATAAACCATGAATGCTTGAACTTTGTAAGGAGAAATACAGAGCCAGCTGTATCCGATGCCAAGTTTATGTGTGCCCTCCATGGTGGCTTTCATCATACTTTTACAAAATTAATAACAAAAGAGAAAAACTAGGTCAAAGAAGCCTCTGCATCATAGCAGAACACACACTTGCAAACGTGGCAGGGGAAAGAAATGAATGTTACAAGCTCACTTGAATCAAACAAAATAATATGCAAGGTTTATTTGGGGGTTAGAATGAATTTGTGAATCCAAGGAGTAAGTTTCTGTCTGTGTATTAAGTCGCTCTGCCCCCTAATCTTGTATAATGTGCTATGGGTTAAATTGTGTCTGTCACCTCAGTGTGTATGTCAATGCCCAAGCTTCCTAGTACATCAACATGTCACTTATTTGGAAGTGGACTTTCTAGAGGTAATCAAGTTAAAATGAGGTCAATTATGGGCCCTTTATTCATTGTGAATCATGTCCTTATAAAAAGGGGAACTTCAAAGAGATAGATACAGGGGGAAGATGGATTATAGAGATTTACAGAGCAAAATGGCCATCTCAAAGAAAAGGAGAGAGGCCTGGATTAGGCCTTTCCCGGGCAACCTTATGAACTGACCAGCTTTGAGGGTTGGGGATTTAGCTCAGTGTTAGAGCACTCACTTACAATGTGAAAAGCCCTAGGTTGCATGCCCAGAGAGAAAAAAAGTAAAAAGAAGGGAACAACTCTAGTCTCCACTGCAGAGCAATGAGGTGATGATTTCTGACGTTAAGCTAACCAATGTGTGGTATTTCATTACAGCACCCATTGCAAGTGAATACATCATGAATTCTCCCTTCTCAGAGAACAGCTGATTGTACTATGGATCATCTTTATCTTCTTCTCCCTTGGCTGGTGATGTACAATTAGATAGCTGAGTAATAGATGTATGTGGTGACAGATAAACAGGTGACAGCTAATTGTATTCAAATTGCTTCTTAACAAATTGCACTCAAATATAGCAATAAAATAGCATGCATTTGTTTAATATCATTGGTATATATAAATACACATACATACACACATGCATTTGTTATTGCTTCATTTCTAAGCGTCAATTTATCTGCGTCCTCTGGCTCTGGGTCCCCCACAGTCTTCACTCAAAGCATTGCACTACAGAATCTCCAGGTCTAACTGGAGCAGGCTATAGCTCTGAGCTTGTTCATTTGATTTGTGGCAGGATCTTGTTCCTTTTTTCAGATTCTGCTTTTGTTGTTCCAAATCAGCAGTTAAACTGTCACTCCCCCCAGGGCAAACCCTTTCTCATTTCTCCTCTTCATAAGATTTTCTAATTTTGCTGTGGGCTAGTTTAGGGTGTGTATCTTTATCTGGGAACTTTCCTGGGGATTCCTGTGGATTCATGAATTTGTAGATACATATCTTTTACACATTTGGAAAATAATTTTTCATTTCTTCTGTTGAATTCTCTTTCTTCCTTCTTCCAGGATTCTGAGAAATTGGATTAGTCACCTTACTCAATCTACTCTGTGTGTGTGTGTGTGTGTGTGTGTGTGTGTGTGTGTCTGTCTGTCTGTCTGTCTGTCTGTGTCTGTGCTTTTCTACCTTATTTTTTGAGGCAGAGTCTCTGAACCCGGAGCTCACTGGCTGGTCAGTAAGTCCCAGAGATTCTTCTGTCTCCACCTCCCCAGGTCTGGGATTACAGACTCACATACAGTGCACCTGGCATTTTTACATAGCACTGGGGATCTGGAGTTAGGTTTTCATACTAGTGTGGTGAGCAGCCTGAGCCATTTGTCCACCCCTAGTCATCTACCTTTACCTGTAGCTCTCTTTTTGTTATTCCATACCTTGGCTTTCTTTCTTGTTAACCAATTCTCCTTTCAGACATATTACAATCTCTATTAAACTCACCCACTATATTTAAAATTCTGATAATTTTATTTTCCATTTCTGGCTGGTTCATTTCAAGTGTACTAGGTCACTCTTTATAGTACACTGTTATGTTTTGTTAATTTTAACATGATAATCAAGTTTGATTTACATTTACTTCAGTGTCTGCTAATTTCAATTTATGAGTTTTTGCTAGTCTGATGTTTCTGTCTCTTTAACGGCTGTGTCTGATTTCCTTGTATGCTCACTGATTTTCTTTCGTGGGTGAAATGCACTTTTTCTGGGAAAATTATTTTGAGTCTCTAAGGCTTAAGAGGGTGTGTGTTCCACACTCAGGAATTAGCCTTGTTCTGCCAGACACCAGCTGGTATTGCTGCACAAAATGCGTATAACCTTTTTTGCAATAAGTATGGAAATCAAGAGTGACATTTGGAAATTTTTGTAGTAAATTGGCTTTACTATAGCATCAATGTGCAAAGTTTGTCTTTTTTTCCCCCACATCATTTTTTGAAGAATTCTTTTTTATTACATTCTACCAAAATTTGAGCATTTATATGGATTGAAAATGATACAGACAGCCTGCTTCCTCACCACAGATAATTTTAGTTACACTGTTTTTGCGCTAACTCGATAGCTTAACATATTTTAGGATTCCCAAGGGCTGCAAATTTGAGTTGTAAATTCATGAGTATCAGTTTATATTACAACTTTTAAATATATGTTCCTTTATTATTTTCTTGTTTTTTTCTTAAGTTTGGGTAGAGGTGTGGTATGTGTGTGTAGTGTATGTGTACCTGTGTATCCATGGTTGTATGTTTAGGACAATATTGGGTGTCCTGCTTGATCCTTCTCCACCTTACTCCCTTGAGGCAGGACCTCTCACTTCATACTTGGCTAGGCTATAGCCAGCAACCCTACCAATCCTGTCTCTGTCCTTTAAAAAGCTTGGTTTACAGGCATCCTCGTCCTTTTTTATGATCCAAACTCAGCAAGGCCTCTTATCCTCTGACTCATCTCTCTAGCTCCTCCTTTACTGTTTTTGAAAGGCCAAGGAAAGTATCCTTCATGGGGCATGAGTTTATTTTGCCTAAAACTTACTCTGAGGGTATTACTCACTGGAATTCCATCTTTGACATACAAGGCTCTGCTGTTAGATTTCTTAGCCTGGATGAACCCTGGGCTTGGTCACTTCCCTCTTCCATCCTGTCATGAATCAGAAACTAAAGTCACCAGGCTGACTAAATATCATCGGACAAAAATGTCTTTGTTGTTTTGCTATTCCTTCTCGTTTCTTGACTTCTTTTTGATTTGGGCTTGATAAATTCAAATTGTCATGAAGCCCTTTGATCATGGAACATGTATGCCTGTATTTATGTTCTTTTAACAAATAAAACAGGCTCGGTGAGGGTAAAGCACTTACTCAAGCACACAGATGGTGGGAACAGAATGTGACCTTAAAACTAACCTGCAGTGTTCTGTCTTTGTGTACTTTTTCTTTTTTTCCCTCAGCTATAAAAGAACGTTTTGCTTTCTCCAAAACACTTACACTCTGTGGGTACATACTGCTTACCTTACATTGAATTTTGGTTCAGAAATACTGCAAAAATGATAGATGCAATAATAATAACAAGATATGTCAGAAAATGGATGCTTCCATACATTACTAATGATAATATAAGTATTTATGCATTTAGAATATACAAGGTAATGCTTGGATATGGTTGGTGAAAGGATTACTGTACTCCAGGAAACTGGCATGTCCACGAGTAAACTGAGTTATCCTTGCTTCTCCTAGAGCACCTATAGTCTACTGGCTTCCACTTGAAAGGAGGAAAAATTTAGAGACATAAGGTGAAGGATACTTAGGGGATGGGGACATGGCTCAGTGAGTAAGAGCACTTGTACAAGCATGAGGATTTGATTTTAAATCTCCAACATCCATGTAAAAATCTGAATTTACAATGAAAATTTTAAATCATTAAAGAGATTGAGGAAGACATCAGAAGATGGAAGGACCTCCCATGCTCATGCATTGGAAGAATTAATGTTGTGAAAATGACCATCCTACCGAAAGCCATTTATATATTCAGTGCAATGCCAATCAAAATCCCTATGACATTTTTCAAAGAATTGGAAAAAACCATCCTAAGAGTCAAATGGAAGCACAAAAGACCTCGAAAAGCCAAAACAACCCTGAGCACTAAGAGCAATACCAGGGGGATTACTATACCAGATTTTAAACTGTATTACAGAGCTACAGTCATAAAAACAACATGGCACTGGCACAAAAACAGACCCATAGATCAATGGAACAAAATTGAAGACCCAAATATGAGTAAATGCAATTTCAGCCACCTGATATTTGGATATTTGACAAAGGGGTCAAGAACATTCACCACATGTTCAGCAAATGGTGCTGGCAAAACTGGATCTCCACCTGTAGAAGAATGAAACTAAACCTCTATCTTTCACCTTGCACAAAAGTCAATTCCAAATGGATCAAAGACCTCATGTAAAGCCTGAAACTCTGAAACTGTTAGTTGGCAAAAAACTACAAGATATAGCTGTAGGAAAGGATTTTCTAAACCAGACATCAATTGCTCAGGAAACAAGGTCAAGAATCAACAAATGGGACCTATTAAACTAAAAGGTTCTGTACATCAAAGGAGGCAACCAAGGAAGTGAAGAGAAAACCCACAGAATGGGAGAAAATCTTCACCAGCGACACATCTGACAGAGGTTTAACATCCAGAATATATAATGAACTCAAAAAAACAGAGAATCAAGAA
>NW_008349978.1:671591-672015 GCF_000622305.1 Nannospalax galili
ATCAAACAAAAAGAAGGGGTTATAGTTGGGGTTATAGCCCAGTGGTAAAGAGCTCACCTAGCATTCACGAAGACCTGGGTTCAATCCCCAGCACTGACAAGTAAAAGAATGGGCTGTGATGTTAAGGGAGGGAGGAGGGAAGTGTATACAAGGAACCTAGGAGATAAAGGGAAAGAAAGGGCTCAAGAGAGGTAGGACCGTAGGAGAAGGGTATTATTAAGGGAGAAAGGGAAAAAAGTGGGCACCTTAATTGGGGAAAACATAATGGAGGGGTTAGACAATGCGAGAGATAAATAATGCCTAGCTAGTTTTAAAAACCAGAGGGAACCATATTACTCCAACAACCTACTGACAAATTATACATAGCAGATCAAGAAATATATGTCTAGGTAAGGTTTATCTGAGAACAATTGGTCTTTGCCCA
>NW_008349978.1:672182-698831 GCF_000622305.1 Nannospalax galili
TGGACTTGAACCAGTGTCCAGTCTGCAAAGAGGAGGGTCAACACAGAGGAAACATTTCCTCCATGCTTCCAAGCAAAGTCCAGGTCAAGCAAGACCTCTTGGCTTATCTTCATGTAGATGAAACTGGTAAAGAAAAGCCTGAGGAGCCAGGGGCTCTCCCCCAAGCCCATGTGACCCCTGAGAAACAGATCCTCATATGACCTTAAAAGTAATAACATATTAGTTTATTTGAGCCAACTGTATGGCCTTAAACACCCAAAAGGAAAGTATAACCAAAGATTAAAGGGGCCAATATAATGTTTTAAGTGTCCATATGTATAGCTAAAGGCTACATAACAAGCAACAATGCCAGATAGGAGATACCTTCTTTTGAGTCGTTGGCCAGGGAGGCCCAAGGGACTCCCAGATAGTAGCCCAGCAGAGAACTTGGAAAATGAACAGCACACCCCAATCTTATCTAAAGGAATATTGACAACTGTTTGCTGCTAGATGAGGAACAGCTGACCTTCCTAATGCAAAGACCTCTAGATAGGCTGACTAGATTCACCAGATGGACAAGTAGTGGGGAAAGGCTGGGGGTGCCGACAACATAGCGAACAGTAGGAGGGATAACAGAGTATAAGGGCTCTAGTGGGGGGAGGGAGGCTATGGGAGCGTGCCATCTGGGAAGTGGGTATATATTTGAATAAGATGGTTTGGGATATTCTGTGTGATATATATACACACACACACACACAAATCAACAAATTTTAAAAATGAATTATATTTGAGGAGGAAGCATAAAAATTTACATCATATTAATTAGTAGAAGTGATAAACATTACCATTGAAATCTATCTGATGACTTCGTAGACATACACAGGTGCCAAGGATCCGAGTGCAACTGATTATGACTAGTAATCATCAGATACATTCAGATGAGAGATGCATGAGCCAACATCTTAGTGTTATTAGCAAAAATAATGAGTCTTTCTTTAAGAAACTGTATTTTAAAATGAAATGGAGAGTTCAATATTGTATAACTGTATTAATTCAACAGCGAACTTAAAAATTTTTTTATAGCCACTTTGAAAGAGGTGTATCTTTGCTCTGGAAACTGTTATTGAGTATGTTAAAGCTGTAATGAAATGCTTCTTCTAAATAATTTTAAAAAATATTAAAAAAAATAAATTATTGAATAATAAAAATATCTGAATTTGGCTATGCACATCTGTAACCCCAGCACTCTGCCAGGCAAAGATAGAAGGACTTCTGAGGGTTGCTTGATGTTAGCCTAGCTCCAGGTTTAGTAGGAAGCCCTGTCTCAAGGGACTAAGGCAGAGAGGGAAATAGAGCAGGACACCCATAGTCTTCCTCTGCTCTGTAGGCTCAAGGGCACACACACCTGCCCATACAGGTACACATTTACATCCGAGAGAGAGAGAGAGAGAGAGAGAGAGAGAGAGAGAGAGAGAGAGAGACAGAGAGAGAGACAGAATTCGCATTTATATATGTATGATGAATAAATGTTCAACTCCCTGTTCAAACCTGAGGAGAGTGGTTATACTGTACAGCAGAAATTTGTTAATAGCACATTTGGATATTAACATGTCAGTGACTATTAAAACATTAACCATTTAACACTGTTTGAACCCGTCCTCTCACCTGTGAAATTCTCCTTCTGAAATAAGTCACAGTAGGTAAGAACTAATGCTCCTAATACATACAGAACATCGTTCAAGCTAACAAGAAACTGCAAACGAAATAAACACCTTTCAACAGAGGTGCTGTTGCATAAATTAATGGGTGTCAGCGATGTGGCATAGCCTGCAGACTTTCAAAAGAACTATTTGAGTATGTCAGCTTAAGTATAGAAATTTCTATACTGTGTTTTTGAGGGTGAAAAACAAGAAGCAGAAAACTGTATATAGTGCTCTGCTTTCAAGAAGTGATGACACAGTTCTGTGTGTCTGTTGAAGATCAAATGTGAGATAAAAATCTAAACAGATGTATTTTAGATTTTCTACATGGGTGGTCTGGGAGGTCCGTGGAAGCAGAATGGGGAACAAAGTGGAACAATATTGGTGGAAGGTAAAAGACAAAGTAAATGCATACACAGACATACCCATGAAAATGAATATGCACACACAGGTATATCTGTGTATACATGTGCACGCGTGCGCGCGCGCACACACACACACACACACACACACACACACACTCACTCACACAGCTCCTAAAAAATGCTGATACTCCAGATGATCACATTTGGGAATTATGTAAAATTATTTGTGCACATGTATAAAGTGATTCTAAAGTGGAATAACATGAATGAAGTCATCTTTTACAGTATTAAAAAATTACTGATGTTCTTGAGTATGGGTTTTCAAGAGAAAGGGAAGAAGCTATGTCCCATCCCACAACTTTCCAGTTGATATGATAGAGGTGGATGGTCTGTATGTAGCTTCTTTCTTCCTCTCAAATCTTCTCTCCAGCAGGTAATAGCAGAGAAACCCTCAAATGCATAGCTGCTCTTTAAAGGGAGCCCTGTTTAAGGATTCTAGCCACAGCAACTGAAAAATTTGAGAATTCATGGAAAGGCTGAGAGGATGCTTTGAACCCTGATAAACACACTGAGTGCTAACTATTTGATAGGTGATTTGTCAATTGCTGGGCTTATACAATTGAACACTATAGAAACTTGGTCCCCAACTTGGTTCTCAATTTGCTTGGAACATACAAGACGACCTTAAGCTCAAGCAATGAAAACAAATGAAACAAGAAAAAAAGTGTTTCATGAAGAAACTGAGTACCAAGTATTATTTATAATAATAAAGAATGGCTTCGAATGTGAACCATCCTCCATAGGCTTAATGTGTTTGACCACTTGGCCTCCAGATAGTGACGCTGTTCAGGAAATGTTGTGGAACCTTTAGGAGGTGGAGTTACACTAGCCAAAGTGGGTTACTAGAGGTTGGCCTTGAGACTATAGCTAGGCCCCACTTCCTGTCTGCTTTCTGATTTCCATTCTGACAAGGTATGAGGTGGGATCCCAGCTGTTCATTTGGGCCACCATGGAGGCTCCTGCCACCATGCCTCAGCTCCCGCCATGCCTCATTCCACATAAGGGACTATATCACCTCTGTATGTCAAAATAAACCCTTCCTTCCTGAAGTTGCTTTTGTTCCAACAACAAGAAAAGTAACTAATACAGACATGTTTTGAAAATGAGTAGAAAGTCAGTATGGTCTCTTCTCAACAATCTTCCAAAGCAGGAGATCTGAAAAATCAAAACAAAACAAACAAAAACAAAAAACAAAACCAAAAATTCCCCTCCCCCAAATCCAAAGCCAAGTATGGTGGTGCATGCTTTTAATGCCAGCACCCAGGAGGCAGAAACAGGTGGGTCTCTGAGATGGGGTCAGTGTGGTCTACATAGTGAGCTCCAGGCCAGCTGGGGCTACAGGGAGACCCTGTCTCAAACCAAACCAAACCTGATCAGACCAGACATTTCGTAGCTCATTCCCACATTAATTCCTAGTTCTTCAAAGATATGACTATTCTTCAATTAGCTTTAAATTGTGTGGCAGGCCACTTTTGGCCATAGATCTGTTTGTGTACCATCCAACTGCAATGAAGACACTCATTTCAATCAAATAAGTAACACAAATGTTACTGCTTTATTTCTACTTCCGTTCATGGACTTGAAAAACAACAACATCAAAGGACAGCCAAGTGTTAAGGGCTTGAATAACTTCAGCAATCATGTGGAATCCAGTTCCCATACTTATGGATTATGGGAAGCTAGCTTACAATGGGATTTCTAGAATGATGACTCTTGGAAGTTCATGTTTGTACATGCATACACAGAGGCATGTGTGTATGCACAAAAGTCTGTGGAATTCTGGATCCTTTGGCTCCAGTACTGATGTATGCACACTCATTGACTGATATTTGAGTGGTACTGATGTAGACCAGCCTACATGATTCAAATAAAGAATGTTGGGTATCATAAAGATGACACAATGGGACATGGCTCTCATGGGGAGCTAGGAATCAGTGTAGTTTAAATACTGAATGCCACGCCCTGTAAACCTGTCATGACCATCAGTCATGCAGGGACTACAGAAAAGTGAGACACAATGTAAATGTAAAACACACATGGGATTTCAGGCACCTACTATGCAAGAAATATAAAATATCTCATTAATAATTTATATTGATTGCACATTGAAATGATAATTCAGGTTGCTCCTTTACCAGTGGTTGCGATTTGAATAAAGAAAATCCTCCAAAGGCTAATGCAGTGAAGGTTTGACTTCCCAGAAGGGGATTGGATCTTGGTTCGGGGAGGTCCTCAATTCTCTGGGCAGTTTGGAGATAGGTTATCTTCCTTCTAGTTGGAGGAAGATAGGTTATTGGGAGTGCCCTTGAACCCAAAGCAATTGAATCATCCAAGTGTGGCCTGAAAGCCCTGAAACTCCCCACATTAACCATTTCTTCCTTTCAAGTTGTTTTTCTCAGTTATTTTGTCACAGTGGTTGAAAACTCATTAACATGCTTGTGTTTTAAGGTGTGTAAGGGACTGAATACAGTTCAGAAAACAAAATAATAAATGTGTTATAGCAGAGAAGTCCCAAAGCAAGTGATTATCAAAACTAGGTAAGAGCTTCCAGTGACTTGAAAGCCTCTGCTTCCCCGTGTTCATGAACCAGCCCTGGCTCTTACAATCTTTCTGCCTCCTCTTCTGCAGTGGTCCTTGAGCCATGGGTGGGTGAGGTTCAATATAGGAGTCCTATCCAAGGGTATATACTCTGCAATCTCTTATTCTTTAAAACTGGGCCAGTTGTGGCCTTCTGTGTGCCCTATATATGCTCTCTAGATGGGTTGACTAGACTTCAGTGGATGAATTTACACTGAAGGATATCTGAGTACAAATGTTTGACTGGTTAGAACTTAACATGTATGACAGTATATATGAGGGAGTCTAAACTGATTAAGGACTGTTATATGAAATTACAAAAGCTCAAAAAACAACAAAAAAAACTAGATAAGAGGCCATTTAAGGAAGCCTATGTATCCAGCAGAGGTCAAGGATAGGATGATTGGAACGAGGCTTTTACCTTGAGCACCTCATTAACTTTTGTACCTGAAACACTTGCCTCAATTGTATCAATACACGTTCCAAGATAGAAATATTTTTCTTTCAGATGACTAGCTTACATGTCATTTGAGAGCACTGGTGTGTTGTAGTCTTTCCAGGAATATAATTGTATCCTCCTTAATATTCTGCATTGTCTTGTCTCAAGCTGAATACTCATTCCATGCTATTTCATTATTTTGTGATAAGAAGATAAATTTTATGTCTGAGAATTCTTTTCCTGGAGGGATTACAGAAATAACCCCCAGCAATTTCAATACATCTGTGTCAATGAAGAAGGTTACATTATCTCTGATTAACTAACAATGCTTTTTTTCTTGTTAAGCTACATAAATGAGTCATTTAGACCTTTCAGCCTCTCTTTGGAGGATAAAATATTCCATGATATGCAGTGTATGGTCACTCCTGAGAGACAAATTTAGAAAAAAAAAACTGTTCAATCTTATGGTAAAGACATGCTCATACAATAGAAGTAAAAAAGCTGAGAATTTGGGGACTAGAGAGATGGCCCAGCAGTTCAGAGCACTGACTGCTCTTACAGAGGACTCGGGTTTGATTCCCAGCACCCACACGGCAGCTACATACCGTCCTTAACTCCAGTTCCAGAGAAATCCGAAGCCCTCTTCTGACCTCCACGGCATTGCACGACACGGGTGCAGTCACATACATGCAGGCAATACACTTATACACATAAAATTAAAAAATATATTTCTTTAAAAAGCTGAGAATTTGGAACTCTCCTTCTGTAGCAAGGCCGTGGGATCCCTCTCTTAGGTCATGTGCCCCCTTTCCTCCAAGCCCCAATTCAGCTTTTCTTACTATAAAGACAAAGCAGCAGGTAACAGACGTTTCAAAATCCAAGAGAGAGAATAGTACATTTCCTGGCAAACACCAAAATTGCCACACTTGTTTTGGTCATCAAGATGGAAATAAATCTTGGAAGTGTTTTGAGCAATTTCTGGAAACACAGTTCTTCCCTAAATATCAAGAACAAAACTTCTATTAAAAAAGAACATTACAACATTTTTTCTGCTTCAAAATTATTCTCAGAAGATCTCAGGCTTATGTGAGCCAAAGGCTTGAAAATACTTTAAGAAACTAAGATTTCAGCAAGGCATGGTGGCATATGTCTGAAATCGCAGCACTGTAGTGCCCCCCAAGACTATGAGTAGCTAGGAGCAGAAGGGAGTGGTGGCTGAAATCTTGTGTGAGGAGCTGATGGTTCCCTCCTACCTTCTGCAGGAAATGTTATCAGCTCCATTACCATTACCATAAACCTAGCCATCTCGGAATCAGGCTCTGAACCAAGAATCAAGCCAAGTTTGCCATCACAATTGTGTGTTGTTTTAAATAGCAAAGCTTCTGACCATTTGTTGTATGGCAATAGATAGCTAACACATTCCTGTCACTCTATGGTAACTTTGATTTCTCCCTGTTCTGATTGGTGCTGCTGCTGCTGCTGCTGCTGCTCCTCCTCCTCCCTCCCTCCCTTCCTCCCTTCCACCCTTCCTCTTCCTGCTATTCTTGCTCCCCCTCCTCAGTATATTCCTTTCCTGTTCACCTCAGTTCCTCTAAACTTTCACCCAAATGTTTCCTGATCAACAAATTCCTTGAGATTCACCTTATTACCATGCCAGTATTATGATGTATCCTTATAATAATTTCTTTCATGCTTCCTTTTCATTTATAACATTTATTATTGCCTTATAATTTATGTATTCGATTTTAAAATATTGTTTATCGCCACTTCATCCAATCCAGAATTTAAACTAGTAAAAAGATGTTCATTTTTCTTTTTACCAATGAGCTCATGATTACATAACATATAATGCTTGACGAAGAATATGTTTACTGAATGAGCCAACATGAATGTAATAATCGCACAATTAGACCAAATTCTTTCCAGATAAGCTAAAATCTTTCTTTGTCAAAATGAATGCTTTTTTTGATGTGTGTGCATGTATGCATACTCATGTGTGCCTGTGCCCACGAAGGCCAGTGGACAATATTGGGTGGCATTCTTCAGGAGTCACTCACCTTGTTTTGTTTTTTTGAGACACAATCTCTTACTTGGACCTGGGACTCACCCATTAGGCCAACTAGTTTAATCTGGCCTAGAAGCTCCAGGGATCTTCCTGCTGCCTCTCTAGCACTGAGATTACAAGTCTGTGCCACCACGCTTGGCTTTATGTGAATTCTGGGGATTAAACTCAGGTTTTCCTGCTTGCAAAGCAAGAACTTGACCCGTGGAGGTATCTCACTGGCCCCATAAAAATGTATCTTGTCTTTATTTTTATTATTTATTTTCAAGTCATACATTGTTATCGGAATTTTTAAATTCTGACTTTCCATGCACATACGTCTTGCCTGTCTAAATTGATATATTTCTGGAAGATAGCTATTTGAAGCCACATAGTCATGTGACATATTTAGCATTGAATCTTGTCTTTATTTGTATGTTAACACACATAAGTATTTTTGTAATCCATAAGTATTATGTTTATATACATAGATATATATATATATATATACTTATATATATGTTACACATACATGTATATAAAATGGATTTGGCTAAAAGCTGGTTCATTTTGAAGTTGAGGAGACAACTGTAGCATATGCATTATTCAGGAATGTAGCCTGTATTTCTGCCCCTCAGTGCTCAACTTCACATGACTTGTGTCTGTCTCTGGAGAGATGCTGTGCTGGCACATAACTGGGAAGTGGGATTTCTTCCTTTGAAAGGTAGGTTGTGTTTCTTAGGTATTTAAAGTGCTGACCATGAAATAGGTGCAAATGGGGATTTTGGACATGAGTGCATCATGACTCAGGCTCTGGCCTGAGTGGTGGGGTGCAGTGATATCTGGGGTTTGAGACTGGGTGAGTGTGTGGCCAGTATCTTCAGTAGCTCATGCTCAGTCATTTTCTAATTAGTAAATGGTAAGTCTCACAAACAGGATGAGCATCTTAACATAAGGCTCAGGCAAATGAAAAAAAAAACCTGCAGGCCCCAAAGAGACAGAAATGCTGGTAGAGTTGAGAGAATTTCATTGTTGGGAGACTGGGCAACATAGGAACAGTCAGCAAGTGCTTATTCCTGCCAGGCTGTCTGAACAAATGCCTTATTCCATCCATTCTGTTAGCATCCCTTTGGTATGGATACCATTTTACTTTGTTCTATTAGAAAGGCAATAACAGATATTGAGAGTTAAGTGAGTAGGCGATTGTGACAGAAGTAGTAAGTGGCAGGTACTATACACAAGTTTTTTTTTCTTTGACACTCCATATTATCATTTATGTCTCTCCTCTTTCAAACACAGCGAAAGAGGCTGGCTCTGTAGTGTAGTTGGTAGAGTGCTTGCCTACCATGCACAACACTGTGGATTCCATTTCCAGTACTGCATAAATTAGGCATGGGCAGGTGGAGGCAGGAGAATCAGAAGTTCAAGGCCATCCTCAGCTACATAATGAGTTTGAGCCTACCTGGAATACACGATACCAATTCTCCCCCTCCCCACATCATGATATGCACATGGTCAAAATCAGAACCAAATATATGCAAAAAGAGCTGTTGATGTAAAATAGTGATCTTCTTTCTGCCTCCCTCCTATCCCACAGGCCCGTCCCTTGGAGGCAGCCTCTTTCTAATTGTTTGAATTTAGAATTATGTCATTAAATTTATATATCATTGAAGTTTTCATACATAAACAGAGAATATGCTGAACATATTGACCTGTACTTCCCTTCCTTTCCCTATCTCTCCCTTTCGGTTCATGCCTCCTTTGTCCCCTTAGACAGTTTCACTTCTCTCATCTTGTATACATGTATAACTTTGTCTCTGGATAAAATCTAGAAACCACTATTGAAGTGACATAAACCAGTCTCACTAAGATAAATTGCCTATGATTTTTAGTTCTGTTTTTGCTTCTATGACTCTGAAGAGCACCTGTATTAGTATTTTTCTTGTTGCCATGACAAAATATTTGAGAAAAGAAACTTAAAGGAGGAAGTATCTATTTTTACTTACAGTTTGAGGGGATATGGGCCATCATGGTGGGGAAAACATGGAAGCAGGCAGCACAGTGGTGGCAGGAGTTGGTAGTTGGGGCACCTCCCTTGCTGACATCTTGGTGGAACAAGAAGCAGAGAATGGACAGGAATTGGGGTTGGAGCAGTGTATTCTCAAGGCCTTCCCTCAATGACTGACTTCATATAGCAAGGCTTCCATAAGCCACCAAAAAAGTGCCACCAACTGTGAACCAAGTGTTCATACATATTAGCCTATAGGGATATTTTTAATTCTAACCACTACAATGTCATTATTATCCCATTTCTTTATAAATTGAATTTGGACAATCTTTGTCATAAAAGATGAATTTCATCTCCTGTCATGATTTCCTCTCTGCTCACTTCAAAAGTGTGTTGCTGGTTTAACACCTGGCTCATGGAGGTAAAATATTCTAATGCATAGTGCTTGCCACTTAATGTGGTGTAAATATTTCCATTAAGTTCATGTAACCCCATGGAGTGCCTCCCAAGGTTATAGGTTCTGAACTGCTTGTAACTTCTTGCAAATGAGGTAGCAAGAAACAAAGGTAGATAAATACTAATAACTGTAATTGCATTCTATTTCTAAGTCATGTTAACCAACCATCAGTAGTCTTTCTTTTTGAGACAATGTTTGCTGTATAGCTCAGACTCATGTCTAGCATAGTCCTCAGCCTCCTAAGTGCTTGGATGATAGGCATGGATCATTAAACCTGGCTCTGTCAATGCTGTTTTTAACAGGCTCCTGCTTGCTAATAACAATGGCAAAACTTTTACATCTTAGATTGTAATTCTGTGCTGAATTTTAAAGAAATACTAAATTGCCAGCTTCAGCCTAAGACAGACCAAAGAGGTTTCCTGATGGGATACCCATCAGGCATAAAGGGTGTGATGATTAATATTGATTGTTAACTTGACAACATCTGCAGTCACCTAGGAAACAAGCCTCTGGGCACATCTGTGAGGGATTTTCTAGATTAAGTTATTGCAGGAGGGGAGACTCACCATAACTGTGGGTGGTACCAATCTATAGAGTAGGTTCTGAATAAAAAGGAGAAAGCCAGTTGAGCACCCCGTATTCGTTTCTTTCTGCTCCCTGCCTACGGAGTCAGCATGACTAGCTGCTTCAATCTCTGGCCTTCACGACTCACTCCCCCCATGATACATTCTACCCTGGATTTGTGGACCAGAATACACCCACCCTTAAGTTGCCTTGGTCAGGTTTTTAATGACAGCACTGAGAAAAGTCACTCATACAGAGGGGCAGTAAGATTTTGAGCTGGCAAAAGACAGGTTGCCCTTCTACCATACAAGGACAGCATTTATCACTTTAAAGTCACCAGACAGCAATCATTTTGGACAAAATAACTTTAGTTCCCAGAGGTTTAATTTTGTCCTGTGCATAACAATAAGGTTTGATGCTTTTGGACTGTGAGTTCTTCGCTCAGCTCTGATGTTCTGTGACTCCAAGACATTCCCATTTCTGAATCGGAAGGATTGGATTGCTCTCCCCAAATGCTGTTTTCAGCTTCAGCTTTCAGAGAAACAAGGGGACTGATTTATTCTTTAGTCTTTCTATTGTACATCTACCTCAGAGCTAGGAATTTACAGATGCTCAATAATAAGAACCAAGTGTTGAAGAAACAAAACACATAGTTAAGTATTAACTCAAAGCATTGGGGTTTCACTGCCTTGCTTGCAATGACCTTCCCACCTCTCCTTTAATCTCAAGGCAGAGGAATATCGGCTGTCATTCTGTGTTGCCCACTCTGCCCACCAGCAAATGTGCCTTCAAACATCTCATTTCCAGGAATGATTCACGGCTGTGGCTATTAGCCAACCAATAACCAATTGTTTATGATCACATTCTTGCAAGGAAATTGGTTTCGCTTTTATACCTTTCATTGAAGATTTTTTTTAAGTTCAGCCAATGTTTCTGTATCAGTTCATATTTTTTTCAAATCAAAAGAACTGAAGTAAAGCCTTCTGGTACACACCCTGGTATTTCAATTCCTGGATTGTCCATGCTAAGTAGTAGATTACACAAGAGATTCAATAAATCACTTTCTGATTTCCTTTACCCACTTTTCTATCTGTATATAAAAAACAACAGCCTTGGAGCTGGGGAGATGGTTTACCTCAGCAACCATGCAAATGTCAGGCATGCTTAACAGTCTGCCTATAATTTCGGTGCTCAAGAGATGGAGACAGGGGATCCCTGGTGCAAGATGGCTGGTAGACGAGCTCAACTGGGGAGCTCTGGGTTCAAGTGAAGGTCCCTGACTAAATATATATGATGGAGAGTGGTAGAGGAAAACACCCAATGTCAATCTCTGGCCTCCATAAGAAAGCATACACACATGCATATTCATCCTAATGAATAAATGTGCTCACCCATACATGCAAAAACACATGCACACACACCACACATACATACACATACACACATGTAAAAATGCCCAGCTTGCCATCATCAGAAAGCTCTAGTAAAGGTTTCATGTCTCTCTATGTACCTGTTCTCGCTATTATTAGGTCATAATTAAGAAAAAGTCTCTGAGATATATGAACTTTCAAACAAAATAATTGGCCATGGGAGATTATTATTAACCTTCTCTTAAATTTCAGACATAATCACCCCTGTAGAAAACTTTAAAAACAGCTAGAAAAGTAGTTTCACCTTGTTTTCATAAGAGACCTCAGGAGGCACAGGTTTTCTCCTAGAACACCTGACTTATTTATTGACTTGTCTCCATGCTGTTATTTCAGCTGGCCTCTGTGATTATGCAGCTCATGCACATTCGTTTCATAATATTCTCTGATGAGAGTCATGCTAGGATTCATTTCCTGAACATTTGAGGTGGTTTCAAATACTGTTGGCCATGCTGGATTCATTAAATCCATGCTGATTCATTAAGTCCATCGAAATCAGCCATTGTCCCACTGCTTGCTCTTTATGTTCCTTATTTTCAGTAGGAAACAATCACCATCATTTCCTCCCTTCCCACAAATCCTTTAAGATCTCTTTTCTGGCAGGTGCAGAATCCATAGGGCAGCAGCAAGGTCCTGACTCCAGCAGCTGCTGGCTTGGCTGTTCAGAGAGCTCTGCACTTCATCCAAGGACTTTGTGGTCTCCACAGCAACTAGGGCAGCCTTGATTGTGTTGTCATCAAGATCACAAGTGGCAGCCACAAGCCCTGGCATTTCCTTCCTGGAAAATGACTATGTGGTGTCTGTCTTTTTGTGGTTTGAATGTGAAATCTCCCTCACAGGCTTATGTATTTCAATACTTGGTCTCCAGTTGGGGCCACTCTTTTGGAAGGTTGTGGAACCTTTAGGAGAAGGAGTAAGTCAGTCATTAGGGGTGGGACTTGAGATTTTATTGCTCAGCCCCACTTCTTATCCACTGTTTCCTGACTGTACAGTGTGTCCAGCTGCTTCATGCCACTACTGCTATGCCCTCCAGGATATAATGCATTGTATCTCTTCTGAAACGCTAAGCCAAAATAAATCCTTCTGCCCTTATGTTGCTTCTTGTCAGGTATTTGACCACAGTTACAGGAAAAGTAACTATTATATCTCCTTTACAGATAAAAATATGTTTGTGTGCATATGTGTGCATATGTTGTATGTGTTTGGTGCATATACAAGTGTATGTTGTATATGTGTGGTATGTGTGCAAGTGTGTGTCCCTATGCACATGCAAAGGCTAGAAGAGAATGTGAGATATCCTGGTCTACCACTAAATTTAAGCCTTATTCCTTTGGCACAGGGACTCTCAGTGAACCTGGAATTAGGCTGGCTGCCAATAAAGCCTCAATGATCCTTCTATCTGTGCTTTGCCTAGTCCCATGTCCACTAACATGGAAGCTGGGGATTTGAACTGTGATCCTCATGCTTGTGCAGCAAATGGTATTACCAGCTGGGACATGTATCTGGCCTGAGGGGAGAGAATGTTTAAAAAACTGGATCTCTCCATGCTCTGTAAAATTTCTTTTTAATAGAAACTACTCTCCATACACCAAAGATGAGACATTCAATGATAGAAGCCACATCCTGTTTTGCACTGCTGTGTCCCTTGTGGTTGAATATGGACCCTGTAGTTGTGGAAGAAAGTGAATCCCCCACTTACTTTTTGTCCTGATTATTGTGAATGATCAATGGCTATTGAAGCCTTTCTGTACATCTTTATTTGAGCTTCTCTCTCTATAGACGAATGTAGTTTTTGTCTTGGGTGGAAGTTTCTAGCCTTCTGACCTTTGGGTTGTAACTGAATGTTTATGACCAGGAGAATTTCACACATGCTTTCAGAACAGCATTAGTAGATATCGTAACATACAGTGCATTGCATATTTATAAAGTGCTCTGCAGATCATTTTAATGTGTGTTTTTATTGAGTTTTTGTGTATTCATACAATAGATCTTAATCAAATTTATACCACCTCCCCCATCCAAACCCCCATAGACCCCCGCACCAGATTTCATGCATTCTGTCATGTATGTGAAGTCCTATCCAGTTAAACATTTGTACCCAGATGTCCCTTGGTGCAAGTTCATCCACTGCAGTTTAGTGAACCTATCTAGAGTCACTTACTTAAAGAAAATCAACTCTCTCAAACCTAAGTAATAAGTTGCCAATATTTCCTCAGCTAAGCCTGCTTGCCATTTCCCCAGTTCTATGCTGGGTTTTAGGTGGATTAAGTCAGCACAAGTCTTGTGCACGCTGTCACCATTGTTGCAAGTTCATATGAGCAAGTTCTCAGAGGCCTGAAAGACTGTTTCCTTATGTTTATGCACCAACCCTGTCTCTTACAATCTTTCCAACCCCTCTTCTACAATGGTCCCTGAGACATGGGTGGGTGAGGTTTAATATACGATTCCTGCAGGGTGTGGTGGTACACTTCTTTAATTCCCACACTTGGGAGGCAGAGGTAGGCAAATCTCTGTGAGATCGAGGCCAGCCTGGTCTCCATAGCGAGTTCCAGGCCAGCTGTGACTACAGAGAGACCCTGACTCAAAAATACAAAAATTAAATAGGATTTCTACCCAGGGACACCCACTCTGCAGTCTCTTATTCTCTACAGTTTGGTCAGTTGTGGCCCTCTGTGTGCATCACACTATGTTATATGAGGAAGCTTCGCTTGTGAGAGTTGAAGGATGTATTAGTATTTTCTCTACCCCCTGTTTCGCTATGTTCCATGAGACTTAGGTTCTACTGTAAATATGTCACTTAGGGCTGGGCATCTCTCAGACATATATTCTCCTTTGTAACCAGTTGTGGAACTCTGAAGTAGTCTCCATCTGTTGCAAAAAGAAGTTTCTTTGATGAGTGGTATACGGTACACTTGTCTGTAAATATGAGGATCCAGTTTTAGCATATAGTAAGAAATTTCACGTGTTTAAAGATATAACAGAGATAGAATCCTAGATTCTCTGGGATCTAAGACCTCTCCACTCATGTATAGTCATCTATGTTTACAGTGCCACAAATGAGTTCCCTCCCATTGAGAGGGCTTTATTCCAATTAGATAGATGTTGATTACCCCCTAGATAACAATGCCACTACTCCAGCAATAGAGGTAGTTTTCTGTGCCAGTTATCATTGTGGTTGTTAGGATTTAAGGCCAGGTTGGACCATTGCTTGATTTTCTCCCTTAGCAGCTTGCATAGTATCCTCTAAAACTATGAGAGCTAGTTTTCAGGGAGGAGGATTCCAGGTCAGTTCCAGCTGCATTGCTCCAAGTCCTGTGTCTGAAGTATGTCCTATCCTCAGCAATAGGGTCTTACCTTTAAGTTCTAGGAGGTAACCAACGGCTGCGGCAGTAGCCTGTGTTATTTTGGGAGTCTTTAGGACTGTCTTGGCCAACAACTCGAAGGTAGGTTTCTCCTGTCTGGCACTGTGTTTCTTGTTACATAGCCTTCACCTATACACATGTACTCGTGTTCAAATTGTATGTGTGTTTTTCAGGGGGTTTTTGAGTTAATACAGTTCTATTTAGCTTTTCACACCACTTAAGGTTTATTTATCTCTCCTCTCTTCCTGTCTAGCCTCCCTCCTCCTTCCCCAATTAAATTATGCCTATTTTCCCCTTGATAATACCTGTCGCCTATTGTCCCCCTTCTTTTGAGTTCCTTCTTCCCCTTTAACGCATGGTTTCTTGTATGTCCTTCCCTCCTCCCCAGTTGTATACACTCATTTTCCACATTTCCCCTTGATAACATCTGTTTCCTATGATCCCGTTCTCTTGGGTTCTTTCTTTCCCTTTCCCTCCATGCTTCCTTTCCATTTTCCTGGCTCCTAGTGTTACATCAGGATACATACATGTAAAGGATTGGTGCTAAGATCCACAAATGAGGGAGAACATAAATATGTGTTTTTCTGAGTCTGTGCTACTTCACTTAGTATAACAGTTTCTAGTTCTATCCATTTACCTAAAATTTCATGATTTCATCTTTCTTTACCACGGAGTAGAACTCCACTGTGTGATTGTACCACACTTTCATTATCCACTCGTCAGTTGAGGGACACTTAGGTTTGCTTCATCTCTTAGCTACTGTGAGAAGAGCAGCAACAAAAATGGCTATTCAAGTACCTCTACATTAGGATGAGTCCTTTGGGTATATGCCAAGGAGTGGTATAAATGGGTCATATGGTAGATTCATTTTTAGTTTTTAAAGAGTTCTCCACACTGCCTTCCATGATGGTTGCATGAATTTGCAATCCCACCATCAGTGAATGAGCATTCCCCTTTCTCTACATCCTTGCCAAAATTTGGTGTCTTTTGTTCTCTTGATCTTAGCCAGTCTCACCAGTTTTGATTTTCATTTCTTTAATTACTAATTATATTATGACTCTTTAAGGTGTTTCTTAGCCATTCTTATTTCTTTGTTTGAGAATTTTGTTCAGTCATGTATTTTCTTAGCCCATCTTTTTGTTCAGTCATGTATTTTCTTGTTTCTTTTTCGTGGTTCTTTGTATATTCAGGATTTTAATCCTCTCTCTGATGTGTAGCAGGTGAAGAGTTTCTCCCACTTAGTGTGTTCTTCTTCACTTCCTTGGTTGTTTCTTTTGCTGAACAGAAGTTTTTTTTTTTTTTTTTTAGTTTAATGATATCCCAATTGTCAATTGTTGACCTTAATGCCTGAGTAACTGATGTCTGATTTAGAAAGTCCTTTCCTATCCTTACAATTTGTAGGGTGCTGCCTATATTTTCTATTACCAGTTGTAGAGTTTTAGGTTTCATATTGAAATCTTTGATCCATTTGGAGTTGACTTTTGTGAAGGGTGAAAGATAACGTTGCAGTTTCATTCTTCTACAGGTGGAGATCCAGTTTCACCAGCACCATTTGTTGAAGATGTTTTTTTCCCTCCATTGTGTGTTCTTAGCACCTTTGTCAAATATCAGGTGACTGAAATTGGACACACATGTTTGGGTCTCCTATTGTGTTCCATTGATCTGTGTCTGTTTTTGTGCTAGTACCATGCTGTTTCTATTACTATAGTTCTATAATATAATCTGAGATCTGGTATGGTGATCCTCCAAGCATTGCTCTTTTTGCTCAAGATTGCTTTGGCTATGTGGGGTCTTTTGTGATTCCATATGAATTTTAGGATGCTTTCCCCCCCAGCTCTATGAGGAACATCATGGGAATTTTGATTGGCATTGCATTCAGTCTATAGATTGCTTTTGGTAGGATGATCATTTTCACAATTTTAATTCTACCAATCCATAAGTATAGGAGGTCCTTCCATCTTCTGGTGTCTTTCTCTATCTCTTTCTTAAAGATTTCATTTTCATTGTAGAGATCATTAATGTGTTTGGTAATATTTATTTCTAAATATTTTGTTGAGGCTATTGAAAATGGGAGGGGTTCCATGAATGCTTTATCTGATTGCTTGTTATTGGTATATAGAATGGCTACTGATGTTCGTAAATAGATTTTGTCTCCTGCCACTGCTGAGAATATTGATCGTTCCTAGCAGCTTTCTGATGGAATTTTTGGGCTCTCTTATGTGTAATAGTATATCTTCTGCAAATAGTGATAATTTGACCTCTCTTCTTCCAATTAGTACTCCTTTAAGTTCCTTCTTGTCTATTGCTCTAGTAAGAGTTTCAAAGACTATACTGAAAAGGAGTGGAGATAGTGGACAGCCTTGTCTGATTCATGATTTTAATGAGAATTCTTTCAGTTTTTCTCTATTTAGAATGATGTTGGCTATGAGTTTGTTTAGGCATGTTCTCTCCAGTCCAATTACATATAGGACTTTTAACATAAATGTGTGTAGAATTTTGTTGAGGAATTTTTCTGCATCTATTGAGATGACTATGTAATTTTTGCCTTAAATTCCATTTATATGATTTATTACATTTATTGAATTATGTATATTGAACCATTCTTGCAACTCTGAGCCAACTTGATCATAGTGGATGATCTTTTTGATATATGTCTGTATGTGGTTTGCAAGTATTTTGTTGAGAATTTTTGCATCTATGTTCATTAAGGATATGAGACTACAGTGTTCTTTTTTTGTTTGTGTTTTCCTGGTTTTTGTATTAGAGTGACAGTGGCTTCATAGAAGGAATTTGGGAGTTCTCCCTCTGTTTCTATCTTCTTGAATAATTTAAGAAGTATTGGTTGTAGATCTTCTTTGACTGTCTGGTAGAATTCTGCTGTGAATGCATCTGGGCCTCTGCAGATCATTTTTACAGGTGCATTGAAGCTCTGCTGTGTCCAGAGACCTGATTTGTCATGCCAACATATTCTAGATACATACGGAGTTCCAGGCTTCTTTCAGAATGCTACTTCACAATCCTCTAGTTCTACTGATGTTCTTTGGGTAGCTGTCAGCAGTACTCTGTGGTTTATACAACTTCTGTGTTTTCTTATTGGTTGGCACCTATGCCTTATGGTGAATGAATATTTTGAATATCATGTGTGGAAAGAGGTATTTGTAATTTGTACCTTCTTTTGTACTCTATAGGAGAGTCCAAACTTCACAAAAATCTGTTTAAGTTCATCCCTCATGATCAGTTATCCTCTCTCTCTCTCTCTCTCTCTCTCTCTCTCTCTCTCTCTGAAGCATACTTACAGAAGCCAGAAGGAGATACTGGGTTTCCTCCCATATCACTCTCTGCCTTACTCCATTGGGATAAGGTCCTCTCACTTAATCAGGAGCTAGACTGGTGAGCAGCATGTCCCAGTTATCCTCCTGTTTCTGCCCCTCTTTCTCACAGTGCTGGGGTCACACGGATATGGGCAGGTACACCCAGCATGAGTGTTGGGGATTTGAACTCAGGTCCTCATGCTTGCACAGCAAGTGCTCTTACCCACTGACACATCTCACATGTTCAGAGAAGATAAATCTGATTTTAAGCTCTTTCCCCAACATTCAACTTTTAGGGTGTATCATGTATTTTCATGTGAATCCAAATCACAGATTATCAACCAGTATGTATGTATGTATTCTCTTGTCATTTATTGTGTGTGATTTCATTTAGAAGCAACTTAACAAGATTTGTGACAAGGTAACTGAGCAAGATCTTGTGTAATTGATCAAATGTCCAGGTAGGAACTGTCATAGCAGTGACAGATGAATAATAAATATATTCAGGCTCACAGAATGTATTCTAGCCTGCAAAGAAATTGGGGGAAATGCTTGCCAAAACCCCATTTTCTGTAACCTTGAAATATAAGCTGATGAGTAATGTTAGAAAAATATAAAATGATCCTTTGATTTAAAGGAAGAAAGCGTTCCATGGTTTCTTCAAGAGCACACTCAGCATGGTTCAATTTATAAATTTAGCTTTTGGCTTGATTGTTTTATTTTAAAAGCACGATAGTATTTGAGAGTTCTTGCTAACCACTTTCTCTGTGCCTGACAAGTAGATAAAATGCATAATAAATCCAACTGTGCCATGAGAGAATAGAATATGCACATTATTAGTATTTTTAGATTATCATTCTTGAACTGCTCATGTGCTGTTCTGAAATGAATACAGTTTGCATTGTGAAGGCGATTTAAACAAAGAATTTTTTGGTGGAATTATTTTTGAGATGGAATCTATAAAAATGTGTTCAAAATAGGCAGTTCTAGCTCTCAGATTATAAGACTAGGGTTTTCATATTGTTGTGCTTTGAATGTGAAATGTTCCTAATAGTTTGAACCCTTGGTTCCCTGCTGGAGGCAATGATTGGGAAGGTTGTTGAACCTTTAGGAGGTGGAGCCTGGTTGGAAGACGTGGGTCACTGGGGGAAGGCCTGGAGGTTTTACAGCTAGCCCCACTTCCCATTCACTCTCTAATCGTGAATGCAATGTTATCAGCCAGCTCCCCGATCCTGTTGCCATGTTTTCCCCACCGTGACAGACTGGTGTTCTGAGCCAGAATAAACTTCTCCCATCAGTTGCTTTTGTCAGGGTATTTTTTTTTCTTTTTGAAACAGGGTCTCCCTGTAGTCTCAGCTGTCCTGGAACTCACTATGTAGACCAGGCTGGCCTTGAACTCACAGAGCTCCACCTGCCTTTGCCTCCCAAGTGCTGGGATTAAAGGTGTGTACCACCACGCCCAGCTTGTCAGGGTATTTTATTGCCATTTATCATTGCAAGGAGAAAGTAACTAATACCCATACTAGGTATCAAAGCACTATTGCACCTCTGCTGTTAGCATTCATCCCTCTAGCATAAACTTACAATGTATCCTTGTCATGTGAAACATTTGCAGATTCTTTTCTCATTTGCCATTCCTCATTGTGAAAGAGAGGCAAACAGATAGGCATTGGACTCTGGAAATGAATGGTTTGGAAAGCCCAAGTGGGCAAACTCATTTCAAAATGAAATACTCATTTATGCTTTTATTGTTCATTACTTTAAACCCATTTCTTCAACACACATGTTAAAGTGATGATAACTGATTTGAGATCATCTTTCATATGAAAGTGAGAGGAAAGTTCATTTGTGATGAAGTTCAGCAGCAAAGAACTGTTCTTCCACGTCCCCTACTGACCTCTTAAGGAGGTAGAAATTGACGCAGCAGATAACCTTTGGGAAAAGGCAATTCTAGAAATGCATATGGATGCAGGCTGATCTGCATACATATTTTACTTTGGAATGGGAACATCAGGAAGTTATACTCTGCTCTAAGTGGTCTACAGAGAGCATTTTTGGTATAATCCTCGGGATGCCTAGGGGATGCTTGCTTTAATTGTCAATGTGAGGAAAGTAAACTATATTTGAAGGATGAGTGTATTGTAGATGGGTAAAAGTATCTAGGCAGGAAAATATGATCAGTGGAAAACTGAAACCTTCATAGTGGCAGTAAAAAGTGAAGCCTAGTATGTACACTTGTCAAGGGAGGGGAATGCAGGTCAACAAGAAGGGTAGGAAGGCAGTGTAGGGGATGGCATCTGGGTGTGAGGCCAGGTCATAATTGGTGATGGCCAAGATAGTTATTCCTAAGACAACCTGAATAATGATTCAGCTCAAGTGTATATTATTTATCACTTTGTGCATTTGATCTATTTTTTTGCTATGTGGATTCTTATTCTGTCTTTCAAATATGCAATGGTGTGATGCCATGTTACAGAGATGCCTGAATAAAAACACCTGACTAGCATCCATTTCAACCAAGAGTGGGGCCAGAACTGTTCTGAGAACTTGTTCATTTAGATTTCTCTCAGAATCGTGCTTTTGAATAAACACTTTACTCTCTCTCTATTGAAACTGTACATCCAACATGAAATGGGGAAGGAAAAGAGGAACGTCCTTAACAGTTCCTCAACCACAACCACAAAGAGGTGTTATCAATTTAATCCTACCTGTTGTTTGCAACATAAATGTTATAATCTGTTGCTTCCAGTGAATATTTACTCCTTGCTGCACTTAATATTCACAACGTGAACATATGCATACAAACATTGTTCTGGGTAAAGGGCAAAGAAAGATCATGAGGGATTAAAGCTATATGTTTAGGTTATAAGAGGAGCCCAAGACCTGGTAAGGTTGTTTACATCATGAACAAGCTGAGATTTCCAGAAGTCATTCCCACACAAAGCATGAATATACATACACACAGGTTTTTTTATTAATGATATTAGAAAATTCTTTCAAGCTAATTATAGACCCAGTGTTGTACAGGAAATATGTAGAACTTATGGACCATGTATAAATGAAATTTTATATTTACTAGATAGCAACTCCATTTTCTCCTCACTTTACCACTTATAAGAATCAGTCTACTTTCTGTTTCTATGACTTTATTATTATTCTGTATGTGTTTATATGTGTGATGTATGCACATATGTATGAGGGTGCACAGGTGTGTTCACAGGTTTGTGGATGGCAGGGGGTGATATCATGCTTTATCACTCACCACATTATTCCCTTGAGATATGGTCTCTCACTGAACCTGGAGCTAGGTTGCCATTCAGTAAATTCTCGTGATTCTCCTGTCTTCTCACCCCTAGTTAAGCATTGGGATCACAATGGTATGTGCAAACATACCCAGATATTTACATAGGGATTTAAATTCAGGTCCTAATGCAGCCCCAAAAGTTGCATAAACTTAACAAAAGATTTATTCATTTTTGGGATGGGGAGATAGCTCAGCAGTTAAGAGTACTGGCTGTTCTTGCAGAAAACCTGGATTTGAATCCCAGTGCCCACATGACAGGGAACAACTGTAACTCCAGTTCCAGGGGATCCAACATTGCTTTCTGTCCACTGTGGACACTGCACAACAGAGGTGCACTTATACACATGTAGGCATAGCATTTACACACATAAAATAAAAATAAATAAATGTGTACTATGTGCATGTAGTATCCAAGGATTCCAGAAGGGGGCATCAGATGCCCTGGAGCTAGAGTTATAGGTGGTTGTAAACCATCCAACATGGATACCGGGAACCAAGCCTGGATCCTCAGCCAGTGCCCTTAACCACTGACATCTCTCTAGCTCCAAAGTTGCATGTACTTCTAAAGACATGTTAGATTTTTGAGGCAGGATGAGGAGAAGGGGGGAGGGGGTGTTCAAGAGAAAGACAATGAATGAAATTCTTCTTCAGTCAAGAGATTTAGTAATACCACAGCAGACAGTGGAGCAGGAGTCTGAAGCAAGAGGCTCAAGTTAAGTCAGTCAAAGTAAGATTCCTACTCTTAAAACTATCCTAAAGAAGGTCGTGCTCTATGAGGAAACAGGCTTAGTGCATATGTTATCTGCACTAAGTGACAGGTCTCGGGCTGCCTCTTAGTACTTGGCAGGAGGGGAAGATTTTTTTCTTTGTGTGAGCTATGAGGGGAGAAAGGCTACAAGGGTTGGAAGTGGCCTGTCAGCTCTTTGAAGCAGCACCTGGAGGGTTTGTGTCCTAATTAATACCTGTAGTGACTCGAAGGAAATTGCCACCCAGGTCATACTTGACACCACACAGCTGAGGATTTGCCTGCCTGGATTTCTGGTCTCATGGCTTGGTAGAAGGAGGATTGGATTTGATTATCTCAAGAGGATGAGGAATTCTTGGCAAGATGATGTGCAGTGGGTCTTTGAGACCTCCTTGGTCTGTTTCTACTAATTCATGAGGAGACTGTGCCATCTCTGCTTAATTTCCTTGTCATGTTAGCCTTACCTATGGATGCCCTGTCATTGCCTCCCTGTATGTAGGAGTTAGTTACACTATTATATTTCCACAAAGTACTCAGAATAAAAGTGCCAACAAAGAAAGTCAACAAACAACTTGAGGTGTTTTGCAGTATTTCTTTGTGTGTGTGTGTGTATGCATGTGTGTGTTGTATGTGTGTGTGGTGTGTATGCATGAGTGTACATATTGAGTGTATATTATGTGTATATGTGTGGGGGTGTATGGTACGTGTGTGTAGTGATTCTGTATGTGTATGTTGTATGTGTGGTGCATGTGCTGTGTGTGTGTTGTATGTGTGGTGCATATATGGCATGTGTGGTATGTATGTGCATGTGTGTGTGGTATGTGTATGTGTATGTGTGGTCTGTGTGTGTGGTGCATATATATATGGTGTTTGTGTGTGTGGTATGTTTGTGTGGTATATATATGTGCGGTGCATGTGTTTGCGTATGTGTATGTAGTGCATGTGTATATGGTGTGTGCATAGGTGTGTGTAGGTACATATGCACAGAGGTCAGAGGAAGACATCAGGTGTACTGCTTGATCACTCTTTGACTTACTCCCTTGAGACAGTGTTTCTCAAGAAATGTGGAGCTAGGCTAGGAGCCTGCAAGGATTGTTGCTTCCCATAGCATTGGGGTTACAGGCATGTGTGGACATGCTTGACTTTCTGAATGGTTGCTGAGAATTCAAACTCAGATCATTACGCTTGCACAGAAAGCAATCTTACTCACATAAAGTGAGGCATAGTAGTACGTCGGTAATCCCATTTCTCCTACAGCAACATGGGAAGTGGAGAAAGGAGAATTCCCAGAGGCTTGCAGGCAAGCTAGTCACTCATGCAGCAGTGAACAACCAAAGAATACCTGCCTCAAACAAAGGGGAAAGCAAGCTTGTCTTCATATCTCTGCTTGTCTTCATATCCAAGCTTGTCTTCATATCTCTGTACGTGCACTGTGGCAAGCACATGCCCACACCAATGAGAACATGCACATATATCATAAACATACCTACAAATACACAAAAAAGAAAAAGAACATGAATGGAGTTGAAGACACAAAAATTACTGTGGGAATGTGGCTGCTGCTGTCATCAGGGGGACTCAAGGTTTTCAGTCAGATAAGCTCAGTACACGTAAAACTCACAGATGAGCACATCTTTTGTAATAACTTACAGATGTCTACTGCCTGAGCATTGGTACTTCCTTCCTGGGGGGTTGGCTGGGAAAAGTAGTACTTCTGTAGATATGCGTGCATGCGCAAGCCAATCTCCTTTCCTGCTCCCTGATATCTCTCATATACACTTTTAAAGACATACATTTGTTTATGGATTTGTTAAACTTTTTTTCTTTCATTTATTTTTACGAGTCTCTTGGCTACTCTAACATTCTCCCCTCTGAAGAGGTAACCCTAAAATCTTTTAAGGATTAGATAAAAGCTCCCAAATACTTTCGGCATTTTTGGCCTATGGAACAGAGCATGTTGCTAAGAGGCCCAAGGACACTGTGAGTTTTAGCCAAGAAACTGGCTACTTTTCTTTGGGGTCTTTTTACTCTAACTACCTAGCCAATTCCTACCTCCTATTCTTGCCACACCATCCTCTGAAGAGGTTACCCAAATTGCCAATAGAAAATCGGGACACAGACTGCTCTGGCTTCTTCCATGCTGAACAAGGACACAGGGTGAGGCAATTGGAGTACCCCTTCAGTGGGTCTATCTAAAAGACTCCCAAGTTGCATAATTCTTTAAGGGGAAAAGAAAGTCCTTGAACTGTGAAAAGGAGCTGTGAAGGAGGAGTAAAGGCATGAGTAATTAGCATTACAAGTTCTAGACAGGGAAATAGAAAAAAGTCACAACAGGGCAATTTTAAAATGTTCGTTTGAGAGTCCATTGGAATTTCTTGTTGAGAGCTTCCAAAAGCATCCCTCTATTGGATTCCTCCTCATTTCTCTTTTGTCTTCCAAGGCTGGACTCTAGAGGGATGCATTCAGGATTTGCTTTCAGGCATTTTGATAGCTGTTGGAGTGGTTAGAATCAGTGTCAGTTCCCTCTCAAAGACTTCCAGTTTTTCTCCATTTAGAATGATGTTGGCTGTGGCAAATTTGTTGTATATAGCTTTAATTATGTTGAAGTATGTTCCCTCCAGTCCAATTCCCTCTAGGATTTTAAACATAAATTCATGCTGAATTTTGTCAAAAGCCTTTCCTGCATCTATTGAGATGAAAATGTGGTTTTTGTCTTTGAGTCCATTTATATGATTAATGACATTCATTGACTTGTATATATTGAGCCAGCCCTGCATCTCTGGGATAAAGCCTACTTGATCATGGTGAATGATCTTTTTGATATGTCTATATGCAACTTGCAAGTATTTTGTTGAGAATTTTAGCATCTATGTTCATTAAGGATATGGGTCTATAGTTTTCTTTTTTGGTTGTGTCTTTAGCCAGTTTGGGTATTAGAGCGATGCTGGCTTCATAGAAGGAATTTGGGAGTTCTCCTTCTGTTTCTATAATTTTGAATAATTTAAGTATTATTGGTTGGCAGTCTTCTTTAAAAGTCTGGTAGAATTCTGCTGTAAATCCATCTGGGCCTAGGCTCTTTTTAGTTGGGAGGCTTTGTATTACTGTTTTAATTTCCTTATATGGTATGGGTCTGTTTAATCTGTTGATCTCTTCTTGGTTTAACTTTGGTGGTTCCCATGAATTCAGATATCCATCCATTTCTTTTAGGTTTTCAAATTTAGTAGCATATAGGTTTTTAAAGTATTCCCTTATAATGTTCTGTATCTTTCTGGTGTCTGTTGTGATGTTTCCCCTTTCATCTCTGATTTTGTTGATTTGGATTTGCTTTCTTTCTTTTGATTAACTGGGCTAAGGGTCTGTCTATCTTGTTTAGCTTTTCAAAGAACCAGCTTTTAGATTCATTGATTCTTTGTATTGTTTTCTTTGTTTCTATTTCATTAATTTCTGCTCTAATTTTTGTTATTTCTTCTCTTCTGCTGGTTCTTGCCTTTCCAGTGTCTTGAGTTGAAGTGTTTGGACTCTTTCTAATTTTTTAATGTAGGCACTTAGAGATATAAATTTCCCTCTTAGGACTGCTTTTAATATGTCCCAGAGGTTGTGTTGTATTGCATTGTCCTTTTCGTTGAATTCCAGGAATTCTTTTATTTCTTTCTTAATTTCTTCTTTGACCCACTCATTGTTTAGGAGTGTGTTGTTCAATCACCATGAGTTCATGTAGTGACTAGAGCTTTGTCCAGTGTTGATTTTGAGCTTTATTGCATTGTGGTCTGATACAATACATGGTATTATTTCAATTTTTTGTATTTATTAAGGTTTGTTTTGTGGCCCAGTATGTGGTCAATTTTTGAAAAAGTTCCATGGGATGCTGAGAAGAAAGTGTATTCTTTGGTGCTTGGGTGGAATATTCAAAAGATGTCTGTTAGGTCCATTTGATGTATGGTATCATTTAATCCAGGGATCTCTCTGTTTATTCTTTGAGAGAGTGGGGTACTAAATTCCCCTACTATTACTGAATTGGGGTTAATCTGTGTCTTAAAGTACTGTAGTGTTGTTTTTATGAATTTGGGTACACCAGAGTTTGGTACATATGTGTTAAGGATTGTAACATCTTTTTGGTTAACTGTTCCTCTGATCAGAAAGAAGTGACCCTCCTTATCTCTTCTGATTAGTTTTACTTTGAAGTCTATTTTGTCAGATATTAGAATTGTAACACTTGCTGGTTTCTTAGTGCTATTTGCTTGGAATATTCCTTTCTATCTTTTTACCTTAAGGTAGTACCTGTCCTTGAAGGTGAGATGGGTTTCTTACAG
>NW_008349978.1:699220-708786 GCF_000622305.1 Nannospalax galili
TTTTCTTTTGCTGCTTTCAGTATTCTCTCTTTGTTCTGTACATTTAGTGTTTTTACGATATGTGGTGGGGAGTTTCTTTTATGATCCTGTCTATATGGTGTTCTATGTGCTTCCTGTATTTGTATGGGGATGTCTTTCCTTAATTTCAGGAAATTATCTTCTACAATCCTGTTTAAGATCTGGTCAACGCCATTAACCTGAAGTTCTTCTCCTTCCTCTATTCCTATGATCTGTAGATTTGGTCTTTTCATGGTGTCCCACATTTCTTTCATATTCCATTCCTGTGTTTTAAAATTTTTCCATAATCATTGCTTGAGTGGTCCAATTCTTCAAATTTATACTCCAGTGTTGATATTCTGTTTTCCATTTCATTCATTCTAGTAATGAAGTTTTCCCCTGTTGTTTCAAGTTGGCTTTTTGAGTTTTACACTTCCTTCTTCATTTCCGCCTGAGTTTTCTTCAATGTTTCTATCTCTTTTGTGAATTCATTCAGAAATTTATTCCTAGCTTCTTTTAGTTCTCTGATTTCTTTGTTCGTGTGTTCTTTAAATTCAGTGTCCTGGGTTATCTCTAGGGGGTTCTCCTTGTAGAACTCTTCTACAGGATTGGTGGAGTTTGGTGGGGGCATAGTGTTTTGGCTTTCCATTTTATTATTCTTTCGTTGTATTTTGGCATGTGAATTTCTTTTGTTGTTTATGATTCTGATATGAGAATTAAATTGAAATATGCTTCTGTTTGTATCCTTTATTGATTATGTAAAGAAGGTTGGTACAGGGTTCAGGTTCTCTCAGGTTTAATTTGGAAGGAACAGGTGGCTTCAGATCAGCTACAGGAGTATCCACGGAAGCCCATTTCAGGTTCCAGTCAGGTACACTCAGGATTCTTTCATCACGTGGAGGCAGGATCCATGTGCTCTCAGGCAGTACCCTGTGTTCTCAGCCCCTATGCCAGAGGGAGGCCAGAGGGAGGCCAAAACTCCCCTCTCTCTGGCGGTCTGCTGAGATCAGAGCCACTACACCAATGGAGGTTGAAACCCACCCTCTCAGGCTGTCTGCTAGGATCTCTGCCTTAGCCTACCACAGCCAGTTCTGCCCTGGGGCCTTTGAGAGGGGCCTCATGAAATCCCAGGTAAGGGGATGGGTATGGTGCAATTAGGGCAAGCTCACCACCACGTGGTGGAGGCACTATCCATAGGCTCTCAGGCAGTCCCCTGCGTTCTCAGCCCCTCTGTCAGAGAGAGGCCTGAGGTAGGCCAGAACTCGGAACTCTCTGGCGGTCTGCTGACATCTGAGCCACTACACTGATGGAGACCTGAACCTGGATTTGTTATTCTTGTCAAATTATTGATGGGTCACATCCTAAGGATCCAAAGAAGACAAGTTCTATCTTTAAGCTGATTATATACTACACAATATAGACACTAAGTCACAGATTTCAGAACTTCATTTTTCTGAGTGCCGAGATGCTATAATTCACTAAGAACTTTTAAATTACCACATAAAATGTTGGTTTCATTATCAGATTTTAATGCACATTCATTATAGTGTTTTTAGTTTTAATTATGTGTTTGACTTTGTACCTGTGTGGGAGTATGTGCCTGTAGGGGCAGCTATTCTTGGAGGTCATAAAGGATTATTAGATCCGCCTGGAGCTGGAGTTACAGATGGTTGTGAACTGCCTGATATGATTGCTAGGAACCAAATGAGTCATCTGTAAGAACCTTCCTGTTGGTCCCTGCCTTTCTCCAGTCCCCTGTCTTTCTCCAAATAGTCCCCCTTCTGCTTTCCTCTCCCTCGTCCCCCTCTCTTTCACATACCCACACCCACAGACATACATGCATTCAAATCTAGATCCTGTATATAAGAAAAAGCATACCATAATTCTCTTTTTCCCATTACCCTCTCTTGCTCCCACTTCTCCTCCTATTAGTCCTATTTCTTTCCCCCACATAGTCTACCACCTCTACTTTCATATTATATATTCACATTTTAAAAAATATTTAAATCTAGATCTGCATAAGGGAGAACACATTCTGTAGTTGTCTTTCAGACTCTGATTCATTTCACTTAACATGGTGATCTCTGATTTTTATCCATTTCACTTAAAATGTGACAAGTTTGTTATTTTAAAAAAATTTATGATTTTTATTTTACATGTATGTGTGTATTGCCTTCATGTATGTAAGTGCATCTGTGTCATGCAAGGCCTGTAGATATCAGAAGAGGGCATTCAATCAACTGGAACTGGAGTTATGGGTGGTTGCTAACCACTATGTGGGTGCTGGAAATTGAATCCAGGTCCTCTGCAAAAACAGTCAAAGCTCTTAACCACTGAGCCATGTCTCCAGCCCCAAGTTTGTTCTTCTTTATGGCTGAATAAAACTCAACCATGTATAACATGTGCATTGTGGTGTACATCTTTAATCTCAGCACTAGGTAAGCAGAGGCAAGGAGATCTCTGCGAGTTCAAAACCAGCCTGGTCTTCATACCAAATTCCAAGCCAGCTGGGGCTACATAGTAAGACCTTGTCCCAAACAAACAAAACAAAACAAGACCAATCAAAACCAAAACCTAAATAAAAACCAATACCAAAACCAAAACCCAAAACCAAAACTCAACTGTGTGTATATAATAAATGCTCTTTACCCATTCATCTGTTGAAGGGTGTCAAGACTTGTTTGGCATCTTGGCTGTAATGACTAATTCAACAGAAAATATGGATATACGGGTGTCTGTTTGCTCTCCTGCACTGTTTTGTTTTCTCATGCTATGAATAGTGACAAAATAAATTTAAGGCATGAAGAATTTCTTTTCATTCAAGGTTTGAGGGTACAGTCCATTGTGATGGGGAAAACATAGATGAACATTCAGTAGTTAGTCTGTTGTATAGCAGTTTCTTCTAAGATAAAACCTATCCTCTTGGAGGGAAACACATTAAGCCACAAGATCACAGGATGCTCTAAGGGAGATGAAACCTTCCTTCTTTGAAGGAAGATGGTTAAGATGCCTGATATTCTAAAGAGAGGTAAAACATTCCATTCTGCAGGGAAGCTCATTAAGCACAGGAGGTAAGCAACTCAATAGCTTCAGGAAGTCTCTGAAACTGAGCAGATTCACTAGGTCCCCTCCCTCTCTAAGAGTATGTAAGGAGCAAGGACTGCTAACAGAGAAGGCTAGAACAGCTGATATTTCTGGAAAAAGCTCAAACCAACTGAACTACCTGCAAAAGACAATTTCCTACCTGCTGAGCTACCTGCAAGTTGTGTAGTATACTCCAGGTTTCCTGCTTTCATGAGCCATCACTTATACTGGGGTGGACTTCTGGTGATGCAGCTGTCTTTGAGTCATTTCTGCTCCTGTAAGTAAACCCTTACCCATACTCCTGTAAATAACCTCAATAAAACTCATTGGTTCACCAAGTTGGATTTTGGTGGGTGTCCTTATTTGGTCTGTTATCTGTTCCCTATCTGGGGTGAATAGATATTTGTTCATGTCTCCCCAGGAATAGTATCATAAAACATGGTCACATTGCTTCCATATTAAGAAAACGGGGGGGGGGGAGAAAAAAAAGAGAGGGGAGAGAGGGAGAGAGGGGGGGAGGAAGAGACTGAGAGACTGAGAGATTGAGACTGGTGTGCAGTTTGCTTTGTTCTTTTTGTTCAGTCCTGGATCTCAAACCATGAGGTGGTGCCCACATTTCAAGATATGTCTTCTCATTTCAGTTAAATCTCTCTGGAAATGCCTCCCCAAGCATGCTCAGAGTTATGTCTCTTAGATGATTCTAAGTCCCGTTAGATGGATAATCAAGATTAATTGTACTATATGGCAACTTAGATTCCTTCAGGTATAGAGTGATATTGCTTACCATGAATATTTTATGAAGAGTTTTTTTATTGATTGATACTTGCTTGTTCATGGAAATCAGATCTGTGTCTAAAAGGCTGGTAATATATAGCTGAGTTCATCAAATTAGAGAACAGACCCAGAGGCCGAGGCAGGTAGAGGGAATGACAGAGAAAGATTGCTTATGGGGTGCAATGTTAGAGCCAGGTGGAAGAAAAGGTTGGAGGAGGATTAATGCTCTTAACACAAAGAAATAACAGATATGTGCAATGATGAATAACCTGTGGGCTCACTTGATCAATACCCAATGTACAAATGTACCCAAACACCACACTGTATCCCACAAAGATGGACAATTAGTATTTGTCAAGAAGTTCCAAGCAACGTGCTTCACAAATTTTAGTCTTAAAAAAACACCCTACCAGATTGAGTTTAGGAACTAATAATATGTTTGATTGATTTTTGGCCTGCTTTTCAGTATTATTCCTGCTCCTTAATGTAGACATTTTCCAAAGAATTGACTTTTTCTTCTTATTCTTTTTCTTCCATTTATCCTTAAACGAACTAGTCAGTTCCAAGGCTTCTAATATCCTAGTTGCCTCTTCAGTTTTTGCCTATAATTGATTGTTAAACATGTGTAATGATCCTGGATGGTTCCAGATGTGGAGGAAAGTAGGGAAGACAGTTGAAGAGCTCCAATATCAGCGAGACTATGTGAAGGATGCTCAAATATATGTAAGTTAGCAGGCTCTTTGTGCTGGTTAGTCATTGTCAACTTGATACAAACTAGGGGCATCTGGGAAGAAGGAACCTCAGCTGAGGAATTTCTTCCATCACACTGGCCTTTGGCATATCTGCTGGGGCATTTTCTTGGTTGCTAATTGATGTAGGAGAGCCCAGCCCACTGTGGGAAGTGCCATGCTTAGAAAGGTCGGCCTGAGCTATTTAAGAAAGGTCGCTGAGGAAGGCAGAGGAGGTGAGCCAGTAAGCAACATTCCTCCAAGAGCTCTTCTTCAGTTCCTGCTTCCTGTATCAAGTTCTTGACTTGGCTTCCCTTGATGATGGACTTTAACCTGTAAGATGAAATAAATCCTTTCCTGCCCAAGTTGGTTTTGTTCAGGTCAGTGTTTTATCATAGCAGAAAATCAAATTGAAACACCCCAGGATATTCAAATCTCTGTAAATTAACAGGTCCCTTTCCCCTCCAACCTCACTGGTACTCAAGGAAAAGAAGACACATGAAAGAAGAGGGAAACCCTTTGATCCCTTGGAGTGAGGGGAAGAATTTCACCTTCCTTCTATGTGGATATTTCTAAATGGTTTTCGACTATTCAGTGTAGTTATCCATAAGACATGTTAATTCACCTTGTCTCGAAACACTGTCTAAATGTTGAACAAAAGCCAGGCACAAAAGAGGCAAAACTGAATGGTTTCATGTATATAAATTTCAAATCAGGCAAAGTAGTCAAAATAGAACTTTCTTTTGGGGGAGTGAAGAAGTGAGTTTGAAGGACTTTTGAGGTGTTAGTAATTTTCTGTATCTCTGTTCAATAATAACTATATGTACAAATGTAGCTTGTGAAAATTATTTAGGTTGTTCAAGTGAATGAATTTTTTATTATATCTTAGTGTACAGAAAGTTAGTATACTCTGTATATACAGTTTGAAGAATTTTCACAAAAGAAACAGCTATATTAGTAAGTCAATGGAGAGATGGAACCTTACACCATTGTAGTAAACACCTACAGTCTTAACTAGTCAGGGGGTTGAAACAGGAGGATTGCAAGTTCAAGCTCAACCAGGGAAACTTAGTGATACTACACTTCAAAATTTTAAAAAGAATGAAAATAAAAATGAGCTGGGTTGTGGAAATATAGCTCAGCTGCAGAATGCTCGCCTAGCATATGCAAGCTTTGGGGGAGGAGAGTGAGTGACAGAGCTTGTTAATAGACAAGAAGCATTTCTTTTGTTTTGTCCTGTCTCCAACACATCAAGGTGACTTGGACTCCTTTTTGTCATTTATATGTCGTCTACTACTTTCTGTTTTGTATTCAGTTTTGCTCAGTATTAGGTTTGCTATTCAGCCAGACATTTGCATATGATATATTGTCAGAGATGAACAATATTCCATGATTTAGATGTAACATAATTTATTCACTCACTCAAAGTTTGATGGACATTTGGATTGTTTTCATGCTGTGTCATAATGAATAAATCTGCTATGAACATACTGTGCATGCCTTTTGGTGAACATATGTGAGTCTATCTGTTGAGTAGATTGCTAGGGATGGAATAATTGCATGGTAAGAAGTGCTTGTGTTTGGCTTAATGAGATACTGCCCAACAAGCTTCCAAAATGGTGCACCAGTTTGTACTCTTGGAGTACATAAATGTTGGTGCACACCCTGCCAATAGTTGGTACTGTCTGTCAGTTGAAATTTTTTGCTTGCTGGGGTATGTGGGCTACACAGTTTGAGCTTGGAATCTTTCCTGTATCTTACATTTGAGTGAATAGTTTGATGAGAAGCAAACTCAGATGTTACTATTAGGCAATAATTACCATTTGCCTCTTTTCTGCTATTGATGCAGCACCTTCATTTTTGCCTTCTAGGTTCAGACTTCTAAAGTCATTGGCCTTGTGTCTTCCTCTTTTTCCTTCCATCAGGTAAGCTAGATCTTATGGATTCTGTTTTCATTGAATTTTTCACAGCCTGAGGGAGAAAGAGTTGATTTTTCCTAGGGGTTTGTAGAATGCTTCAAAGAGAAGAAACTCCAAAATTTTGTGTCAAAGAATGAGCAGGGCTGTCAAGATGCCCGGGATCTCATTAAAGCAGATTTGGGAGGGAGAACAGTGTGTAAAATATGCCAAGGAAAAGAAAGGCACAGTGTGCTCAAGCGTCCCGTCAGGCTCTCCACATAACAACTACCTAAGGAAACCTGGGAGATTGCCTTGGGCAGGTAGAAGGAAGGCACAACCTGCAGGCAGTTATAGCATTGCCAATAAGTTTGGATTTATGTGATTGCAAGATGATGATAACTTGTACTGTTTTAACTTGTAGAGGAGAGACTGCAGAGTTGGCTCGGCTGTTAAGAGAACTTACTGATCTTGTGGAAGACCTGGGTCCCAATACCCATACTGGGTAGCTCACAACCACCTTAAACTTCAGTTCCAGGAGACCTAATGCTTTCTTCTGGCCTTGGTGGGCAACTACACACAGGTAGTATACATAAACTCAAATACACAAAAACAAAAACATCTTAAATAAACAAATAGGGAGGGATTTGCTTGTGTGTGTGTTTCAGAAAGATCAACATCATGGTATAATGAAAACCAGATGGGAATGGTGAGTCTGTTCTCAGGGAGAATGATCATGAAAAAGTGCAAAATTCCACTTGACAAATTTGGACAATATTGCCAAACATGATAACAATGAATATCATAAGGAGGATAGAATACTTCCTAACTGAACATGAGGACCCAAGTGCATATCTCCAACACACATGTTAAAGAAAATTGAAATGGGGCTGGAGAGATGGCTGAGCGGTTAAGAAAACTGGCTGTTCTTGCAGAAGACCCGGGTTCGAATCCCAGCACCCACATGGCAGCTAACAACTGTCTGTAACTCCAGTCCCAGGGGATCTGACAGCCTCTTCTGACCTCTGCAGGCATTGCATGACATGGGTGCACTTACCTATCTGCAGGCAATACATGCATACACATAAAATAAAAATAATAAATATTTTTTTTTAAAAAAAGAAAATTGAAATGTGATGGCACATATTTCAATACCAGTGGTAGGGAAGCAGAGATAGGCAGATCCCTGGGGCTTTCTGAGCGCTCAGTCTTTCTGAATCAGTGAACTTTAGGTTTAGTGAGAGACCATGTTTTTAAAAATAAGGTGGAGAGCGATTAAGGAAGACACCCAGCATTGACCTCTGCCCTCCTTAAGCACGTGTATGCATTTGCATGCTCATGTACCTTCATGCATATATGTACACACACATGCACAGGTGCACACACATATGCCATATACACACACAGATGACAGGATTGAAAGACATTTGTGGAGACGATAATAGAGGAGGTGACATGATGACTCTCGAACATGTTGCCACCAGTGAGTAAAGATATAAGGTACCACAAATGGGAATTACATCTGAAGGGAGATCAAGGTACCAAGGAAAGGATAATATGTGGCCTGTTGGCTATGGAGGTCTGTAGAAAACAGAGGTGGAGGAGTTCTGTAAGCAAATAAAGACGTGATTCTGTGTTCTTTGGTTGGAGATGTGGTCTAAAAGGATGCCATTGACAACTACAGATATTTCCAGGAGTAATGGACATAACACGCAGATGAGGTCCCTTGGGAAGGAAAGGAGAGAGCAAGAGTCTAAGTAGGATTTTTGATCAGCACCACCATTGACATGAAGGGCAGAAGAAATGGAAACTTGAAAAAGACTACAGGCAGAAATATACATTGCCATGGCAACAAAGCATCTAAAGAGTGTGGAAGCTCTGGGCCTTTGGTTGATGTTTTTCATTGTGGTATTATGTGAACAAGACATTTTGAAAGGGACACAGGCATCCTGTCCTTCCTTCTGTCTCAGTGCCTTGCCTGGTGCTCAGTATATTGAAGGACAATACCTCAGGATGAGTAAGACACAGGAAAGTGTAACTTCCCTCCTCATGAAGTCCATAGCCACTGCTCACAGGCATCAGACACTTTGGATTCATGACTAATTAGTAATAATGTATCTACATTTATTTCTTTTTCTTTTTACGTTTTTTTGAGAGAGGGTTTTATGTAGCTCAGTCTGGCTGGAATTCTCTATGCAGCTGAGGATAATTTGAACTCTTGATCTTCCTGCCTCACCAGGTTCTATGATTACAGGTGTGCACATCTGATTTATGTGGATCTGGGAATGGATTCCACTACTTCCTGCATGCTAGACAGGGGCTTTACCAAGTGGACCACTTTGGCCAGCCCTGTATGTGCATTTTAAAAGATGTTTTCTAAAGACATTACCTCATCCAGCAGCATCCCCAAAATTTCAGCCACTTGGTGGGAAATGAATGATGGTCGGGAGAGAGTTCATGGAGAAATAAATCTAGAAGTGTCTAGAAGTGTTCCTTAAATTCTATATTAATAGGATATTAATATAGAATACATATGTACATATATCTATATATATGTTCTTTGGTAATTGTGAAGGCTTGCTTGAGACTGACCTTTCAGGATCTGAATGACCTTGAGGCAAATCAATGCACTATCTGCATTTGCTATCTGCCTTACAGGGCAGAATTGAGTTGTATTTTAAGGAACACGTCATTCAGAAGCTCTTTGTGAAATCAGACATTTGTGCAGAGATGAGGTGGTATTTGTCCTCTGTGCCTCCCTGCTCTGCAAAGACCCCAAGAAGTTCCTTAGGATAGTGTGAACCCCAGTGAACTGGGAGATGTCTAGGGTCTCAAACAGTGGCAGCCTACAAGTTATCTATTGCTGCTCTATTCATGCATGCTTGATATGCTTGTACAGCATCTACCCAGGTTGTATTAGGGACCAATGAGAGTGGAGATGGTGCATTTTCTTTATGGATCTTAGTTTTATGATAGATAGGTAAAATTTGATGTTTTCTACTCCCTTCAAATATTGGGAAACAGTCTTATCGTCATATTTTAGGAAATGGTGTGAGGCAACCAAGCCTTTTAAAAATTATTTTATTTA
>NW_008349978.1:708814-738058 GCF_000622305.1 Nannospalax galili
GTTTGTTTATGGTTCTGTACATGTATATGTTGTATGCTGAGCATATCTCCCCAACCCTTCCACTCCTTTTTCTTTTTTAATTAGTTTATTGATTCTTTGAGAATTTCATACAATGCATTTGGATCATATTCAGACACTTTGCTTCATCTCCATCCCCACCTTACTATCCCTGACTTCATTTCTATTATTTATTTGTTTTCATATGTGAACATGAAAATTTTAATGTAAAAATTCCTATCCAAACAAATGATTACATAGTGAAATTTCTTTTTCTTGAGTCAATCAACTTTTGCATTTTTTCCTGTTAAAATTTGTCTTGCCATTCTTCCCCCTCCTCCATGCTTCCTCTTACTTTTCCCTACTGTGGTCCCATTGACAAGATTCTGCCCCACTCTATGAAGGCTAGGTAATTAAATATACCCTTTGTATTGTTACTTTTCTTGTTGCTGTGATGAAATACCTGACAGGCAACTTAAGGAAGTTCATTTTGTCTCGTAGATTGAGGGCACAGTCCATCATAGCAAGGATGGCATGGCACGGGGAGCAACTTTAAATGTGGTGTCAGGAGCACGAAGCAGCTGGTCACATTGCACTACAGTAAGGAAGCCGAGAGAGTTGAGTGTTGGTGCTCAGCTCTCTTCTATTTATTGAGTTTGGCACCTCAGCACACAAACTGATGCTACCCACATTCAGGGTGTGTGTGGTGGTTTGAATGAGAATGTCCCCTGTAGGCTCCAAGTATTTGAACATTTTGTCTCGAGTTGGCGGTGCTGTTTTGGGAGGTCTTAGGAGGGGTGGCCATGCTGGAGGAAACATGACCCTGGGGGTGGGCATTGAGAGCTCTTAAGCCTTGCCAGATTTCCAGTCACACTTAGCTTCCTGTGCCTGCTTCAAGATGTGATCGCTTGGTTTTCTGCTCTGGCCACCTTTGTCACCATTATGGACTCTTACTCCTAAAACTGTAAGTTCAAATAAACTTTTCCTTCTATAAATTGCCTTGTTCGTGGTATTGTATCACAACAGAAAGGCAAAGATGTGAGCACTCTACTTTCTGCTCCAGCCACCTTCTGCCACCATGCCTCTCTGCTATGATGGACTCCCATCTCTCGGGAACCATAAGCTCAAATAACCTCTTTCTTCTATAAGTTGCTTTGGTCAGTGTTTTTATGACAGCAACAGAAAAATAACTAATACAATGGGTCTTTGCATCCTCAGTTAAACTTCTCTGTAAACATACTCACAGACTGAAAAAGATTTGTCTCCAAGGCGATTCTAAGTCCTATCAAGTTGAAAGAATTAACCATCACATCCTTTAATTTAACTCTAACACCCTTTAATTTAACTAATGTTTAGGTAATAACATTCTATTCCACACATTTCCAAATAAGCTGTTACCTGTCTACCCTTCTTGTGAGATGTGATGGTTCATTCTCCAATTTTATTAATGTTGGGAAATATGTTTTAGTGGAAAGAAAACATACTAGATTGCCAATGTATATTTTTTCAGCAGTTCCGTCAAAAGATACAGAAGAAATAAACTTCCTGAATTTAAAAAACATTTTATTGAGTTTTTGTGCATTTTATATAATCTTAATCAAATTTAGACACCTGCACCCCCCCCAATAGTTCTCTCACCGGATTGTATGCATTCTGTCGAATAGGTTAAGTCCCATCCAGTCAAGCATTTTGTACCCAGATGTCCCTCAGTGCAAGTTCATCCATCAGAGTCTAGTCAGCCTATCTGGAGTCACTCCCTTAAAGAAGATCCACTCTCCTTCACCCCACAGTAATCAGCTCCTAATAGTTCCTCAACTAGGGGTGAGGCCTGCAGCTCAGTTCCCCAGTTCTGCACTAGGTTTTTGTCTGATGGAGTGGGCATGGGTTTTGTGTACGCTGCCACCATTGTTGCAAGTTCACATGAGCAAGTTCCCAGAGGCCTGACTTTGTTTTACCCTCAAAATTAATTTCTAGTTTTGCTGAATAGAGGATTTTAGGTTTAAAGCTTTCTCTTCTTTCAATTTTTAACTTCCCAGACTGTGATTTTTATCTTGAGAAGTTCCATTAGGTGTTTTACATTTTCTGTAGGGCACAAGTGAAGGCACATTAGGGCTGTAGAAGAGTGATAGAAAAATGTTGGAAAACCTCTTGGTGCCAGGGAATGGAAAGGTCCAAAGTCAAGGCTTGAGCGCTCAGTACCATGTGTATGATTCAAAACCATAGCTGGCCATCAAGGGAGGTGGGAAGCCCATTTTTGAGAATCAGCCCTCCTAATTCTAGAAACCACAAATGACAGAAATGTCCCCTGTCTCCACCATAAGCTCAAAACAGAGGCAAAGCCACTGCCATACACAATATGGGAACTTGGGGAGAGGGCTTTGGGGAAAGCAGCCACTCAGAGAAGGCTGAAACTATTCTCCAACATCAGGAAGTCCTCCATCCTCCAATCTGTTCCATCATCAGCCCACCACTGGAAGAATGTGGAACTATGGCTCACGGTTGGGGACCACAACTCTAGGCTCATCGAAGGGGACCAGAGCTTCAGGTTTATGGGAGGGGACCACAGCTCCAGCTCATTGGGGAGGGGCTCAGCATCCTCTGTTTTCTGGCTCTGCCCCTTCCTGTTACTTCTCTTTGTCTCACTAGACAGTTCTGTTCGCAGCGCAGGTCTGAAGATACTCATCATCTAGGGGTCAGGTTCTTTTTCTGAACCAATTAAAGAATTAAAAGGCAAGAAAAATCTCAAACTAGCAGAGAGCAGCAAGCAGACAAACTTTTTATTGAAAGATGAAAAGTCATATACATCCATGCATTCATACAGAGAGAAGCTCCCCATAAATGGAGAGGGCAATCAGGAAACCAAAATCCTACCCCATTCTGAGGAGGGTCTATGCTTTTAAGGGTTTCCCAGCACTAATTTTGGATTGGTCGACTTAAACAAAGAAGAGAAGGCTGACATTCATAGTTTCAAATGATGAGATGTCCAGGTCCAGCCTCAGCTTTATCTTAACTGCTTTGAACTAGATTTTGATAAGAGAACCCTGAAAACTAGACGGGGAGCCCCCAAGCCTTTATTTGGGACCAGAAAGAAGGCATAAGTATGCCATCTTTATTATTTACCTGTGACCCTTTCTCCGACTGTTCAAATATATAGTTAGCTCCTAGTTCTTTAGGTTTACTTCTACTTGCATGTATCTATATAAAATGTAGGAACCACAAAGTAAACATATATTTGTCTTAGGGATTGACTTAATTCACTTAATATGGTAATCTTCAGTTGTATTCAGTTTCCTAGAAATGATGTAGCCTCATTCTTCATTATGACTAAAAGATTCCATTTTGTATATATGACACATTTTCTGTTATTGAACACCTGGCTTGGCTCTATAATTTAGCTATAGTGAATAAACATTGATGATCTATGTGATATGTTGACTTTTGGAGCCCTTTGAGCAAATACCCAGAAGTGGTATAGTTGGGTCATATGGAAGATCTGATTTTAATTTTTTAAGAAACCTCCATATTGACTTCCATAGTGGCTGGACTAGTTTTCACTGGGGACAGTGTTGCTATCTAAAATTTCAGAAATGGTTCAGGCCAACAAATGCTTTAATTGTAATATTTGTGGGTCATCGGGGGAAGGATTTTATATAGTTCAGCCCTATTTGACCCTGGGGGGATCACTTTATTTTCTGTGTGATGTCTCATTGCTGTGACAGAGTGGGTCACATACAATAATTCCAAGGCAATGACTTTTGCTAATGTTAAGCAAGATTTCTAAGCCTGTCTGAAGGCAATAGGATAGGTGAGCGTTTAGCATTTTAATCAGATTATGTTTCAGATTTTGTTCCTTAAGTGATTAATCAAGAAGAAGAAAGCAGACAAATCGAGCCCAGCTTTCAGTAGCTCTAAAGATAACAAAATGACATGAAAGATCTAGGAATAGAGAAACAACAGCGAAACGCACCCAGGCAGTGCTATAGTCTCCAACTGGACATTGCAAATCTATAGTGGAGGGCATAGCATTACGTACAACGAAGGAAAAATAGTGATGGCTTGGTATGTGTAGTATATGCATGTGTACATTTTCATGTGTGTGTGCATGTGCAATCTTGGTTGTCAACTTGACACACCTGAGAAGAGGAACCTTAACTGCCTCCATCAGATTGGCCTGTGCATGTCTCTGGGGGCATTTTCTTGATTATTAGTTGATGTAGTAGGGCTCAGCCCCCTGTAGGTGGCACCATTCCATGGGCTCGTGTTAAAAAGCAAGGTGAGTAGCCAGGTGTTGTGGTGCACACCTTTAATCCCAGCACTAGGAAGGCGGAGGTAGGTGGATTTCTGTGAGATTGAGGCCATCTGCAAGTTCTAGGCCACGTGGGAGCAGTGTTCCTGCAAGGCTCTTTGCTTCAGTTCCTACCTTCCTGCCTCCAGATTAATCCTTGAGTTCTCTTTTCTTTATTATTTTTATTTTATGTATATGCCTGTATTGCCTGCATGTAGGTAAGTGCACTGCTGTAATGCAATGCCCTCGGAGGTCAGAAGAGGACATTGGATCCCCTGGAACTGGAGACGGTTGTAACGGAGTATGTTGCTGAGAGGCCCAAGGACATTTTGACTTTTAGCCAAGAAACTGGCTACTTTTCTTTGGAGTCTTTTTACCCTAACTGCCTAGCCAATTCCTACCTCCTTTCTTTTCACACCATCCTCTGAAGAGGTTACCCAACTTGTGGATAGGGAATCGGAACACAGACCGCTCTGGCTTCTTCCATGCCCAACAGGGACACAGGGTGAGGCAATTGGGGTCCTCCTTCAGTTGGTCTATTCAAAAGACTCCCAAATTGCATAACTATTATCTGTAGGGGGAAACGAAAGTCCTTGATTGGTGAATAGGAGATGTGAAGGAGAAGTAAAGGCAAGAGTAGTTAGCATTACAAGTTCTAGACAGGGAACTAGAAAAAAGTCAGAACAGGGCAAATTTCAAATGTTCATATCAGAGTCCATTGGAATTTCGTATCGAGCTTCCAAAAGCATCCCTCCATTGGGTTCCTCCTCACTTTTCTTTTGTCTGCCAAGGCTGGACTCGAGTGTGATGGACTCAGGATTTGCTTCCAGGCACTCTGATAGCAGCCAGTGCTCTTAACCACTGAGCCATCCCTCCATTCCCCATCCTTGAGTTCTTACCCTGACTTATCTTAATATTGTATTGTGACATGGAAGTGTAAATCAAATAAACCCTTTCTTCTCCTGAGTTGCTTTTGGTCATAGTGTTTTTCACAGCAACAAAAAAACAAACCATTCATCTGGTGTGTGTGTGTGTGTGTGTGTGTGTGTGTGTGTAGGCAAGTTCACATCCTGTTTCTTCCTCTATTTCTCGCCACCTATTTTTTCAAATAGGGTCTCTCACTGATCCTGGAAGCCGAGGTTTCAACTAGACTGGCTAGCAAGTCCCAGGAATCTGCCTGTCTCCGCCTCCCTAGTGCTGAGATAACAGACATAAGCCACTGTGCCCAGCTTTTTGTGTTGGTGCTGGAATCTGAACTCAAGTCTTCATGCTTGCAAAGCAAGCTCTTTACAGAATGAGCCATATTCCCAGTCCTGTGAGGTGCTTTATTATTAAGTTGAATACAAGAGAGAACAGTACATTCCTGTATAAAAATGAGTATAAGCTGCTGTATAGATGGGAAAGAAAGCACAGGGCCCTGTAATTCAATGGCCATGCTAATGCGTTATGTTGATGCACATGATTTTAGCAACGATATCCCATAATCTTCAGTGTTTAATTTTCATTAATATTCACTTCAAAATATTTTCAAACTTCAACTGTCACTTCCTATTTGGGCTCCAGTTATTTTAGGAGTGTGCTGTTAAATTTAAACATAACTGGGTATATTGCAGCATTAGTATTATTTTGCAATTGATTTCTGTTTTAATTTCTTTCTGTTCTGAAAACATAACCTGTCATTCCAAACCCATGTGACTTGTTTTCTGGCTCAGCATATTCTCCTTCCTAGTAAATGTTTGAAATACCCTTAAAATATGTACATTAGTAGTGGGACATCACAAGCCCCTCCCTATCCATGCTGGGAATTTGGCTGCCTTGATTTTATGCATGAAGTCATAGCCTCTGTGAGTTCATGTACACAGAAACATTCTCATGTCCAGAAAAGAGTATTTTGGTACAACTGTCCACTACTTTTTTCTCTTGCAATCTTTCTATCCCTCTTCCATGATGATCCCTGAGCCTTGTTGGGAGGACACATGTTATAGATGTCTTATTTAGGGCCAGGTACTCCTCAGTCTCTTATTCTCGGCATTGACTGGTTGCATGTTTCTGTATTAATACCCATTTACTGCAAAGAAGTTTATTTGGTGAGCTTTAATAGATGTACTAATCTATGAGTATGATGATGAGTACTGCAGAGATGGTTTAACAATGTGTTCCTTTAGCAGGTAGTCCCAGGTTCTCTCCTAGGGTCTTTAATCTACTCAGCCACAGGTGGCCCTGCCTGCAGCTATATCTCTATCTCTATCTCTATATCTATATCTATATCTATATCTATTTATCTATCTATCTATCTATCTATCTATCTATCTATCTATCTATCTATATACTGGCAGCACTGAGTGGACTCAGTGGGGTTAAAAAGAAAAACAAAGCACATGAAGCTGGAGGGAATAGTGGTAGGGGAGATAGGGTGAGAATTGGAGGGGAGGGAATGTGGAATGGGGGTGGATTTGATAATTTACTTTTCTAAAAAATTAAAATTAAATAATAATTTAGAGGCTGGAGAGATGGCTCAGCAGTTAAGAACACTGATTGTTCTTTCAGAAGACCCGGGTTCAAATCCCAGCACCCACATGGCAGCTAACAACTGTCCGTAACTCCAGTTCCAGGGGATCTGATGGCCTCTTCTGTCCTCCGCAGGCATTGCACGACATGCAGGAAATACACTCATACACATAAAATAAAAATGAGAAATAAAATATTAAAAAATAATTTAAAAATATATAAATTAGTTCATGTGGGTTTCATATAAATGCCTTCTACAATGCAAATTCACTCAACTTGGTTAAAAATGGTCAGGTGTTTCTCTCCACCTAAGGCTCATGAAACATAGTGGAACAGAGGATAGAGAGAATACTAATGCACCTCTCTACTCTCACCAGCGAAGCTTCTTCATGGATCGGAGGGCAATTAACATAAAAAGCCACAACTCGCCAAAGTGTAGAGAATAAAAGACTGTAGAGTATGTGTGTCTGGATAGGACTCCTATATTAAACTTCACCCACCCAGGGCTCAGGGACCATTGTGGAAGAGAGGGTGGAAAAAACTGTAAGAGCTAGAGGTAGTGGACGACCATAAGGAAACAGAGTTTTCCAGGCTTCTGGGAACTTGCTGATATGAACTTACACCAATGATAACAGCATGCATGTGACCCATCTCAAACTCAAACCAGACAATAACCCTGCATATAACTGGGGCAATAAACAGGAGGCCCCAACCTTAGCTGAGCAACTATTGGCAGCTGATCACTGCTGGGTGAGGGAGAGTTGGTCTTCTTTAAGGGACTGATGCTAGATAGGCTGACCAGGTTCCAGTGGAGGAACTCAAACTGAGAGACATCAGGGGACACAAACTTGACTTCATAGGTCTTAACATATGTGATAGACTCCTGTGGAGGTATGGGGATTACAGATAGGAGAGGAAGGGTCTAAATATGATTAAAATGTATTATATGAAATACACAAAAACTAAACAAAAATATATATTAGAAAACTACAATCATAAAAAAAGGGTCAGGGTTTTAAAATTTTAAGTGAGAAGAATGCGGAATGTTGCGGCAGCCTTCAAAGGTAATGTCAAGTGATAAGCAAGCGTAATTGCATAATTTTTCCAAACAAAACACCTGCCCCTTCAACAAAGCACAGCTAACTCCAAATTTTTATTATCAAGGTAAGAAATAATGTCATTTGACTTAGATTATGTAAATTTCTCTAAAGGAGTTAACTTTCAGTTTACTTTTCTCATTAATACATGGTGAGATAGTGATTCTGTACATTATAGTTGAAAGGGTCTTTTCTCAGAATGCCTAATATTGTTAAGTAAATACATTTTCCCACTCAAAAAAAGGAAAATACATGTGTAAAAATACATTTTGTGTTTCACATGCAGAAAGACACCCTAAAACTCTGCAGACAATCTGCTCTGTCTATATATAGATGCATTTTTCAAAACTTGACAACAGATTTTCTCGTTCTGCATTGTATAGTTATGATGAACACACTAATTAGACATATATCCCCCATGCTGGTTTGTTACTACTAAAATGTACATTATAACAGTCAATCATTTTGCCTCCATCAAGTCAATATCAAGAAATGTTTTTATTGAATATTGAATTCTAACAGATATTTAAAAAATAATTCCCTTTCCTGTTTGTTTAACAGTGCAGATGTCTCTGTCTCTTAGGACCTTAGAACGTGCAAACGCTTCGAGAATTCCTGACTTTTCCTATAGATCTGTACTGGTTAGAAGTTGGCATCTTTCTTTCCCAAGCACTAGCTCCCTGTCTCAGTAGCAAGACTGTGTCAAGGGACCATTACCAATTAAGTTTGATGTTAATGTTGGAAATGGTCAATTTCAGAGCGATCTGTTGGTTCTCATGCATGCCAAATTCCTGCTCACCTAGAAAATGAAACAGCGTGTGTGTGTGTGTGTGTGTGTGTCCTTGTATTTACACAACATCTTGCAAGGTATAGTGCAGTGAGATATGATAGTTCAAATGCATACATACCAAAGTCCTGCCCACCCAGAGAAAGAAATGGGGGATGTCCTTCTTGCACCTTTGAGCTACACAAAGTCATTCCAAGGTCACTGAATAAAGAAAACAGAGTATTAAGTTCCAAATCTTGGGCAGCTGCTGTTTTATGCTGTCTTTGCAGACAATTGATACAACCTTTGCATCTGAGGGAACCAGAGCGCCAACACTGTTGGATGTGATGGGTCCAGTCATCTTGGCAGATTCTGGTGGTACGCCTCAATATTGGAAGTTAATACACACTGGATGTCTTTATAATTGATTGTGACACAGCAAGAATGTTTATCAGAGTCCAGTGTGTTTAATGCTTTGGAAATAATAAGTGTATCATTCCAACTATTTAACGTGACATGAGTCAGGTTGCTGAAGAATTCATTCAAGTCAAAATTGATTTTATTATCTGATTCAAGTATTTTGACACATTGCAGAGCAGTAAACTGGAATGAAGCTCAGTAGTTACTCCTAAGAAGGTTCTGGATATTTATATTTATAAAGGAGTTCACAGCTGTCCTGGTGACTGGAGAGTTGTACTGCATTTTATGGAAGGTGTACATTGAATGCCTGAAACACTGCAGCCTAAACACTTAGATGCCATTCTGACATTCAAGTCAGTGAAAAAAAAAAGCCCATGAAAAGAGTTTACAAGATCTGAAGTGAGAATTCCACAATTTCATATGCACAGCTTGTTTACCACCACATCTAATATTCAATGTTTTTTTTTCCATGACTTAAGTCACTTGTAACTTGTGGGTAGATTATAAACTGTTTTGTTGACACGTTTGCAAAGAATTTTTCAGCATTTTGATGAAATCATGTCCATACCATGCCACTGAAGGGTAGTTAAGATGGCAGGGTGAAGAAGCTGCGTACCCAGTATTTGTAGTGGCTGCTTTTATGATGATGCTATGTATAAAGATGCTCAACTTATGATGAATTGGGTCAGGCCCTGAGAAGCTCATCATTGTGCAAACCCTAGGTTGCAAATGTATTTAGTCCACATAACTTGCAATACCTTACAGCTCAGCCCAGCTTCCCTGAAATGTATTCAGAACAGATAGATCAGCTTTCAGTTGGGCAAATCATTTATGATGGTCACATTTTGATTGGGTTGTCATTGAGGGGTTTTCTGGAGACAATTGGCATGTGGGACTATGTGGGATACCATCCAGTAGCCCGGGGAACTGTATACAGAAATAGTGAAGAAGAGATAGCGAGTGTAGACATGCCTCATTCTTCCTGACCAGCTGTGTCTGTTCCAGATACTGTCACATATGGACACGAACTTCCAGGTTCTTTAAGCCTCTCATAAGAAGACCTGAGCTAGTGACTGTCTAGTGAGCTTCCAGGCCTTCAATCCTCAATCAGGGGTGTGTCACTGGTACCTTTAATTCTGAGGCTTCCAACTTCTTAGACTGAGCAGCTCCTAGGTTCTCTGGTTCTCCAGCTTGTAGATGTCCATTGTTGGATCATCCTATCAGTGTGTAAGCTAATGCAATAAATTCCCATTTATAATTGGTATATATTTAATTGGTCCTGCTTATACAGAGAACTCTGATTAATATATCATCTGAGCTTCTTTTGTGATTAGGTGTCGGCTATCTTGTGTACACATTTTCTCAACCATTTGATTTGCATCTCCCCTTCTTTTCTTTCTCTTATGGTCATGTGATTAACTGGGGTTTCTGGCTTGCTGCAGGTACATCATAAGAAAGTATTGTAGCCTGAGAAAAAAAACAAATTCAAAAATCAGTATGTGGTTCTACCAAATGCACATCACTTTTCCAGTATCATAAAGTCAAAGAATCATAAGTCTAACCATAATAAGTCGGGGACTTTCTGTATATGCAAGTATCTGGTATTTATAACATGTATTGTATTTTGATATGTGATAGAATTACACATTGAAGTCTATATCATTGCCATTTCTGTTTTACAATTTTAAGGTGGGATGCTTCTAATGTTGAAAGAACATTATTTTAGTTTTATGTGAACTGTGAGTACTTCATTTTTAGGAAATGGAGAAATAGCTGATATTGGATTAACTCTCCAATATATAACTCCAAATTCTAAACTCTGTCTATTTAGAGTAGTATTTCATGTATCTCAGAATACTCTTGAACTTGGTATATATCTTCTGAGGATGACCTAGAATTCATGATCTTCCTAACTTTACCTCCTAAGTGCTGGGATTACAGGTGTGCACCACCACTCCTGGCTAAGCAATATTTTTGAAGTATCAAGATGCTGTTGTGTTGGACAAAGGACATACACATATGGAGCTAAGAAAAATTGTATAAAATACAGAAATATCACCACACAAATGTAATCAATTTTATTTTAAACAAACTGCAAACAAAATGGAGAAAGAATATTTTCTACCAACATTTCTGCAGCAATTGAGCACCTTTTTTTGGGGACAGAGTCTCCTTGTAGCCCCAGCTGGCCTGGAATTCACTGGTTGTGTAGACCAGGCTGGCCTCACTCTCACAGAGCCCCCTGCCACTGTCCTCTCAAGTCCTCTGATAAAAGGCCTGCACCACCATGCCTGATTTGAATACTTATTTTTTGTTCTAAAAATACTTATTTTTGTTCTAAACCTTACACCATATACAACATTTAATTAAAAATTGATCATAAATAGGGACTGGAGAGATGCCTCAGCGGTTAAGAGCACTGACTTCTCTTGCAGAGGGCCCAGGTTCAATTCCTAGCACCACTAACAACCATCTGAAACTCCAGTTCCAGGGGAACTGACACCTTCTTTTGACCTCCTTGGGCGTTGCATGACACGGGTGCAATACACTCAAACAGATAAAAAAAAAAACAGATCAAAGATATAAACATAAAATTTACAGTCATAATAGAAAATATTCCTGGTCTGAGTGATATGTTAGATATGACACAAGCAACATGATCTGTAAGACAGAGATGGGGAGATGACTCAGTCAGTAATGTATTTGTCATAGAAGCATGAGGATCTGAATTTGATCTGTGTAAAAAGCAAAGCATGTTGGTATGGGCAGGTAATCCCAGTACTGGGGAGGTAGAGACAGGAGGATTCCTGGGACTTGCTGGCCAGCTAGTCTAGCCGAATCTGCCAGCTCCAGATTCAGTGAGAGATCCAGTCTCAAAAAGTAAGGTGGAGAAGAAGTGAGGAGAAACCCAACATCAAACTCTGATCTCTACACAAGCACATCTGCCCGTACATGTGAACACACGTAAACACATCCAAAAATACATGTAAGTTGAAGTTCATGAAACTTAAGGCTTATGTCATGTGGAGAAATGCAAATAGAATAAAAAAGAAAGCTCAGTGTTGGAGAAAATGCTTGCAAATTAAGTGGTTAGGAAGCGTGGAATGCAATGGAGAGAAAATGGGACGTTAAGCTTCATATGTCAAATGATTATGTGTGAGATGAAGTCTTAAACCTTTTTCCTAAGTGGGAAGCCTGCTGTATCAGTTACTTTCTTTGTTGCTGTGTCAAAATTCCTGAGCGAACTAACTTATGGGAAGAAGGTTCTAGTCCATCATAGTGTAGAAGTCATGGCGGTATGAGTGTGAGGCAGCTGGTCACGTTGCATCCACAGTCAGGAATCAGAGTGAGAATGCTGATGCTGAAGGTCACTTTCTTGTTCTTATGCAGTCCAACACCATGGCCAATGAAATGTTATCTATATTTACGGTGACTCCTCAATTGACTTAATCTAGAAAATCCCTCACAGTCATGTCTAGAGATTTATTTCCATGATGAGTCTAAATCCCATCAAGTTAACCACTGAGATTAACCATCATAAGTGTGTTATGAATTGAATGAAGGAGAATGTTTTTATTTTTAATATTTTATTTATTATTATTTATTTTATTTTATGTGTATGAGTGCTATGCCTACATGTAGGTAAGTGCAGCCCTGTTGTGCAATGTGCATGGAGGGCAGAAGAGGCTGTTGGATACCCTGGAACTGGAGTTATAGACAGTTGTTAGCTGCCTTATGGGTGCTGGGACATGAACCAGGGTCTTCTGCAACAACAGTCAGTGTTCTTAACCACTGAGCCATCTCTCCAGCCCCAGGAGAATGTTTAAATGGTACTGGTAAGCATAGTTTTGTTGTTATTTTTAAATGATTATCAGTGGATTATGCAGTAGAGGGAATGGAGTTTGTGTATATACTACAGCATGAATTGGAAACGTTCTGTGAAGGCAGATGTACTAAAATCTTGACTGATAGTTCATGGGCTTTTGTGAAGTTATTAGCTCATGAGGGCTCTTACATAACCAGTGAATTGAATGATCAGTCCACTGACTGACAGATTCATAATATGATGTCAATATTGTGAAGTGGAGATACAGGAGCTGGTGTCTGAATGGATGAAGTAAGTCAGTGGTGATGTTCCACTGAGGGTTATATCTTTTCCCTGTTCCATTTCTAGCTCTGCTTCTTGGCACTCATGAGGTGAACAAATTTCCTCAGCCATGCCCTGTCACCATGATGTTCTCCCTCACCATCTGAGACTCATAACAATAGAATCATGAACTGAACCCCTTGAATTCATGAGTCAAAATAATTCTTCCTTTTTAAAGTTGCATTACTGTTGTGTGACACTTTTCTGGGGAGATGTGAACAAACATCTACTTGCCCCAGATGAGGAACTGAAGACAAACCAAAGTGAGGATTCCGCCAATATTCAGCTTTGTGAACCAATGAGTTTATTTGGGTCACTTATGGGAGTGTGGGTGAGGGCTTACAGGATCAGGAATGACTCAAAGGCACCTGCATCATCCAAAAGCCCACCCAGTATGGGTGATGAATCTTGAAAGCTAGTACTCTGGAGCTCACAACATTATTTGCATACAGCTCAATATGTAGGGCAGACTCTTCATCATCAGTCTTTATTGCTTATATAACCTTAGAGAGGTAGAGGCTTTAAGAATGTGGTAAATTTCAGGGACTTCTTGAGACATGTCAGTTGTTTACTTCCCGAGTTTTAGTGAGCCTACCTTTAAAGTTTTCTGATGCTTCTGTACCCAAAGGACACGTCCTACTGCAATACATCCATGTTTTTTGCTGCTCTTTTCACAATAGCTAAGAGATGGAAGCAACTTAAGTGCCTTTCAATTGAGGAGTGGATAATAAAAATGTGGTACCTTTACACAATGGAGTTCTATTCAGTGGTAAAGAAAGATGAAATGATGAAATTTTCAGGTAAATGGATGGAACAAAGACTCAGAAAAGCAAACAATGTATGTTCTCCCTCATATGTGGATCCTAGCACCAAATCCCTATATATGAGTATATATCCTGATGTAACATTAGGAAGCTGGATAATGGAAAGGAACTAGGGAGGTAAAGGGAAAGAAGGAAACAGAGAGAGAAGACCAGTAGGAGACAGGTGCTACTAATGGAGAAATGGGTAAAATGGGGATATTTAAATGGGAGGTGGAGAGGGAGGGTTATACAAGGAACTATGGGGATAAAGGGGAAAAAGGAGCTCAAGAGAGGTGAGACAAAAGGAGACAGGTGTTATTAAGGGAGAAATGAGGAAAATGGGGATACTTTAAATGAGGGAGGGAGAGAGAGAGACAGAGAGACAGAGAGAGATAGAGAGAGAATAATGCCTAGCTAGTGTAAAAAGAAACCCAGAGGGAATCTTATTAGCCCAAAAATCTACTGAAAAATTACGCATACAGTATCTTTACATGAGTCCATGTGTATAGCTGAAGGCTACATAACAAGAAACAGTGCCAGACAGGAGAAACCTTCCTTTGAATTGTTGGCCAGGGAAGTCCAAGATACTCCCAAAATTATGCAGGCTATTGCCACAGCCCTTGATTGCCTCACAGAACTTGAAGATAAGACCCTATTGCTGAAGACGGAGCATATTTCAGACACAGGATTTGGAGCAATGGAGCTGGAACTGATCTGGAAGGCACTTCCCCTGAAGGTTAGCTCACATAGATTTGGAGACCACTAGGCAAACTGCTAAGGGAGAACATCAATTGGTGGTTCAACCCCAGCTTTAAGGCCTAATAACCGTATCAGTGACCAGCACAGCAAATGACTTTGGGACAGTAGTGGCACTTTTATCTTGGAGGTAAACAGCAGCTGCCTAATTGGACTTAAAGCCCACTTAGCGGAAGGAAACTCATATGTGGTACTGTAAACATAGCAAAATACACATGGTTGGAGAGGTCATATATCATATAGAAAACCTCAAGGCTGTTACATCCCCAGACAAATGTGATTTCTTAATATGTGCAAAATATGGATCCTTATATTTACAGAAAAGTATCCCAGCTACCACTCATCAAAGAAGCTTCTTTTGAAAAAGACAGAGATTAGAGTTCCACAACTGGTCATACACAGAGATTGTCTGTGAATTGCCCAAGCCAAAGTGGCACATCTACATCTAAGGCTTATGGAACATAGATCAAGGGGTAAAGAGAACACTAATGCATCTCTCAGTTCTTATCTATGAAGCTCCCTTCATGCAACAGAGGGCCAGGAACACAAATGGTTACAAAGGGCCAATGTGTACAGAATAAGAGTCTGCAGAGTGTGGGTCCTAGGACAGAACTCCTATATTAAATTCCACCCACCCAGGGCTCAGGGACCATTGTGGGAGAGGGGGTGGAAGGATTGTAAGAACGAGGGAGGAGGTGCATGACCAAATGAAAATAGAGTCCTATAGGCTCCTGGGACCTTGCTTATATAAACTTACAGCAATGGTGTCAGCATGCACAAGGCCCATGCAAAGTCAAGCAGACAAAACCCAGCACAGAACTGTGGAAATGGGCAATGGGCCCCAATCTTAGGCAAAGAATTATTGGCAGTTGGTTACTTCTGTGTGAGGAAGAGCTGATCTTATTAAAGGGAGGGACTCTAGAGAGGCTGACTAAACCTCAGTGAATGAACTTGCACTGAGGTATGTCTGGGGACACTAACTTGATGTGATAGTCCTTAACACAAATGACAGAATGTATGAATTCCAGTGGGAGGAGGTTATGGGGGGGTGATAATGGAGAAGAAGGTGTAAAGATGATTAAGATGTTCTATATGAAATACACAAAAATTATATTAAAATTTATTTTTAAACATTACATAAAAATTCGTGTGCTTCATGAACTTCCCTCCAGGATGTTTTAACTCCGAGGAAACTGCTATGCAAAAGTTTGCATAGTATTTTATCACCATTATGGAGACCCAGATAATACAAAGTGTATATCTTCTTTATGGCTGAGTTTTTGGCTGGTGATGAGGTCATTGATAGCATTAGGTTGGTTAGTGTGAGAGTGTAGCTCGCCTTTGGCTTTCTGCTTCTTTTAAAGCAGCCCTCTGTACTACCTGTGGGTTATCTTACCCAGAAAGTTTCTCCATCTCTCCTTTTTTGTTTCTTAAGGCAGGGTCTCACTATGTAGCCCTGGCTGGCCTGGAACTCACTTTGCAGACCAGGCTGGCCTAGAACTTTTAGAGATCTTCCTCCCTCTGCCTCCTGAGTTCTGTGATTAAAGGCTTGTGTCGCCATGACTGTTCTGTTTCTCCATTTTGGCAGTACGTGTTGTTTTCTCGTTAGTATGAAAGCAACGTCAGTCTAGGGAGTGATTGAATCTGTTCAATAGAAGTTTTCTCTTCAGCACAATTTCATTGTGTTCTGGCCAACAAGGTAGCTAATAGAAAAACATATTTTGGCAAATTTGTCATGAAAGTATAACACTTTTAAGTTATGCTCCCAGCGGATAGAATAGAACCCACATAAAGATGTACACATCTTAATTCCAAGAACCAGTTAGAGTACATGGTGGGGGTGGGAAGGGTAATGTCTGCACATGCAGTTAATGGTCCTAATCAGTTTATCTTAACGTGAAGCAATTTAGCCTGGGTTATCTGGCTTGTGTAATATAGTCATCAGGGCCCTTAAAGGAAGAGTTGGGAAGAAGGAAGAACTAGAGAGATGGCAGCGTGTGAAGGAATTGTCAGACATTCCTGGTTTTGAGGATGGAAATGAAGGTCATAAACTATGGGATGTAAGAAGTTATAGAAAATATAAAATATGAGGAACTGACTGCCTTGTAGATCCCTCTAGAGGAAGCAGTTTTCTTGATGTACTGGGTTGGGCTCAGTGAAAACTGTGATACTCTCACAGAAATTCCATGCAGTTTTTGGTCAAATCAAGACTCCTTTATTGGCAGAAAGCCAGCGGTTGAGAGGGGATGGATGCTGTTTAGTCTGGAAGAATAGTAGCTGGGTGCCCCATGTAGTAATATGAGAACAATGGATGGTGCTGTAACTCAGTGCTGCAATGCATACTTAGCATGTACCTCTGAGATCAGTTCTGCGCCCAGAACGAAGCAGATCCACGTGTTCTCAATTCTGTCACTTTACATTATGCTCTTGTTTTTCTTCATAGTATTTTCTAAGTGTTACTATATGACATGTGTGGCTTGCATATGCTGTTTCTGGTTATATTGATATTTAAGACTATCAATTCCTGTGATATCTTTACTATACACATATATATATAATCTAATAAACCTTTATGACTTCATATATCAAATCCAGGCACTGTCTAATAATCTTAGTACTATAGCAACTTCTCCTCTATTAAGGAGGATGAAAGGTGGGAGAAAAAAATGTGTTAATAGTAACTGCTAAAATGTGGGTTTGTGGGTTGGACCATGCATGAGTCTGGGGTATGAGGATGAATGACAAGGGCAAGGAGGAGAGAAAAGTTATAAACCATTGTGTGCATGTGAGTGCAGTGCCCATGGAAACTAGAAGAGGGTGTCAGATCCCCCGGAACTGCAATTATGGACAATTGCGAACCACCTGATGATGTTGGTACTGAGAACTGAACTTGGGTCCTCCGTAAGAGCAGTGCACACTCTTAACCACTGAACCATCGTGCCAGCCTCAACCAAGTTTTATTTCACAGGTGATCTCTGACTTAAAATGGTTCTAGTAGCAAATTTTCAACACCTTTACATTCATAGAGAATTCAGGATTTGTCTGACAAGCCTGTAAAGCAGGTTGTACCTCATAGAATAGATAAAGGAAAGGTCATTTATGCCCCACCATAAAGAGTGCATTCCATGGGGACTGTATTTGCAAGCCTTATATTACTAAAACAAAATACCAGAAATTCTGTTCATAAAGAGGAGAGAGTCATGCTTGACTCAGTGTATCAGAGCTGTCAATGCATGACTGGCTGGCCTAGCTGCTTTGAACCTGTGGCATCATGCTGGGGGCATATGGTGGAGGAAGCTTCTCACCTCGTAACAGCAGGAAAATGGAGAGAGAGAGAAGAGAGGGGCAGGCAGGACCCTAGTACCTCCACCATAGGCACACCTCCAAAGACATAGCTCCCTTCCATTAGGCTCCATATTTTTAAGGCTCTTCCACCTCCCAATACAGCACTCTGAGGACCAAGCATTCAACACACAAACTTTAGGAGCTCACTCAAGATCTAAAGTATAACAAAGACCGTTACTAAAATTTTTTAGAAGAGTGAAGTTTAAAATGCAATGTCTTCCTTCCTTATATAGTAAGATCCCGTTTGATTTTCCCTACATCCATGAACTTATAGTCTCACTTTCCACCATAAGCAAATTCGTTCCTCTCTTGAGGTACCTGCCTCCTGTTTTTATTTGCCATATATATCTTTGATTCGTGACTTTTGGCTGGCTTTTCTTTCCATTTTCAGGGATCTTGTACTTTTGCCTATTCAAGCATCAAGCATCAGCACCCTCTCTTCTCTGCCGACCTCTATACTCACTGTCACATGACATTTATCATTTAATTGTGTGCCAATTATTTCAGATGTATTAATTTCATTTCTTCAGTTAAAACTCCAGGACTGGAAGGTCAAGTTCCATGCCTGTTAGTGCTATCAGGGATACACAGCAGGCTGTGGGTGATGGGGAATGCATTGTGGATATGGATGGGCAATTGGTACACAGTGAGAACATGATGCAGACTGGTAAGGTCTCATCAGGAGGCACAAGCCTTTTTTCACAGCTGGAAATATGGCAATGTCTTTGGGAAATTCTCCCAAGTCTTTTAAACTGGGCATATATTTTTCTTTTGAACACAGTCAACCGCAGCAAAGCTCTCTTAAAGATTCTGGAGGAAGTAAGAACACAATATTAAAATATTTTACTATTTTTATGTTTATGAATATATTGCCTATATGTATGTAAGTGCACCCATGTTGTGTAATGCCCACGGAGGTCAAAAGAGGATGCCAGATTCCCTTGGAGCTGGAGTTACAGATGTTTGTTAGCCACCATGCGGGTGCTGGGAACTGAAACCAGGTCCTCTACAAGAGCAGCCAGTGCTCAGATGACTGCTGCTGAGTCATCTCTACAGCCACAGAACATAGTGTTAAAAAAAATCACTGCCATAGAGTCTGAGACTGTGATGGTTAATTTTGATTAGCTTTACGAAATTTAGAATCACCATGGAAATAAACCTCTGGGTTTTCCTGTCAGGAATTTTCTAGATTGGGTTAACAGAGCAGGGAAGACCCACCCTAAAGGAGAATGTCAACATTCCATGGACTGGGGTCCCAGACTGAATAAAACCAGAAAATGGCCTGAGCACCAGCATCCCCCCGCACTGTGCTTCCTGACTGTGATTCAATGTGACCATGTGACCAGCTGCCTCATGTTCCTGTCACCATGTCTACCCAACCATGATGGATGGATTATACCCTGTAACTGTGAGCCAAAATAAATCTTTCCTTCTGTAAATTGCTTTTGTCAGATATTTTGTCATAACAACAATGATGACTAATATAGGGATATTCAAATCAATCAAGACAATTTGTATGCTTCATAATTTGTTAACAAATGCTTATAATAACAAATTTTAATGGTCTTCTTAGAAAAGAAATATTATAAATAATAATTTTTCTTTAGCAACAGGGTACATTTAGGCAATTGTGTGAAAGGTATTATTAGTTTTTTACTGTGCCAATTGATGTATTTGTATAACTCTATGAAATTATATATCATTATATTGAACTAGAAAATATTTCTTTTTATAAAGAAAGACTATGTGAGTGTATTAGTTACTTGTCTCATTACTGTGACAAAAGATTTGACAAGAAGCAAACTTCATGGAGGAAAGGTTTATTTTGACTCATATAGCATACAGTCCATCAAGATGGGAAAGTCATGATGACAAGAGCTTGAGGCAGTTGGTCACATTGTGTCCACAGTCAGGAAGCAAAGAGCAATGAATGCTAGTGCTCACCTTACTTTCTCCTTTTTATTAAGTCCAGAACTCCAGCCCATGGGATGGTGCTGCCCACAGTCAAGGTGGATATTCTCACCTCAATTAACCTAATGTAGATAGTCCCTTACAGGCATGCCCAGTTTCTAATTTAATCTACGTAATCCCTCTGTAGTGAGCTTGGAGTATTATCTCCTAGGTAGTTCTAGAATCCGTCAGGCTGATGATCAATATTATTCTTTAAAAAAAATTTTTAATACCTACATGATTAGAAGAAGCATTTCATTACAGCTTTACTATATTCAGTAACACACTCCAGAGGAAGAATGCATCTCTTTCACAAGTGGCTGTAAGTTTCTAGGTTCACAGTTGAATTAATACAGTATTCTTTATAACTCCACTTTTTATCAACTTGGCACTCAAACATACCACTTTTTCAATATTATTTCATATAGTACATCTTAATCATATTTAGCACCCACTTCCCTATCTGTACCCCTACATTGACTGCCCCCACTGGATTTCATGCATTTTGTCATATAAGTTAAGGCCTATTGAGTTGAGTTTGTATACCCAGATATCCCTTGGTGTGAGCTCATCCAGTGAAGTCTGTTCAGCCTGCCTAGCATCACTCCCTTAAAAAAGATCAACTTTTAGAGCTGGAGAGATGGTTCAGAGGTTAAGAGCAATGGCCGCTCTTGCAGAGGACCTGGGTTTGATTCCCAGCACCCACATGACCACTAACAACTGTTTGTAACTCAAGTTTCAGGGAATCCGACACCCTCTTCTGAATTCCGTGGGTGGGCACTGCACAACATGGGTACACTTACATATATGCATGCAATACACTCATACACATAAAATAAAAATAAATATTTTTAAAAAGATGATCTATGCTCCTGCATCCAGCAGTGATCAGCTGCCAATAATTCGGCAGGTTGTAGCCTGCTGCTCATGTCCAGAGTCCTATGCTGGTTTTTTTTTCTGATTGAGTTTGCATGGTTTTTGTGCATGTTGTCACCATTTCTTTTTAAAATTTTTATTTATTATTTTTATTTTATGTGTATGCATGTATTACCTGCATGTAGGTAAGTGCTCCCGTGTTGTGCAATGCCAGTGGATGACAGAAGAGTCCATTGGATCCCCTGGAACTGGAGTTATGGACAGTTGTTAGCTGCCATGTGGGTGCTGGGATTTGAACCTAGGTCTTCTTCAAGAACAGCCAGTGTTCTTAACCACTGAGCAATCTCTCCAGCCCCTGTTGTCACCATTTCTATAAGTTCACCTGAGCAAGTTCCCAGAAGCCTGGAAGAATCTGTTTACTTATGCAGCAACCCTGGCTCTTACAATCTTTCCATGCCCTCTCTCACAATGGTTCCTGAGCCCTGGGTGGATGAGGTTTAATGTGAGTCCTACTCAGGGACACACACTCTGCAGTCTCTTATTGTCTACACTTTGACCGGTTTTGGCCTCTTGTGTTCATTGTTCTCTGTTGCATGAAGAAGCTTTCCTGATGTGACTTGAGAGATGCATTAGTATTCTCTCTATCCCCTGTTCCACTATATTCTGTGAGCCATAAGTGTAGAAATGCCATAGGTGTAGACAAAGCAAACTTCCTGTTTAGAGATTCTTTAAAAAAAAGTTCCTTGTTCCTTTCCCATGACATGCTTGAGTTTGCTGTTCAATAAATACAATATGCCCTTTGTTCAGGAGAGTTCTAAGAGTAATCAGAACACTTCACTTCAGAACAGATCAGCCTCACTCTTGGTTTAAACTACTCCAAATGTTTAGTCTTTCTTGAATAAGGCACCACTGTGTTTTGGCATCTGCTACAACTTCTTATGTGGTTCTGCTTATTAAAACTAGAGCTGTGGGCTGAAGAGATGGCTCAGCAGTTGATAGAAATGGTTGCTTTTGCAGAGGACCCTGGTTCGATTCCCAGCACCCACATTGTAGCTAACAGCCATCTGTAATTCCAATTCTAGGGGATCTGACTCCTTCTTCTGATGTCCACAGGCATTACACGACATGAGTGCACCTACACACATGCAGGCAATAAACTCATACACATAAAATTATAAACAATAATAAATAAAATATTTAAAACTAGAGTTGTATACTTTGGGAGTAGCATTGCAGGACCCCATTATAACTTTCAGGAGTAAACCCTCAATGGCCTACCTCATCCCGCCAGGCCCTACCTCCTAAAGTTTCTATCACCTTCTAATAGCACCACTAGTTGGTGACCAGTCTTCAACACATGAAGCTATGGGGCACATTGTAGGATGGGATGCTTGAGTCAATTGTGAAACATGAGATTTTTACATACTTGCATTTTTCAAGTGGCAGTAGCATGAAGCAGCTGGTCACAATGATTCCACAGTCAGAACAGTCAGAAACAGGATGAGACGAATGCTGGTGCTATGTTTGTTTTCTGCTTTTTATTCAATCTGTAACCCTAGCACATGGAATGGTGCCACTCATAACACTAGGAATAACTAAATAAATATATAGCACATTGTTCAGTCAACAGATCTGGAGCCAGTGGGGTGTGTGTTAGATTTTAACCAAACCTAATAAATTCACCCCACAGTGAGTGCAAGGACAACCAACTTAAACAAAAGATAAATCTCGAAGAGAAGTTTATTGTTTGCAGTACATAAGGGACATAATTCTCAAAGCAGCGCCTCCTGGAACAAGGAAAATGGGACTTTTATTGGAAAAAAACTCTCTCTCTCTCTCTCTCTCTCTATATATATATATATATATCCATACTAGTTACTTTTCTCATTGCTGTAACAAAATACCTGAGGAAAGCCACTTAAGGAAAGGTTTATTTTGGGTCACAGTTTGAGGGTGCAATCCATCATTATGGAGAAGGCATAGTGGCAGGAGTGTGAAGCTGCTGGTCATACTACATCCTCAGTTAGGAAGCAAAGAGATGAATGCTGGTGCTCAGTTCACTTTTTATATTTTATTCAGTCCAGGATCCCAGCACATGGAATGCTGTCACCCACAATCTAGACCTCTCCATGCCTGTGCACACATATGCATGGGGACCTCTGTGTGTGTGTGTGTGTGTGTGTGTGTGTGTGTGTGTGAATCTGCACAGACACATATGTACACACACACACACATACACAAACACAATACATACAGAAAGTCACTGAATTATAGGTTTTCACCTGGGTAGCGATGAGAGATGAGTGATTAGATTACTGGGGAGTTTTTCTAAGTCCAGGTCTCACAACTTTGGCATGATTGATGCTTGTGGGAGATGTGGAGTTCTGTGCATTGCAGGAGCATCCCTGGCTCCATCTCCACATGCTGGTAGCGATGTTTCCTTCTAGACTACTATAGGTACAAAAGGCTCCAGATGTTGCCCAAAATCCCCCAGGGGATATAATGTCCCCAAGTGGAGGATTACTTCTCTCAAAGGATCTAGAATGCTTGTGCTATTTTCTCAACATGCTTCTCAAGTTTAATAGGAACACTGCTTGTTCCCATTAAGCCTGGAAAATTGACAAGGGCAAATAAGCCTTTCAAAACAGAAATTTCACAGGAGCTCTTCCAAGAACTGAGGCCTGACTGACCTCCAAAGCTATTACAATTTTTAAAATTCTCTCTTTTCTTTTAAACAAAGAGGCATTTTTCAGCAGAAAATTCTGTTGTGCATGTGTAGACCACAGCTGGGAAAGAGGACCCTGCTTGAGTGCCCACTGCAGTGCAAAGATGTTGCAAGATACCGAAATTCACTGGAGAACAGAGATCTGAAAAGCAAAGGTGAAGATTACTGGTCTTAACTGTCTAACTGCAGGTCACCCCATTTGAAGACTCTAAAATCAGTCTGGGGATGAAGAGTTTAAACTCAGCTCAGTATTTTTGATGGGTTGACAGCTGTAGAAAAAAATCCTCTGAGTTAAATAGAGGCTGAGTTCTCACTGTGAACCCCTTGCATGATTGGAAACTGTCTTCTCCATGTGTCATGATTGGAAACTATCTTCTCCATGTGTGGTCCTTCTGTTGCCCCCTGAGGCTCTGTTTTTACTCTACATATGTGAGGATTAGTGGCTAACTGTGTAAGTCCTTCATGTGGAAACCAATGGAAAAAAACACATGAATAAGCGAATGGATTAAGAAAAAGTCACACACACACACACACACACACACACACAGCCCTACACCAGAGGAATATTATCTAACCACAGAAAAGAATGAGACCCTAATGTTAATCACAGTAGCATGAATGAAGCCAGAGGACGTTATGTTACATGAAAAAAGCAAGACATAAGACGGCAAGGATTGTATGTTCTCAGACATGTGTGGAAATTTTAAAAATCTGGGTTGAGAAGATGACTCAGTTGGTAAAGCACTTGCCTGGCATACATGAGGACATGAACTCAGATCGCAGAACCCATGTTAAAAGCTGGCTGTGGTATCACATACCTGTAGTCCCAATGATGGTAAAGTAGGAGGTAAAGACAGGTGAATTCCCAGGACCTCATGGACCATCTAGCCTGGACAAGGTCAAATTTCAGACCACTGAGAGACTTGTCTCAAACAAAAAGTGGAATGTGTCTGACGACTGACACTTAAGGTTGTCTTCTGACCTCCACATGTGCACTGTGCACATTTGCACCTGTACTGACACACACGAACATGTCCATGCACACACACACACACACACACACACACACACATACACACACACACACACACAAGGTAAACCTGAAAATGGAATGGTAATTATTAGAATTTAGGAGTGTGTCTAACGTGTGTTTGCATGTGTGTGTGCGTGTGTGAAAGAAGAGTGGCTGGACTGGGTCTGTGCCAACACACATGTGTGGAACTATCATACTGAACCTCATTAATATGTGCAATTCATATGTATTAATAAAACTACGGACACCAATGCAGATTTTACATATATTTTGCAAAACGTGAGCTTGTCATGAAGGCTCCTCTGAACTTGTAAAGGTACTGGGCACACTGCTGAATAGAATTGAGCAACTAGGGCTACTGTAGCACTCATGTCTATTAAAGGCCCTACTGTGTACTAGGCTCTTTAAAGGGGCTGACTATGTGCTATTACCTTTCTTAAATTATTTATTTAATAACCACATGATTAGACGAAGCATTTCATTACAGCTTTAACATATTCAATAACAATTTCCAGAGCAAAGATACATCTCTTTCAAAACTGGTTATAAATTTTTAGGTTCACAGTTGAATTAATACAGTTATACAATATTGAACTCAGTATAAACCCTGTAAGACGTGAAATTGGATGAGGTTTTAACCTTTAAAAAACATCTCCGTTTTGTTTTAAAATATACTTTCTCTTACAGAAAGACTCATGTTTAATGCTACTAACCATTAAATGTTTGCATATGTGTCTCTAATCTCTATGTATCTGGTTATTGCTAGTCACAGTCCATTACACTTGCATCCTTGGAACCTGAGTATGGATATAAAGCCATCAGGTAGATTTCAATGATAATGTGTTTCACCTCTACTAATTAACATGAAGTAAATTTTTATGCTTCTTCCTCAAATATAACTCATTTTTTTATTTTTTTGTGTGTATATCATACAAACCATCCCAAACAATCTTATTCATCTATATACCCACTTCGCAAATGCACCCTCCCATAGCCTCCCCCCAACCCCCTGGAGCCCATATACTCTGTCTTCCCTGTTACTGTCCACTGTATTATTGGCACCCCAGCCATTCCCCAGTGCTTGTGCATCCGCTGAATCTAGTCAGCTTATCTAGAGTTCCTTGTTTTAGGAAGATCAGCTGTTCCACATCTAGCAGCAATCAGTTGTCAATATTCCTTTAGATAAGATTGGGGTCTCGCTGAGGCACAAATCCTCAAACGACCTTAAGAGTAAAAATATATTGGTTTATGTGAGCTAACTGTATGGTCTTAAACACCCAAAAGGAAAGTATAACCAAAGATTAAAGGGATCAATATAATTCTTTAAGAGTCCATGTGCATAGGTAAATGCTATGTAACAAGAAACAATGCCAGACAGGAGATACCTTCCTTTGAGTTGTTGGTCAGCATGGCCCAAGGGACTCCCAGACAGTAACCCAGCATAGAACTGGGAAAATGAATAGCAGACTCCAATCTTATCTAAAGGAATAATGGCAACTAATTGCTGCTAGATGAGGAACAGCTGATCTTCCTAAAACAACACTAGATAGGCTGATGAGATTCAGCGGATGGACAAGCACTGGAGAACAGCTGGGGACTCCGATAACACAGTGGACAGTAACAGGATTACAGAGTATATGGGCTCCAGTGGGGAGGGGAGGACCATGGGAGGGTGCCATTTGGGATGTGGGTATAAAGATGAATAAGATTGTTTGGGATGTTCTGTATGAAACACACACAGAAATCAACAATAAAAAATGAGTTATATTTGAGGAAAAAAAGTAAAGATTGGGATCTGCTGTTCATTTTCCCAGTTCTATGCTGGGTTGCTGTCTGTGAGCCTCTTGGGCCACCCTAGCCAGCAACTCAAAGGAAGATATCTCCCGTCTGGCATTGTTTCTTGTTATGTAGCATTTAGCTAAGCACATGGACTCTTAAAAAATTATACTGACCCATTTAATCTTTGGTTATACTTTCCTTTTGGGTGTTTAAGACCATATAGTTGTCCCAGATAAACCAATTTATTTTTACTCTTAAGGTCGTTTGAGGATCTGTTCCTCAGGGGTCACATGGGCTGGGAAGAGCCCCTGGCTCCTTTCTTTTACCAGTTCCATCTATGTGAAGGTAAGTCAAGGGTCCTGCTTGACCATGGCTGGCTTTGCTTGGAAGCATGGAGGAAATGATTCCTCTGTGTTGACCCTCCTCTTTGTACACTGGACACTGGTTAAAGTCCATTTGAAGGGGTCCCCATGGCCTCCTTGATCAAGAGGACAGGTGATTCACTGGAGTTATAGGACATTTTGAGAGATGCTCATAGTCCCCTGGAACTTAGTTGACCTAGGAGGGCAAGGAGCAAAAACTGTCCTTTATGTCCCTCTGACAAAATTAGTATAGGCCTCAAACTATGGCTGTTAGACATCCAAGAAGGTGAGTTTCACCAGTCTGATACTTTTAATTACCATGTTCCATGTAGATAAAGCTTGAGCAAATACCAAATGTTCTCAGATATTCCTTGATCTAGTTTTATGTGTAATTTGTCAGTAGGTTGTTGGACTAATATGGTTCCCTCTGGTTTTTTAAAAAACCAGCTAGGCATTATTTATCTCTTGCATTGTCTAACCCTTCCACCACGGTTTCCCCATTTAAGGTGCCCCCATTTTCCCTTAATAATACCCTTCTCCTATGGTCCCATCTCTCTTGAACTCCTTATTTCTCTTTACCCCCTCAGCTCTTTGTATAACCTTCACTTCCAACCTACCCTTAAAATAACCCCTTTATACATATATATATATATATATATATCCATTATTAATGCCTGTTTCCTACTGTTTTTCTCTTTCAGATTCTTTCTTTTCCTTTACCTTCCTGATTCCTTTTCATTATCCTGGTTCCTGCAGTTATGATTTTTATCCATATCTCCCTTACTAAAATGCCTGTTCTACTGTTTTTCTCTTTCAGATTCTTTCTTTTCCTTTACCTTCCTGATTCCTTTTCATTATCCTGGTTCCTGCAGTTATGTCTGGATACATACTCACTTATCAGGATTTGGTGCTAGGATCCACGTATGAGGGAGAATACATGTCATTTGTTTCTCTGAGTCTGTGTTACTTCACTTAGTAGAACAGTTTTTAGTTCCATCCATTTACCTGAAAATTTCATGATTTCATCTTTCTTTACTGCTGAGTAAAACTCCATTGTATAAATGAACCACATTTTCATTATCCACTCATCAGTTGAGGGACACTTAGGTTGCTTCCATCTCTTAGCTATTGTGAAAAGAGCAGCAACAAACATGGATGTACAAGTGTCACTGCAATACGATGAGTTCTTTGGGTATATGCGAAGGAGTGGTATAAGTGGTTCAAATGGTAGGTTCATTTGTAGTCTTTAAGACTTCTCCAAACTGCCTTCCATAGGGGTTGTACAAGTTTGCAGTACCACCAGCAGTGGATGAGTGTTCCCCTTTCCCCACAACCTCTCCAACATTTGGTATAATTTGTTCTCTTGACTAGCCAGTCTGACTAGGGTAAGATGAAATCTTAAAGTGGTTTTAATTTGCATTTCCCTAATTACTAGTGATGTTGAACACCTTTAAAAATACTTCTTAGCCGTCTTTATTTCTTCTTTTGAGAAATCTCTGTTCAGTTCCTTAGCCCATCTTTTAATTGCATTCCTTCCTTTTTTGATTCTTTGTTTCCTTGAGTTTGTTATATATATTCTGGATGTTAAGTCTCTGTCAGATGTGTTGCTGTGAAGATTTTCTCCCATTCTGTGGGTTTTCTCTTCACTTCCTTGGTTGCTTCTTTTGATGTACAGAAGGCTTTTAGTTTAATGAGGTCCCATTTGTTGATTCTTGACCTTCTTTCCTGAGCAACTGATACATGATTTAGAAAGTCCTTTCCTACATTTGTGTCTTGTAGCTTACTGCCAGTGTTTTCTTCTAACAGTTTTAGAATTTCAAGTTTCACATTGAGGTCTTTGAGCCATTTGGAGTTGATGTTTGTGCAAGGTTCAAGTTAGGGGTTTAGTTTCATTCTTCTACAGGTGGAGATCCAGTTTTGCCAGTACCATTTGCTGAACATGCTGTCTTTCCTCCAGTGGATGTTCTTGGCCCCTTTGTCAAATATCAGGTGGCTAAAATTGCAATTACTCATATTTGGGTCTTCAATTTTGTTCCATTGGTCTATGGGTCTATTTTTGTGCCAGTACCATGTTGTTTTTATGACTATAGCTCTGTAACACAGTTTAAAATCTTGTATAGTAATCCCCCCAGCATTGTTCTTCATGCTCAGGGTTGCTTTGGCTATCTGAGATCTTTTGTGCTTCCATATGAATCTTAGGACTTTTTTTCCAATTCTGCGAAAAAATATAATGGGGATTTTGATTGGCATTGCATTGAATATGTAAATGGATTTAGGTAGGATGGTCATTTTTGCAATATCCAATCCATGAGCATGGGCGGTCCTTCCATCTTCTGATGTCTTCCTCAATCTCTCTCTTTAAAGATTTAAAATTTTCCTTGTAGAGCTCTTTAAT
>NW_008349978.1:738632-741078 GCF_000622305.1 Nannospalax galili
GCCTTCTCTGCATCTATTGAGATGACCATGTGGTTCTTGTCTTTGAGCCCATTTATGTGATTTATGACATTTATCGACTTACGTATATTGAACCATCCGTGCATCTCTGGAATAAAGCCGACTTGATCATTGTGGATGATTTTTTTGATGTGTATGCGGTTTGCAAGTATTTTGTTGAGAATTTTTTCATCTATGTTCAAAGGATATGGGTCTATTGTTTTCTTTTTTGGCTGTATGTTTACCTGGCTTTAGTATTAGGATGATGCTGGCTTCATAGAAGGAATTTAGAAGTTCTCCCTCCATTTCTATCTTTTTGAATAAATTAAGTAGTATTGGATGTAGAGCTTCTTTAAATGTCTGGTAGAATTCTGCTGTAACTCCATCTGGTCCTGGGCTTTTTTATTATTTGGGAGGTTTTGTATTACTGTTTGAATTTCCTTATATTTTATGGGTCTGTTTAAGCTGTTAATCCATTTTTGCTTTAGTTTTGGTGGATCCCATGCTTTTAGATACCTGTCCATTTCTTTTAGGCGTTAATTCTTTGCATTGTTTTCTTTGTTTGTATTTCATTAAATTCTGCTCTGATTTTTGTTATTTCTTCTTATCTGCTGGGTTTGGGTTTCATTTGTTGTTCCTTTTCAAGTGCCTTGAGTTGCAATGCTAAGTCATTTTTTGGAGATCTTTCTGATTTCTTAATGTAGGCACTTAGAGCTTTAAATTCCCTCTAACAACCGCTTTCAGTGTGTCCCAGAAGTTTTGTTGTGTTGTATTGTCCTTTTCATTTAGTTCCAGGAATACTTTTATTTCTTTCTTAATTTCTCATTTGACCCATTCATCATTCAGCAGTGTGTTGTTTAATCTCCATGTGTTCATGTGGTGACTATGGCTTCTTCTGGTGTTGACTGCAAGTTTTATTGCATTGTGGTCTGGTAGAACGCATGGAATTATTTCAATCTGTTCGTAGTTGTTGAGGTTTCTTTTTTGCCCCAGTATGTGGTTGATTTTGGAGAAGGTTCCATGGGGCGCTGAATAGAAAGTATATTTTTGGTGCTTGGGTGTAATATTCGGTAGTTGTCTGTTAGGTTCATTTGCTATATAGTATTGTTTAATTCAGATGTCTCTCTGTTAACTCTCTGCCCTGTTGACCTATCTAATGGAGACAATGGGGTATTGAAGGCCCCTACTATTAATGAGTTGGGATTAAACTGCATCTTAAAGTCCTGTAGTGCTGTTTTTATGAAGTTGGTTTCACCAGTGTTTGGTGAATGTGTGTTCATGATTGTAATATCTTCTTGGTTTATTGTTCCTTTGATCAGAATGAAGTGGCCCTCTTTATCTTTTCTGATTGGTTTTACTTCGAAATCTATTTTGTCGGATATTAGAATTGCAACCCCTGCTTGTTTCTTAGTGTCATTTGCTTGGAATATTCCTTTCCATCCTTTCTCCTTAAGGTAGTGCCTGTCCTTGAAGGTGAGATGGGTTCTTGCAGGCAGCAAAGAGATGGATTTTAATCCATTCAGCTAGTCTGTGTCTCTTGACTGGGGATTTCAGTCCATTGATATTTAAAGTTATTAATGAAAGATATGTACTGAATTCTGTCATTTTTATTTCTGTTCACATTCTTGGTATAGCTGTGCATTCCACAGTTATAACTTCATCGACTTTCTTTTTGTAACCCCTTGGGTATAGTCATTGCTTTCTTCAGCTCTCTGTATTATTTCAAAAACTCTCTGAAGGGCTGGTTTAGTGGACATGAATTCTTTCAGCCTATTTATGTCATGGAAGACTTTTCTTTCCCCTTTGACTACAATAAACATTTTGGCTGGGTAAAGTAATCTGGGTTGGCATATGTAGTCATTTAGAACTAGGAATATTTTGGTCCAGGCTCTTCTGTCTTTCATAGTTTGTATTTAGAAGTCAGCTGTAGTCCTGATGGTTTTCCTTTATATGTGACTTGTTTTACTTTTGCAGCTTTCAGTATTCTCTCTTTGTTCTGTACGTTTAGTGTTTTTACTATGATGTGAGGTGGAGAGTATCTTTTCTGGTCCTGTGTATTTGGTGTTCTGTATGCTTCTTATATTTGTATGGGCATGTCTTTTCTTAATTTTGGGATATTTTCTTCTACAATCCTGTTGAAGACCTGGTCCATACCATTATCTTGAGATTCTTCTCCTTCTTGTATGCCTATGATTCGCAAGTTTCGTCTTTTTATGGTATCACTCAATTCCTGCATATTCCATTCTTGTGATTTCTTAAATTTTTCATAATCTTTGCTTGAGTGGTCCAGTTCATCCACTTTATCTTCCAGTCTTGATACTCTGTTTTCCATTTCATTCATCCTATTGGTGAGGCTTTCTCCTGTCGTTTCTAATTGGCTTACTGAGTGTTTTACTTCCTTCTTCATTTCAGCCTGAGTATTCTTCAATATTTCTAACTCTTTTCTGAA
>NW_008349978.1:741127-747186 GCF_000622305.1 Nannospalax galili
ATTTCTTTGTTTGTGTGTTCTTTAAATTGACTGAATTCTTTTATCATGTTTATAATTGTTTTTTTTTTTTGAGTTCCATCTCCTGTGTTATCCCTAGGAGGTTCTCATTGTCCTCTGCTAGAGGAGTATTGGTGCTTGGTGGTGATATATTATTTTGGTTTTCATGTTATTAATTTTTCCTTGTGACTTTGACATGTGAATTTCTTTTGTATTTTCTGATTCTGTGTCAGACTCAAGCCTTCCTGTAGAGTTTATATCTCCTTCTTTTTGTAAACTTTATGTGCGTTTGTGGTTTATTTGTTGGGCATGAAATGCTGGTTGGTCTAGGCTTCAGGTTCTCTCTTTTGATTTTATATTTGAGTGGCCAAATTGCTTTCATCTTCAGGATTTCCCACAGAGGCCAAGTCAGATGAGGAACAGATGCTCTCAGGCTTTGTCCCAAGGTCTGGATCCATCCAGGAAAGATGCTGCCCTCAGGAATTTGGAGGCTGAGCTGGCCTGGGAGCAGGACCTAGGAAAGATGCTGGTCTCAGGAAGCTGGTGGCTTTGCCACCCAGGAATGCAAAGGGAGGTGGGGTAGGAAGAGTCCCTGAGGGTTCCTGGGGACTACTGGGAGGAACTGTGTTGGTCTGGATGCAAAGGATTAGGAAGCTGTGGGGATTCTGGGCCAAGAGGTCAGTCCAGGGGTCTGGGGTGCCAAAAGAAGAAGTGCCCCAGTACCCAGGCTAGGAGGGAAGCTGGGAGGGTAAATGAGGCTGGGGGAGTCAATGCGCATGGGCTGCGGGACCCACCCAGGAAAGATTCTAGCCCCAGGAAGCTGGTGGCTGAGCCCCCCAGGGAAGCAAATGTAGGTGGGAGCTCAGAGGGCTCCTGGGGACTGCAGGGAGGAATTGGGTTGGTCTGGATGCAAAGGATCAGGAAGCAGTGGGGATTCTGGGCCTAGAAGTCCGTCCAGGAGTCTGGGGTGCCAAGACAAGAAATGGGCCAGTACCCAGGCTAGGAGGGGAGCTGGGAGGGTGAATGAAGCTGGGGGAGTTAAGGTGTGGTGGGTGCCACAGGATCCACCCAGGAAAGATGCTAGCACCAGCAAGCTGGTGGCTGATCTGCCCAGGGAAGCAAAGGGAGGTGGGAGCAAGGCTATTACCTTTTTATCCCTTATGTCTCAGGGCAATCCTGGCAGGCAGCCATCTCCATTTCATTGAGACTGAAACTTGACCAAGCTCACATTGCTTGTAAGTGGGGCAACTGGGATTCAAATCCTGAGCCACAGGATTTGGTGTAGTTTTAAAATAAATCTTTCCATTGCTTTCCACTTTGAGAAACTTGAGGAAGGTTGCTCCTCCACTCTCAGATGGCTCCTGACTTCAAGGGAATTTGTTTCTCTTCTGTTTATAAAAGACTCAGATCCATATAACCTTAAGATTTTTCTATTTCAATGGCATTTAGTATATCCATGAAGTTGCACAATCATCACCTTTACTTAGTTCCAGAGAAGTCTTATCTTATTATACTGAAAATCTCCATGCATTGATGGATGGCCCCTTTCCACAGCCCCTGGCAACTAAAAATGCATATTTTGTTTCTACAGCTTAACAGATTTTGGATATTCCACGTAAATTGATTCATACCCTGTGCAGTCTTTTGTACCTGGCTTCTTTCATTTAGCACACTGCTTTCAAGATTCATTCATGCTATAACACCTATAAGCGCTTCTTTCCATTTCATGATGATATAATATTCCATTCTATGGATATACCACATTTATCACTTCATTTGTTGGCAGACATTTTGGGCATTTCCATCTTTTGGTCATTGTAAATACTGTTGCTATGGCCATCCATGTGAGAGCATTTTTTTTTAAGCACTGTTTCTGGTTCTTTTGGAAATGTTAAATCACAGACCCCTTAGATACTTTTCTCTCTCTCCTAGAACTTGAACCATGTCCCCTCATGTAGTCTTTCCCTTAGGACAAAGAACTGACAGGTGCCTGCTGTGGCTAAGGCCTTGGTAGAAAAGTAAGCCCAGTCTTACCTCTCCCTCTCCCCTCCCCCTCTCTGACATAGACTTGATCATAAGCAAGCATGCTATTCTGTTGCCCTGCCCCTCACAGCAGCGAGGTAAGTTTATGTTCCTACCTAGCGCATGTCTCTGTGTACCTTGGCAGGTACGCAGGCCAGACTCTATCATATGCTGTGAAGGCTGCCCACCCCCTGAAAAGTTATGATTCAGAAGCCCCTTTTTTTTCTGAACTTTTTCCTTCAGGACCCATGTTATATAAACTGTTGATGAGAGTCATAAGACCCGAGCTGGGGTCCTAGCTATTATTCCTTCCTGTTCTCCTCTGACTGTAGGTGATCTTGGGAGATGCCAGCATGCATAGGAAGTAAAAGATTGACTGAAAGGGAGACTTCACACAGTTTTTGCGAGGCTGTTTTCCATGATGGAGTGGAGCTTTGAAGTGAGGCAGCTGTTTGGCGGGTCACCCAGGTTCTCTAAGAAAGCACAATAAACTCATTGGTTGGCCATGTTAGGCATTGGCAGAGCTGTCATTTTGTTCTCTCTTGGGTGAATATACAATTATATGTAGCTCCTTAGGAAAAATTAAGGCAACAGGGTTTAATTTCTGGGTTGTATGGGAATTCTAGGTTGTTCTTGGTTTGCTTTGTAATTCTCTTCTTCCTCCCTACTGACTACTGTTTACTCATATGGCCACTTAACAAGACATGTCCTTATTATGCACCTCCATTTATTTAATGAATCAAAGGTTAGCTCATAGGCCCTCTAGTTGCCTTTTCCCCCTCTCCTAGAAATAAGCTCCCCCCATCTCTTTGTCTCTTTCTCTCTGTCTCTCTGTCTAGGAAAGAGGGTCGAAAAAACCATTGATATGCTGTGACCTTGCAACCCTTGCAAGTTTATAGTCCATGCTGTGACTGTGCTGTGCCAGGAGTCACCTGGTCTAAGCCGAGCTAAATCATGTAGTGTGAAACTTCACATCACTCCCTAAGAACCCGGTGAAAGTCAGAAAACTCTCCTTGTCAGTCTGGAGGGATTGCTCAATGGTTAGGAGCATTGGCTGCTCTTGCCGAGGACCCAGGTTCAATTGCAGGTCTATTATTTAATCCCATGTACATAGCTCCTTTGGCCATGCAATGCTTGGGGATCAGGACTGGGACGTCTTAGGGGCCTTGCTGACTCTTCCCGTTATGGAACAGCTCCAGTTGACCCTGCATAGAAAACAGATCCCCATGCCAAGGAATATCTTGTGCTGTTTCTGCTGCTCTTGGCCATCTCAAGACATACAGAATAGCACTGACAGCTGTTTGCCAGTCATAGTCAGGCACAGTTCTCGCCCCACCCCCAACCTGGGAAGGAGCTGCACCTGGTCATTTGTATGCAGGGGGGTAGCAGAGAATGAATGCAGCCTGCCTCTCTTCAGGCAGAATGTGCTTTAAATGTTGTACATACCGAGTATGAATTGAAAAGAGGTGTTTTTTTTTTTTGTTGTTGTTGTTAAGCAATGCAAGAAAACAGATATTATGTCTTGGAGCACAAAAACAATGGCTGTTGATTACCAGTACTGGAGTTGCCCTTTTGCTGGATAATACATTGCCTGTTTTGTCCGATTAAATTTGATAAATTTACCTCTGCAAGGATTTATTTGTATATTAATCCATCAAGGAATAGAATGGTAAGTGAAAGGCTCGAGTGTTTACCCAGCTTTTCCATCTTTGCGTTTCCTGTGTAGCAGTCTTCCTTGAAAGCTACTCCGACATTAAAATTGGAGATTTTTTTTGAATGGTACTACATCTGAATGAAAGCAAGAGATAAGGAACATGACAAGTAATAAATAAGGGGCAAGCTTTTGTATATGTGCTTAGGTGCAATAAATCGAATACTCCAAATAGAAAAAGCAATCCCCAAATGCAGGAAGGCCTAGCTGATCATCTTTCCTTGTTTTTTGCAGACAAGCTTCGGATGTGTAGAATTTAGCAGGAGACATCTTTCACATACTGTAAAATACAAATTGCCATGATGATGCTTCAAAAGGATTTAGTGACAAGAGGCCAGTGGAAAGCTACAACTCAGATACCGACAAAACAATGACAGAGAAGAGAGAAAGAACGTCTGTGAGGGAAGAAAGCCTGCTTAATGCCAGAGACCAACAACTATGGCTTGGAAGCTCGGAGGCCCTTCCTTGGGGGAACCCACTACTGTATTTTGTTAAATGAACATAGCATCAAACTGTCTTTTAAATACTTATCTTTATTCCCACAGATCAGGGCAGCTTTTATCCCTCATCAGAGAAGCTTGTTATTGCAGAAGATGGTGGTTACTAATCAAAGTGTAGAGAATAAGGCAACCCATACTCCATTACATGGTCCCAACACCCATGCACAAGCAGGGAGCAGTCAGTGGACTCAGTAAGTTTAAAAAAAGAAGGCATAACCACGCGTGGTAGTGCATGCCTTTAGTCCTAGCACTCAGGAGGCAGAGGCAGGAGGATCTTTGTGAGTTCGAGGCCAGCCTAGTCTACATGGTGAGTTCCAGGCCACCTGGGGCTACAGGGAGACCCTGTCTCAAAAAGACCAAATTAGATAAAATAGATAAAATAATGCGTGAAGTTAGGGTGGAAAAGTGGTGGGGAGGGAATTGGAGGTGGGTTTGATCAAAACACATATATGCATGTATGAATTTCCTAAACAATAAAACAAGAAGACGATGTGAAGTTAGGAGGGGGCATAGGAGGGTCTGGGAGAAACTGGAGAGGGGAGAAGGAACAGGTATGATCAAAATACATTTTATACATGTATGACATTTTCAAAGAATTGATGAAATAAAATCAATAAAAGACTAAGTGCAATATGAAGAGGTTTACATTTTCAGCCTTTCATTTTTTTTTCTGCAATAATGGAAATCTCAGATGACCATTTGTCATAGATTCTTCAAGATTCCATCCCATAAGCAGAGGGATGGGCCTATTAGATGCTCTTGGTGTGTCCCAGTTCAGCGTCCTTGCTGTTCTCCGGGAGTATCCTTGCTAGAAGGGAAAGAAATTTGGTTGAGGCATGACATTATGGTATTATCTTTTGTGCTGGAGAGGGGAGGATGTATCTAGATATTGGTAGAACTTTGCTTAAGGATTTCCTGTCCATACATGGCTCTCTCTTGGAAGAATTAAAATATGCTATCCATCTAATGTCCACTGTGATCTTCCTTCCCACCCTGTGTGGGATGGAGTCTTAGTATGTGGTATCCATTCTAACTTCCATCTTGCATTGGTGTTGAGCCTGTGGCGGTCCCCACAGGATTCACAGTGATAAGAATTTTCAACCTCAGACTCTGGACTCTGATTTCAGGATCCTCTCTATTTTCTGTCCCTGGGGATTGGCTTGCATTTTGTTCAAGAAAAACAAAACACTTGAAGGAATGCTGACTGTATTTTATCAGTGCTTCCTGCCTGATTTGTCATGAGGACATTGCAGGTTCCGCTTCCGCACTGCCAGACAAGACTTACCTGAGTGGGTGGAAGTTTTAAAGTCCAAGCAAGTCCTGTGTATTGCTTATGCATTTTGGGGGGTCTTTTTTGAGACAGGGTCTCCCTGTAGCCCCAGCTGTCCTGGAACTCACTATGTAGACCAGGCTGGCCTCGAACTCACAGAGATCTGCCTGCCTCTGCCTCCCAAGTGCTGGGATTAAAGGCGTGTGCCACCATGCCTGGCCGCTTATGCATTTAAAAAAACAAAATTGGTGGATGTGGGGATACGGGTATCAGTGAAGTTCATGCACTATGTGCTTTAGTTCCTGAGTTCAATCCTCAGCACAGAGAAGAAAAGGAAATGTGGTGGGGGTGGGGGTGGTCAAAGGATACAGTCAGATTAGCCAGGTGAAGTGTTTAAGCAATGAGGATTTGGAAAGAGGTAATTTTGACAACAGGTTGTATGATACATTTATTAATAGATGCTAATAGTTTTTGATTTTATAAAAAAAACATTTGGTTACTAAACTATTTCCAGATGTATGAAAATGACTTATGTGTATATACATGGATATTCATATAT
>NW_008349978.1:747328-759268 GCF_000622305.1 Nannospalax galili
TATATATATAATCTAAAGCTTTATTTTTTTGCCTGGAATAGCTTATAATGAGGAAGAAAGAAATGATTCACGTAAAATGTTGAAAGGGATTGGAATGTTTAATCTGTCTACCAACTAGGAAAAGGTAAATATGTGAGTATTTATTTTTAAAAGAATATAAGTGATGGCTTTGGGAAAGGTACTTTTACCACTTTTTGAAGACAGAGAGGAAGGAGGATAAAGAGAAGAAAGGAGAGAGGGAGAGATTATAGTTAAGACAAACATCCGGTTTTCTTTCTGCAAATAGTCAAACTGTCACTGGAAGTTCAAGCGTTAAATATACAGAACAGATATTTCTTGGTTGTAAGTGAGCTAGTTATTAACGCTGATAAGAATTTTATGTATGCTTGAGTTAAATGCCAACATTTTAAAGAAATAGATGAAACAACAGCAATAAAATGAGGGCCTTTCTCCCATTATCTACTGAGAAATAACCATCAGCTTTTTGAGCAAACAGAAAAGAAATCATGCAGCAAAAATAATGCACTTGGATTAGAGGAAAGAATATAATGGACTTCCCTTCAGAACCCTTCTAGCTGGTCTTACAAAGCTGTGAGAAAAGTCTTTTTTGGCTGCATCTCCTCAGATATCACATGCCTTGAAATTCTGCCTAGTCACATGAGGTGTTTTTAATAATCTCTTCTCCAGTTTGGCTGATTATCCCTAAATGAACTTCGGGAACTGTGTTTGCATTCAAGACGTGGAGAGAAAATTTGTATATTTTGAACAATAGCATTTTCAATTCATGTACTTGCTTGTGCCAGACAAACTATCTGAAAACAAATGACTGTGAGGGGTGACAGCCACATTTCAGCCAACCCTTTGGTTTGGAACATGATTTTAATAAAAAGAAAGCTTTAAAATTTTTATTGAGTTTTTGTGAATTTCATACAATGTATTTTGATTGCAGGCCAGTCATTGTTGAATAGCCACTCAAATATTGTAGGAATAGGTTGAAAATTTTGTATAAATATTAAAGCTCTGTTTGATCACAAGTTAGAAAACATTTTAAGTGTTTTTGAGACTCTCACACATGAGTATTGAATTTATATTATTTCCACCCCCTCCCAATCCCCTACCTCCAACTCCTCCCATCCCCCTTCTCAATTTCTTGTCCTCTATATTGATTATTATTGTTACATACACATATACTCGTTCATAAATCCACACACACATATAATGCACTGAATTTATTTAGTGTACTCATGTGCACCTGTGTTTAGGGCCGCCCACTTGGGAATAGGTAACTTCTCAGGGAGTTAGTCTCTGGAGAAAAGTGATTCTCCTTCTCTCAGCATCCACACACTAGAAAACTTTTGAGAGGTATTCTACTCTTTGAAACATGGCTGGGATAAAGGTGACATGAAAGCAGAAATTCATCCTTAGGAAGCACATATCTTTTATCATGATGTTGAGATATGGTTGGAGGTCAGAGACAACTGAGCTAGATTTCCAAATTAGTTTCTGAGATACTTAAACTCAGGTGTCATTTGATAAGATGTAAACTCACCTGATGGATGGGCCTCTGGGCATGCCTGTGGGGGATTATCTTGTTTAGGTTAATGGAGGTGGGAAAATCTGCGTGCTGTGGGTGGCACCGTTCCCTGTACTGGAATCCTGGATTATCTAAAGAGGAGAAAGGATGCTGAGCACAAGCACTTGCTCTCTGCTTTTAACTGCAGATGCAATCTGACTAGCTGCTGGGACCCCACCCTAACCCCCCAACCATGGTGGACTGAACCTGGAACTGTGAAGTAAAATAAATGGTCAGGATATTTTATCACAGCACCAGAACAGTAATTAAGACAAATGTTATTGCCAAATTTCATAATAAAATGGAAGAAAATATTTCTGGATATTGTTTGAATTAGCGATTGTGGACTAAACTCAACACAAAACAGTTCCTTTGTAAGGTTTCTTTCCCATGGAGGTAAGCTACTTGTGAATTCTCCACTGCTCCTCAGCATCGTGGGAAAATGAATGCTATTTGCTGCAGAGCATTTAAAAATTAATTATGAGTTTGATGTATTGAAAAACAAATGCAAGAGCCTAGAAGCAGGAACCTGAGAACCATGGTTTTTATGATTTTAGCTTAGACCAAAGCAGAGTTTGAAACGTGATGTATGTCTCAACATGCCTCAGAGGAACATTAATAAGCACTTAAGGTGCAAATCCTAGTCTTCTTAAAATAAATCAAAGACTCTTTGTTCTTGTTTTACAAGGAAGGAAACGTGTCTCCAGAGCACTGTGTCTTGTCACCAGCTCATTTAGGCTCAGAAGGAAGAATTGGGCACTTTGCATGAGCACAAAACCCATTGTCTCAGCTTGACCAATTGGAATTTGAGCACAGATGCGTTATAAATGTTTAATCCCAGTTTCCTCAAATTGCAACCCAGTCTTTGGGATTTCTGATCTATCATATTTTGGAGCAACTGAATACCCAGAACAATGTCTCACAAATGTTTCTGGGTGCTGTTTCTGTCTTGTATCCCTTAATCCTTAGCATTTAGGATAGAGTTGACTAAATCACATGGAGCAGTGTGTTGAACATTAGCCCCACAGATATTGTAATTTAGCAGAAGGCACAGCTGGTTCGCTGTGGGGTCATACTGTGGTTTGAAGGAGGAAGGTATTAGCCAACACATGGGGAAGTGGCAGAGAGTAGAGAACAGAACATGAATTTTAAATGCAGGACCAGCTAGATTTCACTCACAGCTCGGCCAGCCCACTTTCTAACATGGCCATTTTTCTAAAATTTCTCCATCTATGAAACAGAGGTCACAATAGTGCCCACTTTTAAAGTAGTTTCTTTCTCTGTGTCACCTTATTTTCTATCTCTCTGTCCCTATGTCCATCTCTTTCTTTTATTACACCTTATTTCCACCTTTTAAATTATCTTATAGGAAATCAAGGGTCAATTACCTGATTTCTGAAATTAAATATAAAATTTCCTTCCACTTAAAAGACAATCTCTGCTGGGGGTGGTGGCACACAGCTTTAATTCCAGCACTTGGGAGGCAGAAGCAGAGGCAGGCTGATCTCTGAGACCGAGGCCAGCCTGGTCTGCATAGTGAGTTTCAGGACAGCTGTGACTACAGGGAAACCGTGTCTCAAAAAAAGGTCAAATTCACTTGGTTGTAATGATAATTGTTATATTAAATGTTACACATTACTTATTATGTTCGGTGAAATTTGCACGTGTTGACACATATAATGACCAAGAAATTCTGATGTGGTTGGTGACACTGGGTATTTATCCCTGGGGAGACTATAGTAGGTCATTATCAATTCTCTTTTTCATAGCATAGAAATATATCATTGCGTATTTATCAATGGGGAGACAGTAGTAAGTTATCAATTCACTTTTTTATAATACAGAAATATGTAAACTATCACTGTCTACCATATTGTTAGTGATTGGGACTTAATGATACCATATGATTGAGACTGTTGACGATATTGTTTCCTTTATTTATACAACAGTTACCCTTTAGCATATGTGAGGCCCTGGGTTCAATCTCCACCACCACTAACCCCCCAAAACTTCCTGCTTTAAAAACTGGTAGACACCATGCAAGCAAATCATGGGATTTTGCAAATGATGATTCTGAAATATTAACATCTTCAGAATTACCTTGTTGATTGTGGTTCCTACTCTAACCAAATGTGCTGTGGAGACATTTATTCATTTTCTACAATGTAAAAGCATAAACACGCATATACAATGTGTTCTATTGGATCTACTGTCCTGAATCAGTCTTCTGCACTTGGGATAAAGACACATGAGAAAAATCACAGTTGAAAGTGGCCATGTGGAAGGCCTGGAATGTGACGGAGACTCTTGGCCTATCAGTGCTTTTGTGTTTGTGATGTGTGTGTATGTTTGGGTGAGTGCAGATGGGCAAATACCAAGGCATGCGTGTAGAGGTCAGAGGACCACCTCAGGTTTCCATCTTCTCCTACCTTGTTTTAGCCAGGGTCTCTTTGTTGTTCACAGCTGCATATGCTAGACTAACTGGCCCTCAAACTTTCTGGAATTCTCCTGTCTCTACCTCCCAGCTCGCTGTAGAAGCCCTGGGATTAAAGATATGCACTACTATAACTAGCTTTATACGGGTCTTGGAGACTTGAACGTAGGTCTTCCTTGTGCTTGTGCACCAAGCACTTTACCTAGAGAACCATCTCCCCATCGCCCATCATTGCTTTTGACCAGGCTTCTGATATAACAAGGACAGGGATGAGCAGACACGTGAGGGATTTTTAATATCCTGTAGTGTATTAAAAATAGCCTTGTTTCTTCGTAGGGGAACATTTCAAAATAGTCTATTTCACCCTGCCTCTGGAATCTCAGATGATGCCATGGTTAATCTTGTTTGTTGACTTGCTCCAGAATCACCTAAAACATAAGTCTCTGGGCACTCCTGTGAGGGATTTACCTACTCAAAACATGGATGGCACCTTCTGGTGCAGCCCAGATAAAAGGGTAGAAGAAGGAAACTGTGGTGGTTTGAATGAAAATGTCCCCCATAGGCTCCAAGTATTTGAACATTTTGTCCCCAGACGATGGCACTCTTTTGGGAGGTTTTGGAAGGTGTGGCTATCTTGGAGGAAGCACGTCACTGGGGGTGGGCTTAGAGAGTTCTTAAGCCTTGCCACATCTTCTGTTGCTCTCTTGCTTCCTGTGCCTGTGTGATGATGTGAGAGCTTAGCTTTTGCTGCTCCTGCTCCAGCCACCTCCAGTCACCATGTATCTCTGCCTTGATGGACTTTAATTCCCCTGGAACCGTAAGCTCAAATTCTTCCTTCTATAAATTGCTTTGGTCAGTGTTTCTATCACAGCAACAGAAAAGTGACTAATACAGAAACTTTTACTTAGTGCCTGATTGCTATCAAGTTTGGTGGTGAGTTTATCCAGTCGCTATGATATTCCTTTGCTAACACTGGAACCGACTTCCATATTGGGATTGCCAAGACATCCAGCTTCCTGGACTGAGAAACTACCAGATTCTCAGCCTTTCCAGTGTGAGACAGTTATTGCTGAACTACCCAAACCATATCCTGTAAGCCAATCTTCTATATAATATGTAATATATAATAATTAATGTGGTATATCAGTTCTCTTCCTTAGAGAACCCTGACTGGTATAGTTTCCTCCATTCACAATGGGACTTTCCAGTCAATAGCTCCATGGATTTTGACATTTTCATCTTTGATTTTGTGGAATCCTTACACCACCCTCTCTGAAGAAGGCAAGGATGGAAAAATGAATGGATATGGATACTTGTCATTGCAAATAAGTGTGCAGTAAGTGTGAAGCCACATAAATGTTAAAATCAAGGGAAAAAACAATTATTCTATTACAATCATTGTTTGAGACATGAGTACCTGGCAACTGTTTCAACTTCAAAATATTTTTTACAATATTGGTAGTTTGCTAGGTATAATAAGCATTTAAACAGTTAATCATTATTTAACCCAATATTAAAATATTCAGAAAGCCACTTCAGGTATTTTACAATCAACAATCAAACAGAATTTTATTCTCCTGTCTAAAACATTGATTAATGGATGTATTTGATTATCACCTTTTTTTGAAAGTCTCAGGTAGCTCAGGCTAGCTTCAAACTCACTGTGTAGCCTACACTGTACTTGCATTTCTGATCCTCTTGCCTCTATCTCCAAAGTGCTGGGGTGGGTCATGGTACCTGGCTTATCCTTACTCTTTTAGAAAAGATTGAGTGTACTTGATTATTTAGGATGGTTAGAGGTATGACTTGGATATACAGCGAGACAGAATTGAAATCTGTTGGGGATGCATCAGCAATTATTATGCTTAATGAAAATATCTAAGGCAATAGTTCAAATATTTACACTGCTTTCCTTATTTCCCTATAGCTGTGGCAGGTTCATTTCCCAAACCAAGAACTGATTTTTCAGATTCTAATCCTCAATTTCTTACACCGTGAGTTACAACCCCCTGTGGGGTCGTGGAACTGAGTGTGGGGGTTGCATTTTGGAAACAGTAAAATGTTTCTTAACACACAAGGGCCTTAAAACTTAATTCAAAATCAAATGCATAGAGAATCCAAATTGTTTGTGGCAGTGCATACCCACAGTTTATCAGGTGGCTCCAGTGCACCCTTGGTTCTGACACACAACATGAGCACTTTGTGCTGCGTATACAGTCACAGCACGGAAGGCAAATGAAAGCTGCCTGCAACACCTGGGCTTGGATTCTACAATGTTAGGAATTATGGTGTTTTTACTCTTCATACAGAGTTTTCCCTGGTATAGAAGCATAATGTTTTAATTTTACAACATGAAACATTTTACTATTTCCCTGCTACCATTCCTCAGCATGTAAGCATTGACAATTATCTAATACAAATATAGATAAATTCTGTAAAATGCTGAAGTTTTCCATCCTGCAACAGCTGATATTCAACCAAGATTTAATTCTTTAGGTAAAAATAAATAAGCACATCCATCTCATTAGGTTGCTAATTTGCTTTCATCCATCGTAAATGGTAAAGTTATGTTTATACCAAAGAAAGCTTTTAAATTAAATTTCTTTCTAATTTACTGTGATTTATGACTTATTATCAATGTTTCATTTCCAGCTCTTGAGAGGCAGAGGCAGGCAGGAGTGGAAATGAAGTAAACCCTAGTACTCATATGAAATTCTCAAATATTTTTTAATTGGCATCTTTATTTTTTACAGTTTTGCTTAATAAATGCATTTTTTGAGACCTGAAAAATAAGAAGAGGAGATGGTGCTAAAAAAACAATGGTGCTCTGTGATAGTTTGAATGGGAATGTCTCACATAGGCTCCAAGTTTTGGACATTTTCCCCCAGATAATGGCGCTATTTTGGAGACTTTAGGAGGTGTGGCCATGCCAGAGGCAGCATGTCACTGGGGGATGGCTTTGAGAGTTCTTAATCACTTTTTGCTTCCAGTAACTGCTTAAAGATGTGATTACTTACCTTTCTGATCTGGCCATCTCCTTCCACCATGCCTCCCCCACCATTATGGACCCTTGCTCCTGGAACCATGAGCTCAAATAAACTCTTCCTTTTATAAGTTCCCTTCAGTCATGGTGTTTTAACACAACTACAGAATAGTAACTAAGACATACTTTGTATCACATTTCAGATAAAGACTTGGAATTCAATTTTATATATTCTTTGCATTATGCACCAAATGATAACCAAAACATTACATTTTTCTGCTGTTTTGTGATCAAGAAATAGTACTGTATAGTCTTGCAGATATGAGTTTAACTCAGTATTTACTTCACTTAAATAAATTCATTAATATTACTTTTGCTTATTTGGGTTTTAGAACATGATTAATTTAGTTTTATATGCAAGTTTGCTTCCATATATGTGCACCATATATGTGCAGTGCCCTCAGAGGCCATAAGAGGGCATCAGATCCTGTGAAACTGGAGTTACAGATGCTTGTGAGCTGCCATGTAGGTACTTAAGCACTGAGCCATTTCTCTAGTCATTATTTATTATTTATTTATATTGATACAGGGTGTCATGTATCCCAGTCTTGCCTCTTATTCAATATTTAATGGTGGATGACCTCATACTCCTGATCCTTCTGCCTCTAAATCCCAAATCCTGGGATTACAGACTTGGGCCACATTTCTGGCTCAAATTAATTTTAATTGACATGTGAGTACATGTTTGTATTGCATAATGATCAATTCTTGATAACTAAGTAATTATGTCAAGTATTTATCACTTTTTTAGAGATGATGTTCAAAAACTCACTATGTTAAAGCCCAGTGTGTGTGTGTGTGTGTGTGTGTGTCTGTGTGTGTGTCTGTGTGTGTGTCTGTGTGTGTGTCTGTGTGTGTGTGTGTGTGTGTGTGTGTGTGTGTCTGTGTGTGTATGTATGCCATGGCATGGTGAAGATCACAGGACAGCTTTCAGGAGTTTGCTGCTTTTACTCCCTGAACCATGCTGTTGGCCTGACTTAGATGCTGCTGTGTGAACTTTGTATTTGTTGGCATGCCAACAACAATAGATGCTGATAATTGGTGTGGTTAACAGGTGGAAGAGAAGCAGTTCAACACTTCTGAGTATTTTGTAGATTTTAGACTCCTCAAATATATGAGATGATTTTGGATTAAAATCTTTGATGTCTCTTCCTCCAGGGGTGTGGCCAGAGCCAACTTCAAATAACACGGTGACCAATTTTTCTAATGTAAAGATTAAAGAGTAAAATATAAAGTTACGATATATATTATTAGTAATATCTAACATTTTTTGCGTGTGTATGTATATGCATTTCATCTTAATATACTAGTGTTTTTTAGGGAGTACTAAAAAACAGTATTCTGGATAGGAAAGTAATAAATTATTAGAGGGGACCTGCTGTCAATAAAAGTCAGAGAGAAATAGACACAGGTATGTGTTGTGTCTGGGCTCCACTCTTTTCTCATTTTGCATCTCTTTTTCTCTCTGATAATCTCTTCAGATTCTGCCAAAAACAAAACAAATAATCCCAGTACTTGAGATGCTGAGGCAGGAGGATCACCATGAGATCAAGGCTACTCTGGGATGCACAATCAGTTCCAGGTCAGCCTGAGATACAGAGCGAGACTCTGTCTCAAAAAAAGTCAACCAACTAACAAATGAACCAAACAACCAATTTGTCAAACACACACACACACACACACACACACACACACACACACACACATGGCAAAAACCCCAAACCAATAACCAACAAAGAAAAACAGCATTTCCTTATGCCTCTATGTGTAGCATTTGGTATATTTCATTTAAATTCATTTCTTATATATTTTTCTCTCCTTTATTAGTGCTCTGGCATCAGGGGTCCCGTTTTATTCTTTTTATCTGTGGTATTTACCACCACATGATACTCAGTAACTGTATTGAATTGAGTTATAGATAAACTGCTTGAGGTTAATGGAGAGTTAACCTAGTAAAATGTTATTCATCTAAGGAGACTGCTTATGTTTATGATGTACATTAAAATGTAATGTTTGCATGTTTAAAAGACTACTGAGTGAACCTTTACATATAAACAGGCTGGTAATGTTTTCTCTACAAAAATACTTGTAATGCTCCCCAAACTCCTATTTAGTTTTGACACACTAAATGTCATTAATATAAACATTAAGTGGTTCTGTTTCCAGGGAATTTCCACTTGGAGACTTTAGTAGGAAGAATCATTGTAAATAATTCTCGAGAGGTAGATTCTACTCTTCTACCCCCTCCTCTGTGATGCTGTGCACATTAAATGGGCATGAATAACATTGGCTTTATTAGAAATAGTAGGAGAAAATATATTGATTTTTGATTGTGTATACATAAGTGCCAGTCATTTTATTTCCTTTCTCTTTGTCTTTCTGTCTCTCCCTGTCTCTGTCTTTCTCCCCGCAACCCCCTCATGCTTGTGCAGACCAGAAGTCAACCTCGGGCATTGTTTCTCAGGTGACATCCACCTTGCTATTTCTTTGTTTGTTTTTTGAGACAGGGTCTCTCTGTAGCCACAGTTGGGCCAGAACTTGATATGTAAATGAGGCTGGCCTCAGTCTCACAGAGATCCACCTGCTTCTGCCTCTCCAGTGCTAGAATTAAAGGCGTGCACCACCATGCCAAGCTCACTTTGATTTTTTAAATAACACTTATTCTTTGAGAATTTAATACATGCATGCGATGTATTAGGAATATATTCACCCTTCACTCCCCCTCTTGAACTTATGGATCCCTCTACATCCCCATCCCAGCTTAATGTCTTCTTTTTTAAATATATAACTCAATGAGTCCAGTTACTGCTGCCCATATGTGCATGGGTATGGCATCTTCCACTGGAGCATGGGTAAAGCATGAAAGGCTCCACCCCTAAACAAAACTAACTTCCCCTCCCATAGTAGCCATCAATATCAATAGCTCCTCAGCTCAGGGTTGGGGCTCATGATCTCCTTCCTTGTTCATGCTGAGATTTTTATCTGCCTTGATCTTATACAAGTCTTGTGCTCGTAATTACAGCTACCTTGTTTTTTTGAGAGAGCATCTTTCACTGACTTGGTCTCACTAAGTAGACCAGCTAGAAAGCCCAAGATCTGCCTGCCTCTCTACCTCCCCAGTGCTGAATTTAGAAGTACACACAACTGAGCCTGACTTTTTAAAAAATGTGCATTGTAAAGATCAAACAAGTCCTTAGGCTTGCAATACACTTTACCTACTGTGCTATATCCTCAGCCCCTTCTCCCCATTTTTGAGATAGAATTTCATTATGTAGTGAAGGCTTGCCTCAGACTAATTTTCTTGCCTCTGTCTCTCAAGTATTGGGATTACACTTGTGCACCAGCATAGAATCTTTCTATCTTTACTAAAATTGACATGCACTATATTTATCTTCTCACACCTGGTGTCACGGAATGGTGGTATGCTGTAGGAAAGAGTGTTTTACAATGTCAGTTTTGTTTTAAAAAAGTGAAAATATATTCCACTAGAAATTTTACATATTTGTGTCATGACTTTACAACTTACACTTTGTCTACAACTTTCTCTGAATTCTACTCTTGCATAACATTGCCCAGACTGTATGATCAAGCCAAGGTTGACCTTCAGGAAGAAAGGTTACTCTCTATTAGGATAGTCAAAATTTTAAGATCCGTCTTTGTTTAAGAGTTGGTTAGAGGTTGAGTGTCTAGACCTCTGGTGCTACTCAGGTGTCTTTAGAAACTGGACACTAGCTTTCTCCTTGATTTCGTTCTTGTTTAATAGGGGCATTTCTCAGATACGCCAAGGGTTTCGGGAACATAGGATCATTTGCTTTCTTTGTGATAAATTTAATATTCAGCTATTTAAAGTGACACAGAACTTGAGCAGGATGTGAAAATATCAAAGTAATATTGAACATTGTCATTCTACTCATGCATTTGAGTATTGATTATTTTATATCAACCTTGATAATAAGTGTAAGGAAATAGGAAAGTGGAAAAAATATGAGGGAACTGATTTCAACAGAAGAAGCAGGTTTATTAGGCAGAGAATAAACCTGAATGGGTACTTCCTTTTGGCCTAGGGTCTTGAGGAGGGTCTCTCTTACATGCTCAAGGTTTTTCTATTTTTTCCTTCAGGGAATGCCCTGTGATTGGGATAGTGCCGCATTTGGGAAGGTAGCTGGAGGTGGGGTTTGTGTCATATCAGGGGAGGTAGCCTGAGGGAGGCAGTGATGCGAGGGGCTGGTTTCTAGCCACTTTCACATTCAGGATCTAGTATTTCTCCTTCAATAAGCAATGGGAATTCTGAGCGGTGCTATGTTTTACATGAATGCCACTACATTTTGATAATCAAAGGTAGTCAAAATGATTACTTCTACTGTGAATCTTTAGAAGCCCTAATGATGATGAATAGTCATGTCACTGGGTTTGTTTTGAAGTTTTTCATCAAAAGGGATATTTATGGGATCTCTTAAAGATGCTGCCTTTTTGAAACCAGACTACTGTCAGGTGGGCAGAATTTGGAGAAAAACAGTATCCAATTGATATGTACTTGAGTTGGAACCTCTGTGTTGACACGGGGGAAGGGGGCATGAAACACTGTATCCAGGAGCCTGTTAACCCTGAAAACAGACAGCCTCCCCAAGAATATTGGAGAGAATGCAGCCAGGTTTTAGAGTGGTGAATGTCCATTATGTCAGACAAATCAGAGCAAAAATTCCTCTGAACATGCCATCGTTCCAGCGAACTAAATCCATACATGGATTCTCTGCACTCACACACTTAGAAAGCAGAAACTTCTCATTGGTGCTTTGTAAAGTTTTTTTCTCTCCATGACTCTGTTCCCATCAAAGACCTGCTGGTTCCTCCTTCCCTCCTTCTGTCCCTCTCTCCCTCCCTCCCTCCCTC
>NW_008349978.1:759335-784402 GCF_000622305.1 Nannospalax galili
CATCTCTTTCTCCTTCATTCCCTTTCTATTTCTCGTCCTTTATCCTTCCCTCCTCTATCTCTCCTTCCCTACCTGCTGTCTCTCCCTTCCTTCCTCCCTTCTTCCTCTGTGCTGAGGATCAAACCCAGAGCCTCATGCATGCTAGACAAGCACCCTACTTCTGACCTACATGCCACTCCAGCAGCCTGCTGATTTCTAGTTAGCTCTTAATCTGAAGTCCCACCCACAAGCATCAATCTTTTAAAGAGGACCTGTAAAACACAGCCATCCCTCCATATCCATGGGGACTGGTTCCAGGATTCTAGATACCATGATGCCAAGATTTTCAAGCTCCCTTTGTAAAAATGGTACAAGTTTTGCATATAAGATATGCAATCCTACCATATATTTAAAACCATGTGTACATTTTTAATAATACTGTTGTATAGCATTTTCCTCTGAGTTGAAACATTCCCTCCAGGAGGGAGGAGGAGGTTCATAAGTCTTAGAAGATAAATATAAGGCCACATGTTTGGGAAACTGGAAACTTGCCAAGGTTCTCAAAGACTGCTCTCCAGCTTTGAGAAACAGTAAACAACTGCTGGAGGAGGGGACTCTGACCAGCCAGCTGCAGGAAGGACATTCTCAGGCCAGTGGCCTCAAAGCTGTGCAGAGAGGTCCAGGGATGCTGCCTCCCTGAGCTATCACTCCTGGGGTTGGGATGGGCTTTTCAGTGATGCAGCTGCTTGGAGTCATCTCTGTTCCCTAAAATAACCTCTCATCCACATTCCTGCTCATAACCCCAGTAAAAACCCATTCAATCACTAAGGTAGACTTTGGTGCAACTGTTACTTTGGTCTGTGTGGGTTCCTTTTCTGGGGTGAGGAGCCCTCTGTATTGCATCTCCCCAAGAAAAAGTGTCTCATGCAACAAATTCTGAGTGCAGTGTAAATGTTATGCAAATGGTGCACTGTATTGTTTAAAGAATCACAATTAAGAAAAACTTGTTTATATGCTCAGTATAAATGTAATTGTTTTATAATTTTTATTTGTAGTTGGGTGACTCAGTGGATGCACTTCCTGTGATAAAGAGGGCCAAATGCATTTTTGAAAACCAGGAACAAGACAAAATGAGCCAACTACGATGGGAGGCAAGGAGCAGCTGCCACCTGTGTGGTCAGACTCTCAAGTAGATCATCCAGAAAGGTCAAAGGGCACAGGCATTTGTGATTGCTGCACATTTGAGTGCCTGGGGGATCTCTACAAGGCAGGCTACTGTTGGAATTTAGATCATCACTTAGTGAAATTTTTAGCCTCAAGATCTCTTATCCTTGAAACACAAGAGAACAGCAGATGCTAAATTCAGGAAATTACAAAAGGGCTGAAGAGATGGCTGCCATTAGAATTTTTGCCTTGTAAGCATTAGGACCTGAGTTTAATCCCCAGAACCCACATCAAAAATACCAATGTGTAGAGGTGCTAAACATTACCATTGAAATCTACCCAATGACTTTATAGCCACACACAGGTGCTAAGGATCCAAGTACAACCGACCATGACTAGTAAAAATCAGATACATATACATTAGAGACACATGCACCAACATGTAAGTGTTATTAGCAAAAACAATGAGTATTTCTGTAAGAAACAGTATATTTTAAAATGAAACGGAGATCTTTTTGAAAGGTTAAAAACTCATTCAACTTAATGTCTTACAGGGTTTATACTGAGTTCAATATTGTATAACTGTATTAATTCAACTGTGAACCTAAAAATTTTATAGCTACTTTTGAAAGAGGTGTATCTTTGCTCTGGAAATTGTATTGAGTATGTTAAAGCTGTAATGAAACACTTCTAACAAATTTTTAAAAAATTAAAAATTAAAAAAAAATACCAATGTGCTGTTGCAGGCTTGTAATCCAAGTGGTGGGAAGAGCCAACCAGCTTAGGCTAATTGACAAGTCTCAGATCAGTGAGAGACCGTGTTTTAAAAAACAAGGTGGATGGAGCCTAAGGAGCAATAACTGAAGCTGTCCTCACATCTACCGGCATGTACACACAAACATTCTCACACGCCTGAAAAAATGCATACATAGACATACAAACACACAAAGAAATAACAAAATACCTTTTGACTCATTTGTGCGTTTCTCTGGGAACCAACTAAATGCAATTTTGTCTAGATCCATGATACATTGCTTCCAGAAGTATCATCTCATTCTTTGATTACAAACATTGGAACTTTGTCCAAATGGTGTAACTCTTGGAAAGTACTGAAGGTTAAAACATGCTCGTGATGTGCACATACTCAGCTCTTGTGTTCTAGAAAATAGCTGAAAGCAAAGGACCACCCTTCTGTTAGAAATCACTGTGGGTTTGTAGAAAGGAGCTGACAGGAATTACCCTTCAGAAGTCCTTTATTAGGAGAGTTATAGGCTCATGGCCATAACCAGCCATGATGAGGCCCCAAGGTGGGACAGCGTTAGGAGAATTCCCATAATATCTCAGTTTCCCCAGCTGCATTCTGCCAGTTCCCTTCACACCCACAGGACCATCATCTTGACCTTTTAAAAAATTCTTTGTGTTTCCTTCTCAATCTGTATAAAATGTCTGCTGCTTAGCCATCTCTGTACTTCTTCCTTCCTACCATTTCCTTGTTTTTCCCAGGAAGTTCAATGCTTCTTAATCACAGGAGCTCACATAGTATTCAATGTGAAATTCCTAGTACCCATTGCCTCTGCAACTGTGTATCAAGAACTCAAACACTGTATGTCTAATGAGTAAGTAGATAAAGGGAAGGTTATGTACATAAATCCTTGCCTTCGGCTTTATATGCATGTAGGGAAATTTGCTGTTTTTTGCTCCTCAGCTATATGGACAAGAAAGGTTCAAATTGCAAACTGGGAAAAATTTCTATCCTACATGCCAAATTTAAGAATAAAACAGGCTCCATGCAACATTTATCTAGTTTTAAATATAATATTGAACCAAAAAAATCTAGAAATTCAAGGATTTCTTAAGTTAAATAAGGCAATACTTGAGGTGGGTGTGGTGGCACACCCCTTTAGTCCCAGCACTCCAGAGGCAGAGGCAAGTGGCTCTCTATGAGTTCAAGGCCAGCTTGGTCTACATAGTGAGTTCCAGGGCAGCTGGGGCTATAGGGAGACCCTGTCTCTAAAAGACGAAAAAAAAATTAAAAAATTAGGGCAACACTTTAACCAGTATTTCTGTGCACAAATACCTCAGAGATCCACTTCACTATGAAGTAACAGAACTGTCTCGGGCTCAGTTAGAAGTGGCCGCTATGGCCCTCTGTTAAGTGGTTTTACTTGGGTTAAGTCTGCTAATCCTAAGGAACACTGTGCTACCAAAGGATTAAGCAAAAAGCAGTCTATTTTAGTACCTATTACCCAGTGGGACAGTGAAAATTGTCAGTGGGCGGGAGTCATGCAGATATAATAGTAGTAGGCTGGAAGCGGTGTCAAATAATGCATTTTCATGTACTTTCTGAGTTGTATCTTCCTCACTCCCTACCTCTCTCCCAATTCTCTCTCCCGGTGCCCTGTGTTTCAGGGCACTAGCTAGTGGGTACTTTTCATGTAAATATTAATCTAGAGTTACTCTCTTGCTGATCGGGGGTTAGTATTCTTTATTATTTTTAGAATTAAAAATTTATTTATTTCTATATATTTTATGCGTATGAGTGTTTTGCCTCAATGTGTGTAAGTACACCTGCATTGTGCAATGCCTGTGAATGCCAGAGGACGCCATTGAATCCCTTAGAAGCAGAGTTGCAGGTGGTCGTGAGCTGCCATGTAGGTGCTGGAAACAAACCTGGGTCCTCTGCAAGAGCAGTCAATTTTCTTACCCACTGAGCCATCTCTCCATCCCTATTTTAGGAATTTTGGTTGTTTAAAAAAAATCATGAGGTGTTGCAGAGATGGCTTAATGTATAAACCACCTGTCACAGAAGCACAAGGACCTTTGAATGTGGATTCAAAGCTCTATGCCCAGAACCGACATAAAAGTTGGATGCACAATGTGCGTGTCTGTAACATACATAATACTATACAATCCCAGTGTTCCTATGGTGATATGGGAGGCAGAAACAGGAGAATCCCTGATGGATCAGCTATCCTGGTATACTCAGTGGCGAACAAGAGATCCAGCCTCAAACGAGGTGGAAGGTGAGAATTGATACTCCTATGGCCTCCACACGCATGTCATGGCTCCCGTACTCAAACACACGAATGAGTGAACTTTCTGTCTCTGTCTCTGTCTCTGCCTCCCTGTCTCTGTCTCTCTCTCTCTCTCTCTCTCTCACACACACACACACACACACACACACATACACACACACACACACACACACACACACACAATCATACCAGATCAGAACTTATTTCTTTCTTTTTATTTGTGTACAAATGTTTGGAGGGGACAATTCTGCTCACTTAAGTAGTATACCCTGAAATATTGATGGACCAAGAGAAATACTGAAACTCTAAACACAGTCTGCTTGATGGTTGGTTTTCACATCCTTAGTGACAACAGTGGATACTGACCATCCTCAAGTGAAACACTGGTTACAACGTTTTCACTGAACAATGATAGAGCACATTGTGGGCGTCTTTATATAGTATGCCTGTGGGTTAAAAACAGAGCTTGTTTTGCTACTGGAAGTGTTGTGTCTGCTAATGATATGTTTGGAAAAGAAAGAATTAGTGACTTTTAATATTCTCTATTTCCTGTTGTCAGTGTATACCCTTCTTTTTATTTTCCTAACTTTGAAAATTGGTTATTACCATTTTTACAGTTACAAGGTCATTTGGGGAAAGGGAAAGAGAGAATTGTTTTTTTACTATCTGTAATAACGATAGCCCGCTCATGCTTATCAGTGCAAGTGTATAATACTACTTAGATAGCAGTAAGTAGATTCTGTACTAATGAATTCAGATCTTCTTTTGCAATTATTTTCTAATGTTTTCCTTTACTCAGATGCCACAAAAATAATTATATCAAAAAATTTCCTTGGTTCTTCAAATGGCGAATAGTGCTGAACTACTGCGTTTAGTGACACGATTTACATAAAACAGTGGGAAATAACATTCTGAGAGCATTAACAACATTCATTATCATTTGAAAATGAACACAAGATGACTTTAGTGGAGCTGCAGGCCAGAACTCCTTAGGAAACCCAGATACTTTTAAGATTATGTGAGCATTAATTTTAAAGAGTTGTATTCTATCTTTGCTGTCTGGGTGGTATCAGGATCTTCTCCCCTTCTTCCCTCCTTCCCTCCTTCCTGCCATTACTCCTAGCTCCTTCTTTCCCTTCCCCTCCTCCTTCCCTCTTCCATTTCTTTATCTTTCTTTGTATCCTTTCTTCCTTCTCTCTCTCCCTTGTTTTACTCCTTTTTTCTTTCATTTCTTCTTCCCTCCTTTTCGTTCTCCTTCCATTCCCCCCCTTTCTCCATGCTGGAGACTAAATACAGGGCCTTGTGAAAGTTAGGAAAGTACTCTACCACTGAGCTACATCCTTAGCTCATGATTTCTTTTAACAACGGAACCTCCTAAACAATAAGGAATAATGAACTGCCTTTCAGGTATCCCCAAATCCTTCTGCCCCTAAATTATTATTGCTGGTCTTTTTTATTTATTATTGCTGTTATTATTGCTGGTTTATCTAGGTTTTAGAAGGGTACCTTAAACCAACTCGTGGAGAAGATTTAAGAAACTCTTACATTTTGCCACAGTGCATCAGAGCATTTGAAAAGAAACAATGATAGAGATTCGATCTTGACCAATGACACAAGGGAGACCCTTACATATTACCAAACTTGACTTCCAGTTTCAGATGCAGCCTTGGCCCCACTTGACCATGGTTTCTGTATGCAGACCCTGAGGACATATTTCCCCAAAGATTTCACCTCAACGATGCTTGCCATCTATTATTAATCACAGCTGATTTTTCAGTCCTGGTTAAGCAACATCCATTGTCCCAGGAAAGCACAAAAAGTTTCACTTCCAGAAATTTTTAATTCAGATATATCATATAAATGGCCTTCAGAGAGTTCCTGAGGGATTCTCAGACTTTTCTTCCACACTTCACGAGTCAGGCCTCCCTCCATCATCTGCATTTCTTTCAGCACCCTTATCTTCTAAGCTCCCATAGAACAGCATAGTAAGCTCTGAGCACTCAATGGCTTTTCCTGCCCAAACCTCTAAAACTTCCAGGATCCTGCCAAAAACAACACGGTCAGGTCTGTCATAGCAATAGTCAATTCTCTGGTACCAATACTAATTTCTGCCCTAGTTTCCATTTCTATTGTTGTGATAAACACCTTGATCCAAAGCAATTTGATAGAACAAATGGTTTATTTCACTTTATGGGTTACAATCTATCAAAAAGAGAAGGCAAAGAAGGAACTTAAGGTGATTCTGGACGTAGGAATTCAAACAGACCATGGAGGCACACTGCTTACTGGCTTACTGTCCCTGGCTTGCTCAACCAACTTTCTTATACATCCAAGGCCCATCAGCCTACGGATGGCACCACCAGCAGTGGGCTCAGCCCTCCTTACATCAATTAACAATTAAGAGAATGCCTGACAGACGTGCCTACAGGCTAGTCTGATGGAGGAAATTCCTCAATTGAGATTCCTTCTTCTTAAACTAGTGTCTCTAGTCTGTATCAAGTTGCCAAAAAATGACCAGCTGAAACTGCCATTACTTCCCTCCTTCCCAGAGCTACTCAGTCCCAAAGAAACAATCTGTCTTTGATGTATGCTATCTATGGATTTTTATAATTTTTGAAAAATTCCTGTAAATGGCTTATTTTAGTAAAGATCTGACAACTTGATTCTCATTTCTATTCAGCATAGTACATTCATCTTTTCTCTGGAGCTCTTGGTTGCAGTTGCCCCAGGGACAGTTTCTTTCATAATGCATCAATATCTGTTTCCCTAATGTGGAGTCTTAGGACTCCTGTGGTTTTTATTTTTTTATTTTTTATTTATTTATTTATTTATTTATTTTGTGTGTATGTGTGCATGTGTTCTATATTGAGCAATGTTGTCACAAACATTTACATGTTTCCTTCTTTGTGGAAACACAGAAGAATTCCTCTAGAAGTAGAATTTAGAATTTCTGGGTTGTAGACTGCATTCAGCTCAAAATTTAACAGACTTTGAGAAATGTCCTCCAGGATGATCAAAATAGTTCTCCTTCCCATCATTTGAATGTTCAGCAGTTTTCTTACATTGCTAGTCTGTTCATGTTTTTTTTTTTTTGCCTACCTGATTTGCATGAAATCACATGTTTTAGTATGTTTTTTTTTTTATCTTAAGCTTCCTGATCTGGGATAATTTTACCCATTCTTCTCTTCAGTATTGTTGGAGATAGTATAAATAAATGGATGTTTAAATTAGGGGTTGTACTAGTTACTGCCCTGTTGCTGCAACAAAATATCCTGACAGAAATAGAGTAAGGAGTAAGAGTCTATTCTGCCTCACAGTTCCAGGAGATATATCTTTCATAGCTGGGTAGGTGTGGCAGCAGAAAGGAAAAAAATGTCATCAGGAGCAGGAGATTGGCTGGTCACATTTCGTCTTCAGTCAGGCATCAGAGAGTAAACAGGAAGTAGGACAAGGATATAAAGCCTCAAAATTCAGTCCCAGTCGTGTTCTTCCTCTAGCAAGTTAAAAGGTTCCACAACCTTCACAAACAGTGCTGCCAGTTCAGGACACATGAGCCTACCGTGTAAGCCTACCATAAACACATGAGCCTACACACAAATGCATGAGCCTACCACAATAGAAAGAATGAGCTGTGGGGGCATGTTTTCCTTCTTGGCACATACTTGAGTTCTCTTCTTGGATTGGACCTGTCAGAATGTGATGGAAGAGAGGTGGCCTGTAGAATAAGTTACCATGGTAAGGGTTTCCCAGAAGGCTCAGAGAACATGCAGCCAAGCAGCAAGTGATACATCAAAGACAATAATCATGACTGACTGAGGAGATAGTTCAGTTAATAAAGTGATTGCTTCATAAGCAGGAGGACCTGTGTTTGATCTGTGAAATGCTGTCTTTTGGACATGACAGGGCTATTGGACTCATGAACTCACAGTAGCTATGGCTGCTTGCGCAAGACCTGGCCAAGATCAAGCCAGTGAACACTGCAGCATGGATAAGTGAGGGGTTTATTAGGACTTAGGCCTAGCTGAGGAGCTATTGGCAATCGATGGCTTTTGGTGGGAGGGAGAGTCATTTTCCTCAGTGGTGTAGCTCCTGGTTAGTCATCCATATTTCTATAACTAGCACTCCCTTCACATGCTACTGCAAGCAATCCTAACTGAACTCAATTGGTCACAAAAAAAGACATGAAAGTAGGAGGGACGCTTGGGGAGAGGAAGAATGGGTTCAGTGGGAGTGGGAGGAGATAAGAGAGAGTAACTGAGGAGTGAATATGGTCCGAATACACCATATGCATTAATGAAATTGTCAAAAAATGAAAAAGAGAGGATAAAACAGTATTTCTGAAACTTGAAACCAATTTTTCTCTTAAAGTTAGAAAAAAGTTTTTGCCCAAGAATTGCAACCCTTAGGAAAGCATATCCTGATTTATTTTTTCCCCTTGAATATATTAGATTCCAAGCTGGGACCATGTGAGTTGCATGCTGGATGGTCATATTGTCGTGGAATTCTTGTTCCCTAAAGTGCACTCGGGTACCACACACAGGTCTGTCTTCCTTCCAAATAGATGGATGTATTGTTCCTCTCAAGGTTACTGATGTTGTTGGGATATTGGGAACAAGATGAATTTCAAAGGTGGTGTCTTCAGGAGTTGCACCAAGTTTCCTGGAATTGATATGTCATTACTCATGGAGAATCAGATAGTCTGTGTGGTCCCAGGGTCCTGCACCTTACTACCCATTGCACACACACACACACACACACATACACACACACACACACACACACACACACACACTATAATACAGTCACACAACAGTGCAATTGGTTCTGACCTTGGTATTCCACAGAAATCAGAGGTTTGAAAGCTCTGTACCTTTCTCATGAGACGATTAATGAGATGAGAGTCCCTCCTTATTTATGAGGCAAGAAGCACATAGCTGCCCATGATATTTCATTAGGTTTAATGGGGAAAAAGAAAGAGAGCCTTACCAAGAAGCAGAGAGTTAGGATCTGACAGAGACTATTTTAATGCAGGTGTGGGCTCAGAGAATGCAAGGATGATGGAGAGTCTGCGTCTCTTCCATCTCAACTGTGTGTGTGTGTGTGTGTGCGTGTGTGTGTGTGTGTGTGCGGTAGGGCTTATATGTTCAAAATAAGAAACTTTTCACACAATTGTAGCCCTAAAAATAGGAATATTAAACTGTCTGCATTACCAGAAAAAGTGTATTTCACAAGATGCTTCTCAAAGTAGCTTCAAAAGCATACTGATGAATCTATTGTGTGACTACATTTTCAATAGGAGGATAAGGAATCAGTGTTCACCAGTCAGGTTGAAAAGAATGTGGCTATTACTTTCCCTGTTCCAAATACTGGATGTTTACATTAGAATTTAATTTCATTTTTATTGATTTATTTAGTTTGTGTGTGTATGTACATGTTCATGTGGATATGTGTACGTCCATATGGAGACCGGAGATGGATGTTGGGTGTCTTCCTTGATAACTCTGCATCTTATTCTTTGAGACAAGGTCACTCACTGACTCTGCAGTTCACTGATTTGGCTAGGCTGGCTGGCCAGCAGATTCTAAGGTTCTTCCTGTTTGCACACAGGGATTATTGACCTGTGCTACCATATCCTGATCTTATATGGATGCTGGGAATCCAAATTCACATGAACATGCCTAGCATTTTACTGACTGGGCTATCTCCTCAGGCTGTGAGAGTATATTTTTTAACTTTCAGAAGGTCCCCCTGGATATTTTTATAGGTTTTATGTCTGTCACAATTATATTATGTAGAAATATAGATTATAAACTTTATCATGTGCATTTTTTCAAAATAAGTATTACTCATAACATTCTCAAAAGTTAAGCATAGAATTAACATATAGCCAAAGAATTACAATGTAAAGATTTGGAAGTAGGACTCAAACAGGTAGTCCTATGTAACTATTTCTATTCATCATAGCAACAAGTGGAAATAACTCAAATGTTCATTGATCAATGAATGCACCAAAAATCTGTACATATATGCAATGAAATATTATTGAGCCTGAAAAAGTAATAAAGTTCTGACACCTGCTATAACGTGAGTGAACTTTGAGGACACGGTCAGTGAACTGAACAAGGACAAATACTGTATGACTATTTCTATAGGATACTCAGGGTAGACACAGTAATAGATTAAGAAAGTAGAATGAAGACTGCCAAGGGATGGGACAGGAGGAATGGAGAATTTGCATTTCATAAGAACAAAGTTTCAATTGGACATGATGAAAACATTCAGAGGGATGATAATGAGTGCACAGCATTGTGTATTTCATGCCACTGAACTGTGCACTTATAAATAAATAATTAAGATGGCAGGTGTGTATGTGTGTGTGTGTGTGTGTGTTGTATGTGTGTCGGGGGGGCTTCACTGATACAGGCATGTGTAAAGGGAAGAGGTTAGCATTCAATATCTTCCTCAGTCACACTCCACATTTTTATTTTGAGACAGGTTCTCACCATGTAGCCTGGAACTCACTGTGTAGACCAGACTGGCCTTGAGCTTACAGAGATCCTCCTGCCTCTGCCTCCTGAGCACTGGGACAAAAGGCATGTGCCACCATGCCTGTCTTCCACATTTATATTTGAGACAAAACTTCTCACTAATCTTGGAGTTCACTGTTTCAGGTATACTGGCTGACTGGCAAGCTCCAGTGTCTAACCCCTAGCTCTGGGGTTTACAGGCATATGAGCTCATGGCCAGCTTTTCACGTGGGAGTCGGAGACTGGATCTTAGGTCCTCATGCTTGCATAGCAAGCACTTTATCTGCTGAGCCATGTCCCCAGTCTCCAAGATGGCAGACTGTATGCTATGTTTATTTTATCATAAAAATTCTTTAAACAAAAAATTAAAAGCTATGGATGTAGCTTGCTTGGTAGACTCCTTGCCTACTGTGCACTAAGCCCTGGATTCATTCCCCAGTACTTCATAAACCAGGCATAGTGGCACATACCTGTATCACTTGGGAGGTGGAAACATGAGGATCATGAGTTTCAAATCATCTTCTATTATATAGTGAGGCCAGTCTGTCTTACATGAGACCCTGTCTCAACACACAAACAGAAGTCTATTGTTGATTTGTGTGTGTGTCCATTTGTACCATGGCATGTATGTGGAAGTCAGAGAACAACTTGCAGGATTCAGTTCTCTGCTTCTTCCACGTGAGTCTTGGGGATGGAATGCAGGTTGTCAGCCTTAGCAGCAGATCCTTGCCCACTGAAACATCTTACTGGCCTGTCTCTGAGTATACATTCAGATTTTCATATTTCATCTGCACCCATTTTTAAAAATTCCATAATATTAGCTGTAAGGATCCAACTGAACCTCTCGCTGGAAATACAACTATCTTTGAGGTCTTTTCTCCTGCCAAAATATGGCGTTACTATACCAATGTACCAGGTGATTTTATTAAACCAACTATTGAGGTGTGGTGTGGTGGGTGAGATATTATATAAGGAAGAGGTTTATGCATTGAATTTATAGCTTTAGTACCTCTTTGGAATTTTCATATGTTTTATTTACTATATTCAACCACTTTTTGTACATTTAGAATCTTATCAAACCAATACATTCTTAGTTTCCAGTCAAGAAATTACATTTTTTTCTACATTTGTGAAATACATGTTTTGGAATATGTATGTATTGTGATATGGCTCATTTGTACTAATTAACATATATGACCTTGCATATTATTGTGGTACAACTACAAAATCTACTGTTATCTATTTTTAAGACTATGATCCATTATTTTTAATATAGTCACTATGTTGAATAATAGATCATTGTTACTTGTTCCTTCCATTTAACAGAACATTTGTATTTTTTTGAGTTACATAAAATATTTTTTTTTAATTTTTTATTGAGCTTTTTAAATTTCATACTAACACCCATGCAATCTTTACTTCTGTGGAAATCGCCCTTTTATCCTATGTTTCTGTGAGTTCAATTTTTTCACGTTCCATATTGGAATAGTCAGCTCTCCATCACAGTGACAAAATACTTGAGATTACCAACCTAAAAGGAGAAAAGTTTTGTTTTGAATCATGGTTTCATAGGCCTGGATCCATAGAGGAAGAGGCCAGGGTTCCAATACCCCCTTCAAGAACATCCCCCCAATGATCTGACTTCCTCCTATGAGGAGCACCTTTTAAATGTTCTACTACATCCTAGTAACATTGTACTGGAAACCATACATGCACGCAGTACCTGGTCCTTTGAGGAACACTAAAGATCATAACAACAACCAAAAGCATTTTAGAATGATGTACCATTTTCTATTTTTCCTGCATTCCTCTGGGTTTTATATTTTAAGGATTCTCTGGGTTAAATCTAAACAGATGTCTTAATGAAAGAGCTTTGTTAGATGACTGTGTTATTTATGGTCCTTCATAATTTCCATTAATTAAAAAATTTGCATCAGGAAATTTCACTACCTCTGTATGCATTTTAGTCTCAAGATCAGGACAGTAATACACCATGCAGCATGAGTTTCCATGAGTTTCCAAGCCCAACTTGTGGGTCATCTAATTTTCTCACTTTTACTTGACCAGCCTCTCTAGGGCTTTCTAAATTTGACTACTATATGAGAAAAATGGCCAAATAAAGGGAAAAAAATGAAAACAGCATCAAGTCTGGGAAGAGAGTGAAGAATTCACTTACTGAGGTATACTATTTAAAGATACCCATCAAGGTTAGGAATGAAGTTATGCGGCTTTGTTGCGCAATATTTGAAAAGATCAAATATGTAAATGAGGGCTCATTTGGCAGGCTGTCTCTTTTTTAAATGAATTTATTTAAATTTTTTATAAATTTCATATGACATATTTTGATCATTTGATATTTATATCCCCTTCCATATCTGAAATCCCTTTTCTAGCCCCCACTTTATATATATATTCTCAGATTTGTGCTCGTAAATGCCCTTCAATGTGGATTCATTCACTGGAACCTGGTCAACCTATTAAGAGTCTCACCCTTAAATGATAGTGAATGTCTCTTTCCTGGCAGTCATCAGTTGCCAGTAGTTCTTCAGATAGAGTTGGGGTTTCTTTCCAACTACTCCAAGTCTGTATTGGGATTTTGTGTGGTTAGAGCTTATGGGGGACTTGCTCATGTTACCAGCATTGCTGTGAGTTCATATGAGTAAATGATCAGCTGTCTGGAAATAGTTGGTTATTCCTGTAATATTCATGCCACTATTGCACAAATAGGTATAACTTCTAGGTCAGTTGTTGTAGTTTGCAGGATTCACAACTGGGTAAGATCCATGCTAATTTTTTTTCTTTAGGTAGCTTCAGGCTGCATAGCACATCCCAGTACTATGAAAGCTAGGCAGTAGAGATGAGGTTTGGAAGTCACCACCAGCTTGATTTCTCCTTACTTATTCGATAGTTCATGTTTGTAGTACCTTTAGCAATAGGGTCTTACTGTGAAGTTCTAGTGGGTAACAAAGAGCAGGGCCAATATTTTTTGATGGTCTATTGACTGGCCAAAAGCATCAAAAGAAGGAATGCATTCCCAGCATTGGACTTTTACTTTGCAAGCCTATGGTGTCTGATAGGGGTAATGTCTCCCTGTTATAAGTTAACTCCTTTTAATCTCTTTTTATAAAGTATATGTATATACCTTAAGTAGCTTCTATAGTGGTAGGTTTCCATGTGGCTTTTTTTTTAAAGGCCTTTAGTGTTAGTTATCCCTCCGCTTACTCCTTCCTTTGCCCTGCCCTCCCATTCCTCATACTATTTAACCCTTTCTACTATATTCTTCCCCTTTGCCCCTTTATATAATTTCATTCTACCTCCTGTCTCAGGAAGCTTACCCACTGTACCATCCATGAGCATTTATTAGATTTTGACCTCTCTGGATTTTGTAATTTAAACATGCATCTCTAAGATTTCAAAGCTAGCATCCAAATATGAGAGAGAACATGCAACATTTGTTTTCCCGGGTCTGGTTTAACTCTCTCAGGGTGACTGTTTCTAGTTCCATCTATTTACCTGTGGATTTCATAATTTCTTTTTTAAGAGCTGAATAATATTCCATTGTGTGTATGTTCCCATACCTTAATTATCCATCAGTTGATGGCCATCAGGATTGTTCCCAATTCCTGGCTATTATGAAAAGGGCAACAATAAACATGGATGAACAGGTATTTCTGTGGTAGGGTACAAAGTCTTTGGGGTATATACCCCAAAGTGGTATGATTTGATCAAATGGTAGATTGATTTTGAGCTTTATGAGGAACGTCTTTTCTTATTTCCACAGTAGCTGCCCATTTTGCACTGCCACCAGCAATGGATAAAGGTTATCCTTTCTCCATATCCTTGCCAACATTTGTCATTGTTTAATTTTTGGATCTTAGCTATTCTGGGTGGGGTAAAATGGAATCTCAAAGTATTTTTAATCGTCATTTCCCTGATAGATAACGATGCTGAGCATTTTACAAAGTGTTTCTCAGACATTTGCATTTCCCTGTTGAGATCCTTGCCCCAGTTTTTTATTTTTTATTTTTTTTGATGGTTAGTTTTTTTTAGTTCTTTGTGTAATCTAGATACCAGGTCTCTGTAAGAAGTATAGTTGATAAAGATTTTTTTCCCATACTTTAGATTGCCTCTTCACTTGAATGATGGTGTCCTTTGATGTACTGAAGCTTTTTAGTTTCATGTCTTCCCATTTGTCTATTGGTGGACTTAATGCTTCTGCTCAGGAGTCCTGTTCAGAAAGTCTTTTCCTGTGTGTATGAGTTCCAATGTATTCCCTACTTTCTGATTCATGGAATCAGGTGTAATGTTGGGGTTCTTGATACATTTGGAGTTGGATTTCATGCATGATGAGAGATAGGGATCTAGTTCCATTCTTCTATATGTGCCTATGCAGTTTGACCAGCACCATTTGTTGAACATGCTCTTTTCTCCAGTGAGTATTTGTAATTTTTTTTGTAAAAAAAAATCAGATGGCTGTAAATGTGTGGGTTTAAATCTTTGTCCTGTTAAATTACTATTGCTCTGTAGTACAATTTGAGATCAGTGATGGCAATGCCTCCAGCAGTTCTATTGTCTTTATTCCGTATGATATTTGAGATTGTTTTTCAATTTTTGTGAAGAACTGTGCTGGAATTTTAATGGGCATTGCATTGAATTTATAGATTGCTTTTGGTAGGATGGCCATTTTCATAATATTACTTCTACAGATCCATGACCATGAGAAGTCTTTCCATCTTTTGGTATCTTCTTCAATTTCTTTCTTCAGTTTCTTAAAGTTTTTATTGTACAAGTCATTCACTGCCTTTGTTATATTTATTGCAAATCATTTTATGTTTTTTGAGGCTGTCATGAAGGGTATAAATTCTTGGATTTTTTCTCAGTATGTTTGTTGTTGGTATATAGGAAAGCTACTGATTTGGGGTATTAACTTTATATCCTACTACTTTGATGAATGTATTTATCAGCTTTAAGCACATTCTGGTGGAGTCTTTAGGGTCTTTTATATATAGAATCATATCATTTGCAAATAAGGATACTCTAATTTCTTCCTTTCCAATTTGTCCCTTTTATTTCTTTTGTTCCTCTTATTTTTCTAGCTAAGACTTCAAGTACTATATTGAAAAGGAATGGAGAGAGTGGACATCCTTATCTTGTTCCTGATTTTAAGGGGGATGCTTTCAACTTTTCTCCATTTGGTATGGTGTTGACTCTGTGCTTATGGTATATTGCCTTTAGCGTGTTGAGATATGTCCACTGTATTCGTAGAGTCTCCATGACTTTTATTGTGAATGAACATTGGATTTTGTCAAAATTCTTTTCTGCATTTAATGACAAATATGACTTGATTTCTGTCCTTGAGTCAGTTTACATGGTGGATCACATTTACTGATTTATATATCTTGAACCATGCCTGCATTCCTGGGATAAAGCCAACTTGATCATGATGGTATTTTTTGGTGTGTTTTTGCAGTTTGTATTTTATTGAGAATTTTTGCATCTATGTTCATCAGAGACATTGGTCTATAATTTTCTTTTTTGTTGGGTATTTGTCTTGTTTTGGTATTAGAGTAATACTGGCTTCATAAAATTAATTTGGGCATGTTCCTTCATTTTATATTTTAGGAATAATTTGAGGAGCATTGGTATTAGTTCTTCTTTGAAGGTTTGGTGGAATTCAGTGCTGTGTTTGTCAAGTCCTGGGCACTTTTTAGCTGAGATATTTTTCATTGCTGCATCTATCTTATTGGTTGTTATGGAATTGTTTAAATTATTTTTGTCATTTTGATTTGACTGTAGGAGGCTATACAAATCTAGAAATATGCTCATTTCTTTTAGATGTTCTCATTAGTGGAACATAGATTTTTAAAGTATGTCCTTATAGATTTCTGAATTTCCTAAGTTTCTGACTTAATGTTTCCCCTTTCATTTCTGAGTTTGTTAGTTGGGTCTTCTCCCTCTTTTTTGGTAAATTTGGGTAAAGATTTGCCTATCTTGCTGATCTTTTCAAGGAACCAGTTCCTCATTTCATTGATTCTTTGCATTGCTTTCTTTGTTTATCATTTATTAATTATGGCTTTGATTTTATCTTTTCCAGTGTACTCTTTTTAGATGTTCTTTGTTCTTGTTTTTCTGAGGCCTTAAGTTAATTTATTTATGTGAGCTGCTTCTAGTGTTCTGGTATAGGCGCATGATGCTATAATTTTTTTCCTTAGGACTGCTATCATGACCAGTAGGTTTTGGTACACTGTGTTTTCATTTTCATTCATTTTAGAAATTTTTAAATTTCCTTTTTGATTTCTCTCTTGATCCAAATTTCATTCAGTAGTGTGTTATTTAACTTCCATGAGTCTGTGTGGTTTTTTTCTCATTTTTATTATTGTTGAAATCTAACTTTATTCTTTTATGATTAGATAGATTACAGGATGATATTTCAATTTTTGTAAATGTGGAGACTTGCTTGTGTCTTAATATGTGATCAGTTTTGGAGAAACTGTGGAGAAAGTCAATTTTGGGCTGCTGAGATGAAAGTGCATTCTTTGGTGTTTTGGTGGAATATTCTGTAGATGTTTCCTAGATCCGTTTCATTTATGGTATCATTTAACTCCAAGGTGTCTCTATTTTGGTTTTGTCTGTTTGAGCTATCCATTGGAGACAGTGTGGTATTGAAAACACCAGCTATCACTGTGTTGGAGTCAATTTGTAATTTTAGATTTAATAATGTTTCTTTTATGAAATTAGATGTCCCTCTGTGTGATGCATATATGTTTAAGACTGTAATACCTTTCTGGTGTATTTTTCATTTAACTAGTATGAAGTAACTTTCCCATTTTCCTCTGACAAATTTTAGGTAAAAGTCCATTTTGTTGCATATTAGAATATCTATACCTGCTTGTTTCTTAGATCCATTTGCTTGCAATGTCTTTTACCATGGTTTTACCTTAAGATGGTGTCAATCATTGTTTCTGAGGTATGCTTCCTGGATGGTCATGTCTTCTTATCCAATCAGTTAATCTGTGTCTTTTTACGGGGAGTTGAGACCATCAATATTGAGAGTTATCAGTGACCAATGTTTATTAATTGCTCTTATGTTAGTGTTGTAGTGCTGTTTTCTTAGGCCTCTTTTGGTTGACTGTTCTGGGATATTTCATTTTTTCTTTGTGCCTTTTTGAGAAAATTTAATCTTCTCTTCAGCGTGAAGTGCTCCATCCAACACTCTCTGTAGACCTGGTTTCACTGGCAAAAATTCCTTAATTCTATTTTTGTCGTGGAAAATTTTTCTTTCTCTTTCAATTACAACTAATAGTTTTGATGGGTATAGTAGTCTGGCCTGGAAACTGTTCATTCATGAGTTGTATGACATTGGTCCAAACCCTCTGACTTGTCTTCCCTAAAAAGAGTAAGAGGCAAGCCAACTCCCAGCTTAGCCCTAAGGTAATAGAGAATTTACGGCTAGCAATAGAGAAAATTTGGCTAAACATTTTAAAACTATTTTGGTCGCTAAGCTTTTTATTAAACCTCATGAATTTCAATAGTCTGTTTCCCAAAAAGGTAATCTTCAATTCTTCTCAACAGCTTTTAGGATTTCAGTTGACTTTTAGGATTCCTTCACCAGGAATTCCCAACTTGCCTTTCTCTCACATTTTTGCATCTCTTAAAGGAGAAGCTGATTTAAATATGCCCCACCACATTGTGGTACCTCTTTAAATCTTTTATTACAACAATTACTGCTGGAAGCTGAATTTAAAACAAAAACAACTTTCTCATGTATGATTAAATTTGCCTATTTGTTTTAAAACCCCTTTATCACTTTTAGCAATGACTACGCAATTACTTCCCTCCTTAAGAATTGTAGAATGGTCATTTCTACCCAATATACCGGTATTTTCACGTTAAATCAACAAAGAATTATTTACTTTTATTTAACAGGGCTAATCCAAATCCATACAATTTTAATATTGTTTTCCCTTCCAGATCTCCAAATAATTTCAACTTTATTTTACAGACCACAGCAAAATAACAAATAACTTGCTGGTTAAAAAATATTTTTAAAGAGTACTAATTGGAAAAGAAGAGGCAAAACTATCACTTTTTCAGATGATACAATACTGTACCTAAGAGATCCCAAAAGTTCGACCAGAAAATTCCTAGAACTGATCAACACTTTCAGTATAATGGCAGGTTATAAAATCAATTTACAAAAATCAGTAGCCTTTCTATATACAAATAACAAGCAATTGGAGAAAGAATACAGGAAAATGCTCCCATTCACAATAGATGCAAAAAAAAAAAATCTTGGAATAAATCTGACCAAAGACACCAAAGATCTCTACAATGAAAATTTTAAATCGTTAAAGAGATTGAGGAAGACACCAGGAGATGGAAGGACCTCCCATGCTCATGGATTGGAAGAATTAATATTGTGAAAATGACCATCCTACAAAAAGCAATATATAGATTCAATGCAATGCCAATCAAAATCCCCATGACATACTTCACAGAATTAGAAAAAAAAAATCCTTAAATTCTTGTGGAAGCACAAAAGATCCCAAATAGCCAAAGCAACCAGAGCACAAAGAGCAATGCTCGGGGGATGAATATACCAGATCTCAAAGTATACTACAAAGATACAGTCATAAAAAATAGCATGGTACTGGCACAAAAATAAACATGTAGATCAATGGAACACCACTGAAGATCCAAACCGGAGTAGACACAATTTCAGCCACCTGATATTTGACAAAGGTGCCAAAAACATACAATGGAGGAAAGACAGCATCTTCAAAAATGGTGCTGGCAAAACTGGATCTCCACCTGTAGAAGAATGAAACTAGATCCTTAGCTTTCACCTTGCACAAAAGTCAACTCGAAATGTATCAAGAACCTCAATGTGAAACTGGAAACCCTGATATTATTAAAAGAAAATATTGGCAGAAACTTACAAGAGATAGGTTTAGGAAAGGATTTTCTAAATCGGACAGAAGTTGCTCAGGAATTAAGGCCAACAGTCAACAGTAGGACTTCATTAAGCTAAAAAGCTTCTGTACAGCAAAAGAAACTATAAAAAGTGAAGAGAAAATCCACAGAATGGGAAATCTTCACCAATGATACATCTGACAGAGGTTTAGCATCCAGAATATATAAAGAACTCAAAAAACAAAGAATCGAGAAACCAAATGACCCAATGAAAAGATGGGCTAAAGAGCTAAACAGAGAGTTCTCAAAGGACGAAATAAAGATCGCTAAGAAACATCTCAAAAAGTGTTCAACATTGTTAGCAATTAGGGAAATGTGAATTAAAACCACCCTAAGGTATCACCTTACCCCAATCAGACAGGCTAGGATCAAAAGAACAGATTGTACCAAATGGAGAAGAATGCTTATTCACTGCTGGTGGGATTGCAAACTCAATTGTAACCCCTATGGAAAACAGTATGGAGAACTCTTAAAAAAACTAAAAATGAACGTACCACATGACCCAGTTATACCACTCCTTGGCATATACCCAAAGGACTCATCCTATCGTAGAGACACTTGTACAACCATGTTTGTTGTTGCTCTTTTCACAGTAGCTAAGAGATGGAAGCAACCTAAGTGCCCCTCAACTGATGAGTGGTTAACAAAACTGTGGTATATTTACACAATGGAGTTACATTCAGTAGTAAAGAAAGATGAAATAATGAAATTTGCAGATAAATGGATGGATCTAGAAACTGTTATACTAAGTGAGGTAACACAGGCTCAGAAAAAGAAACGACATATGTTCTCCCTCATATATGGATCCTAGCATGAAATCCTTTTTAAATTCCATGTCCTTTTACTAAGATGATACTGTACAACAGTCCCTTCTGCATGAAATAACTACCATCAGCACGACTTCAGCTGTGCCCAATTGCTAAACATCACTACAATTGGGCTTGTTGACAGTTGTGGTCATTCATTAAAGGAAGGCCAAGCAGGGTCATTGGGCCCTCACCAGAGTATCCAGCCACTCTTCTCAGCCAACTGTATGTAATTTGACCCTAATCACACATGGTCTTCTGAATTTTGGGAGGGCTAAAGTATACAATCTGGGGAAGGCTAGGAAGAGAATGCATGACCCATGCTGGGTAAAGGCTTTCCAGTGTGCATACCCTCAGGTCATACATACGCCTCTGCAGCCCCTCAGTTATCTTTATAAGTAAGCTCAGTAAATTCATTGGTTCCCCAGTAAAACTTTAATTAAACCTTGGCTTGACATTAGAACCTTAAAAGGGAATAAGCATTGCTTAGTATCCCCAGGAAAAGAATTCTCACAACATATAGAAAATTTATTTGTTAATGCTATTATGACTCATAATTATTAAAATAAGAAAATGAGAATGTAAAAGATGTTAAAAGGATATGGGAATGGAGATATTTTCCAAAATAGAACAAATCAGAACCTAAGCAAGTGATGAAGATCTATGTAGGTTTGTTATGCTATATAAAGGATGAGACAAAAATAATATACACATAATCTTAAAATTTCTAAGGTCGTGGTTTAATCAACTAGTTTAAGAAACAAAATATATACCTAGTCCATGTTTATCTGGAAATATTTGGATTTTCACCCAAGCTTTATCTGAATAGCACATGATAATTAAAAGTACCAGACTGGTTGAACTAACCTTATTGGATGTTTAACAGCCATAATTTGAGGCCTATACTAATGTGGTCATAGGGACTTAAAGGACAGTTTTTGCCCCTTGCCCTCCAACATCGACTAAGTTCCAGGGGACTATGAAAAATCTCTCAAAATGTCCTGTAACTGTGGTGAGTCACCTGTCCTCTTGTTCAGGGAGGCCATGGAGACCCCACCAGATGGATTTGAACCAGTGTCCAGTCTACAAAGAAGAGGGTCAACTCAGAGGAAACATCTCATTCATGCTTCCAAGTGAAGCCAGACATGGTTGAGTCTTGCCTTTACTTCTCCTTCACATCCTTCACATCCTCTATTCCCCAGTCAAGGTCTTTCTTTTCTCCCTACAGATAAGGATTATGCAATTTGGGAGTCTTTTAGATAGACCCACTGAAGGAGTATTCCAATTGCCTTACCCTGTGTCCCTGTTCAAGGTGGAAGAATCCAGAGTGGTCTGTGTCCCGATTCCCTATCAGCAGTTTGGGTAACTTCTACAGAGGATGGTGTGATAAGAATTAGAGATAGGAATTGGCTAGGCATTTAGCATTAAAAGACCCCAAAGAAAGTAGCCAATTTCTTGGCTAAAAGTCAAAATGTCCTTGGTCCTTTTAGCAACATACTCTGTTCCAAAGGCCAAAAATGACAAAAGTATTTGGGAGCTCTTATCTAATCCCTAAAGGATTTTAGGGTTACCTCTTCAGAGGGGGGAATGTTAGAGTAGCAGAAAGCTGCATTTAAAAAAGAAAGATAAAAAGTAAGAAAGGAAGGAAGAAAGAAAGTACACAAAGTTTTCAGAAAAAAAGTGATGGGGAGATATGGGAGGAGTTGGAGGGGAGGGAGTGGGCATAGATTTGATCAAAACACCTTATATGCATGTATGAAATTCTCAACGAAATTTTTTTAAGTTAAAAAAAAAGAAAACTTCTATTTCTGGTACCAGAAAGATGGCTCAGTGAGTAAAGCCAGAATCACCTAGGAGACAAGCCCCCAGGCACTCTTTGAGGGGTTATCCTGATCATATTAACTGAGGTAGGACCACCTGCCCTAAGAGTGGACAATGCCATTCCCTAGGTTTGGGCTCTGGACTGAATATAAAGGAGAAAGCCAGCAGAATAGAAATTCATTTTTCTACTTCCTAATTGTGGATGTGAGGTGGCCAGCTGTCTCACCTGCTGCCTTGACTTCCCCACCATGATGGAATGTACCTTGTACTGTGAGCCAAAATAAACCCTTCCTTTCTTCAGTTGCTTTTGTCACATATTTTGACACGCTAACAGGAAAACTAACTAATACACCTTTTCTCTGAATTCCTTGATTGTGCAGAATTACCAACAGTAGAAGAACTGATGTAAGTAGGGGTTGCCTTTAACCATCTTTAAAATAATGTTGTTTGGGGGCTGGAGAGATGGCTCAGTGGTTGAGAGCACTGGCTGCTCTTGCAAAGGACCTGCGTTCAATTCCCCACATTGACATGGTGGCTAACAACCATCTATAACTCCAGTTTCAGGGGAATCTAATTCCTTCTTCCGACCTTCATAGGTACTGCACAATGTGGGAGCACTTACACACATGCAGGCAATACATTCGTACGCATAAAAGTAAAAAAAAAAAGCTTAAAATAATGTTGTTTTGTTTAAATACGTTTAAAGCTTTTTATTCAAGAAAAATAAACATGCAGAAAGTTTAATAAAAATATTTTTATTTTTTGTGTATTTCACACAATAGTTCTTAATTAAATTTAGACTCCTCCCCCATCCATGGCCTCACATACCCCTCGCATCAGACCTCATGCATTTTGTCATACATGTTAAATCCTATCTGCTCAAGCATTTATACTCAGATGTCCTTCGGTACAAGTTCATCCAGTGGAATTTAGTCAAATTATGTAGAGATTTTAAGGAAGATCTACTCTCCCTCACCCAGCAGTAATCAGCTGCCAACAGTTCCCAGACTGCTGGGAATAGGTGGGTCCATCACCCATTTCCTCATTCCATGCTGGTCTGTTGTCTGGTTGAGTTGGCATGGGTCTTGTACACAACACCACCATTGCCGCAAGTTCACATGAGCAAGACTCCAGTGGCCTGAAATCCTCTGTTTTCCTATGGTCATGGACCAACCCCAGCTCTTACAAACTGTCTGCCTCCATTTTCCAAAATGGTCCCTGAGCAGTGGGTGGGTGAGATTTAATACAGGAGTCCTTTTCAAGGACACACACTCTGTAGTCTCTTATTCTCTAAAACTTAGCCAGTTATGGCCTGTGTGCATCGCACTCTATCATATAAGGAAGCTTCACTGGTGAGAGTTGAGGGATGCACTAGATTGCTCCCCACCCCCTGTTCTGCTATGTTCCATGAGTCTTAGGTATAGATGTTCCACTATAGATGTGTCACTTAGGGCTGGGCATCTCTCAGACATATGTTCTCTGTGTCTGACCAGTTGTGGAATTTTGCAGTAGCCTCCATCTGTTGCAATAAGAAGCTTCCTTGATGAGTGGTGTATGGTATGCTTGCCTGTAAATGTAAGGATCCATATTTAGCATATGGTAAGAAATTTCATTTGTCTAGAGATATGACAGAAATAGGATTTTCTCTAGGATTTATGGCCTCTCCAGCCATGTGTGTTTGCCTATAATTATAGTGCCATCCATAAGTTCCCTCCCTTTGAGAGGGCTTTAAGTCCAATTAGACAGCTGTTGATTACCCCCCTCCAGATAACAGTGTCACTATTGTACCAATAGGGGTAGTTTGCTGTGCCAGTTGTGGTTATAAGGCTTTAGAGCTGGTTTGAATCATTGACTGGTTTTCTCAGTTGGCAGCTTACATAGTGTCTTCTAGAACTATGAGAGCTAGTCTTCAGGGAAAAGGCTTCCAGGTCAGTTCCAACTCCACTGCTCCAAATCCTGTGTACAAAGTATGTCCTGTCTTCAGCAATAGGGCCTTAACTTCGAGTTCTGGGAGATAACCAAGGGCTCCTGCAATAGCCTATGTTATTTTGGGAGTTTCCTGGACTACTTTGACTAAAAACCCAAAGGGAGTTCTCTTCTGTCTGGCACTGTGTTCTTTGCCATACAGCCCCCAGGTATATGCCTGCACTAATGTTCAGACACTGTACATGTATTTCTCAGGGGGCTCCCAAGACAACATATTTCCCTCTGGCTTCCCATGCCATCCCAGCTCCATTCATCTGTCCTTTCTCTCCATTGAACTTCCTCTTCCTTCCCCAGACAATGTGCCCCCTTTTCCCCACCCTCTCCCCAATATCAGCCACCTCATACCATTCCCTCTCCTCCATCCCCATGGTCGTCTTCATGTCCCTCCCTCGTGCCCTTCCAGCCGAACACTCTCACTTTCCCCACTGCCCCCTGGTAACATCTGTTTCCTACTATCCCCCTTTTTAGGGTTCTTTCCCTCAACTTCCATGTTTTCTTTCTGTGTTCTTGGCGCCTGCTATTATATCAGATATATACTCACATACAAGGGATTGGTACTACAATCTGCAAATGATGGAGAACATATGTCACTTACTTTTCTGAGTTTGAGTTAGTTCACTTAGTATAACAGTTTCTAGTTCCATCCATTTACCTGGAAATTTCATAATTTTATATTTTCAGCTGAGTAGAACTCCGTTGTGTAAATGTACTACATTTTCATCATCCATTCATCACTTGCTGGATAAAAAGTTTATGTATAATTTAATTACTTCCTA
>NW_008349978.1:784459-829109 GCF_000622305.1 Nannospalax galili
AGATAATAAATCAAGTGCAGTGCTAGGTGTGGTAAGATACATGACTTTGGTTGAATGAGATATTCTCGAACTAGGGATGAAAAGGCTGGATGGTCTTTTAAGATGAAGATGGAGCCAAGCTTATACTTCCTTAATTGAAGCTGGAGAAACCATTTTGAATAAATTCATGAGTGGGGCTGGACTGGAGGAGACAGTTCCAGAGAGACAGAGTTCCAACAAGAAAGTTCCATTAGCATAGTTCCAGGAGACACATAGTTCCAAGAAATTTGGGGGAAGGAGTGTTCTCTGAGTTTGTTCAGGTGATTATAATGTTGACGTAGTAATGTTGCACATTACTATGAACCAATGTAACCAAGGAATTGTAATTTCTCCGGGAATTGCAGGCTTAGAGCAGGAAAAGTTTGAAGCCTGTTATCAATCAAAGGGACAACTTGAGTTCAGGAATAGATTTCACACATTTATGACAACTTGACAGATCACCTTGCAGGAGAGACTGGAGCTGAGACAATGAAGGATGGCTGGTATCACACCTTGATCAGCACTGCTTAGTTACACATGACTCATGCCTTATTTTCGAACCTAAATTGTATGTTAGGACCCAAAAGATGAACTTGATGGAAGGTGTTGGAGTTCATTTGTTCCTCTGCATTGTGACCTCATTAAATAAATCTCTTTTTCATTATTAATTGTGTCTTTAATTGGACTGTTAGGGATGGGTGGCTGAACCTGATTGGTTAAGGGATTGTCAGGGTCCAGACTCAGTGATTATGAGGCTGTGGTACATCCTCATTGACCTTAAAGCCTGATGATATCTAACTAGCCACCCAACAAAGGAGCTTCAAAAAAATCTCTGACTAGTAAGGTTTCTTAGGAAATTTGAGGGTAAAAATTTGGTGACTTACTTTAATTATGTGGTCACTTTCATTACTTCAGTATTAGCGAGAACCACTTTTTCTTTAATATTAGCATTCTTTTGAAGGCTTTATTATCTAGAATTCTTGACTAACTAGATGTTATTTCAATAAATAGACTGTTTTTGAGTCAGGATCTTGTTGGAGTACAGTGTGGGCTTGAACTTGTCATCTTCCTGCCTCAGCCTCTTAACTGCTGGGATTGCAGACATATGCCTCCAACTCTGGAAAATGTATCTTCCAATAGTCCTGTTGGGGCTATCCAAGACATTTGCTGGGGTTGCTGCATGTGGAGCAGAATTTCAACCTTCGTGGAAATGATAGTTGGGGCTGCAAATGTCTTTGTTATTGGTCACTGTCTTGTGCTTTGTAGGTGTCAAGATCTGCCCTGGTCTCTGTGCTTTGTGTGTGTTGTGAGTGTATGCACATATACATGCAGATGCATGCATGTGTGCAGTTGGGTGTGCACATGTATTGTGTTTACCTGTGCCTGTGTATAGAAGCTGGAAGACAACCTCAGGTGTGGTTCTTCAGGCACCGTCCACTTTGTTTTTATACACAGAGCCTCTCACTGAAGCTCACCACATATGCTAGGATGGCTGTCCAGGGATCGCCATGAATTCTCTTCCTTCTGACTTCCCGGCTCTGGGGTTATAGACATTCACTACCATATCTAGCTTGCACTTGGATTCTGGGCCATGAACTTATGTCTTCATGTTTGCTAGCAACAATTTAACCAATAGAGGTATCATTCTAGCCTGGTATCTACATGCTTGATGTTCATAGCACCCTGTATACCCAAGTTGTGACGTTGAAAACATTGTAGAAATTGCCATACTGTCCTGGGTCAGAATCACCCTGTTTGTGATTCACTGCTGCACATACTAGACTCAGTGCTTAGTAACATTATTGCAGTTTTCTCTCAGGAAACACAAGAAAGAAGAACCATTATTTGCTATTTTCAAATCTAGGAAACAGGTTTAGGGAACAAAAAGTGATTACTCATTATATTTCAGCCAGTGTGTGGATGAACTTCATGGCAGGTGTGGTAACTTCTAATGTAGGAAAACACTAACTATAATGGTTAAGTAAGGTCCACATAGTGAAGAACAGACTGGAACCTACGTGGAATGTTAAGCATACGCTTGCCTGAAGATGAAGCATTTCCTCCTTCCATATTTACTTGTGAGAAATCAAAGCCTGTGTTCTTCCAAAACATTGAACACAAATGGTCAAAACAACTTCTATTTCTGTAGCACCAGGGATAGAACCTAGGGCCCTGTACATGCTAGGCAAGCACTCTAGTACTGAGCTAATTCTTCAGCTCCAAACAATGTTATTGGTGATAACCAAAAGATGAAAACCCAACTATTCCTTAATGGGGTCAATGGATATGAAAAGTATTGCTGCTTCTGCTTAATCATTTATTATTCAGAAATAGAAGCAACTATGAATATATGCAACAACTTGGATGAATTGTGAGACATATTGCTGCATAAGAGAGAAGCGGTTTCAAAGACTTACATACTAAATGGACATTTGCACAACATTTATATTTTTGTTCTTGCATTTGAAATATCTATTTTGGTATTTCTCTGAAAGGACACGACAAACAACATTATTCATTTGTGTTCAATTTTGTTGCTATGTAGGTTCTCTGTGATATTTTGTGCTGTAATATAGATTTTTATGGCTGACTAGGATGCTAATGAATGTCAATCTTTTCTTTATAGTCAGTGTAGTTTAGGAAGCAATACAAACATCACCCTTAATTTTTTTTTGTATTTTGTTCTAATAAGCTAAGTCAGATAGAATGTGACCTTGTCACTACTAAGGGACAGCCATGAGTCACTTTCAAGGTAATATGAAAAGTCTGCATGGAAGCAATAAACAGTTGTGACAGTTCAAATGGATTCAGAACGATGTGTTCCTTGTGGTTCTCTGTCCTGTTCCTCCATTCTCTCTAGGTGCAAAAATAGAAGACAAAAACATGTTGACTCAGTTAAAAAGATCATGGAACACACAAATTCTAGGTAATTAGTAACAAACAGCTCTATATCACAGGCATGAAGCACTAGGGAAATCACACAACTGGAACCACTGTCTCCTATCAATAACATCTCTTTCATCTCTCTTAATACATCTGTCTATGTAAGCGCAACTTCTTAGAAAAGATATAATTGGCTCAGAGAAGAATGAATGATTTGTGTATTAATCTCCCAATAATTTATTTGTGGAAAATGCCTAGATGAAAAGAAATAGAGAAGGAGGATGAGAAGAACAGTGGGTGGTTCTGATTGTAATAAAATATGACTTGGAGAGAAGGAGAAAGAAGGCTGAGTGCACATCTCTTAGATAGCTGTCAACTCTCAGGTATGATTCATCTGAGCCATTTGCAGTCCTAAAGTTCTTAAGGTGAAGTGTGCAGATGGAGGAGTCCATGTCATACAGAATGGGTCTGTTTAGCATTGTCACTTAGTTTCATCACTGTTGGGAGCAGCTTGTGAGAAGTGTCAGCTTGGTATATGCGCATTGATGGATTCTAGAGGTGTGGCTCATGATCTGTTATGGTCCCTGCAGTGAGAAGCTGGCTAGATGTATCTTCATGCTGTTCTATAATGGTATGTTGCTTGGCTTCTACTGGAGGAAAAGCAGAGGCACTGTGGGCCATTAAGTAGTGGCACAATAGGACCAGATTTCAGCTCCAGAAAGAACAGCCTGCAGCTGTGTGGAGGATGGATTGTACGGAGAAGATGCTGGAGGTCATGGAAGTCAGCAGAGAGGAGCTATTTTCAATTATACAATGAAGGAATGCAAAGAACTGTCCTTGTGTATATCTAACATGGATAATAAAGCAATAAATTCAAAGGCTGAGGTGATAGCTCATTCAGTAAAATGTTTGCTGCATAAGAACGAGGACTTCATCCCCATAACCCACATAAGCATCTGTTTGTGGTGGTACATGGTTGTAATACAGTGCTGGAAAGGCAGAGGCAGGTGGATCTCTCAGGGCCCTGGGAAAGCCAGTCTAGCCTCAGGTCTCTGTCCCAAAAATCAAGGTGGATGGCTCCTGAGGAATGACACTTGAGATTGTGCTGTGGCCCGAACATCTACACACACATTCAAACATGTTCAGATAGACAGACAGACAGATAGATACTCAGATGAAATATATCCAGGAAAACTTATGTGGTTTGTGATCCATTGGAGCAAAGGAGTGGATGAAGAGAGAGTGAACAATGATGACAGCCCATAGTGAATGACAGGATAGATATGCCATCAGGAACGCCTTGAAGGAGAAGGGCTGAAGAATGATTTGTTTAGTTCCAGGGAGATGATAGGGAAGGATTGCTGATGGGAGCACTCAGGAACATACTGAAATATTAGTTTAGAGAGGAACACAAGGCTGGGAACAAAGATCTGGGTGGTGGATGAACAAATACAGGCATGACTGGAGCCTATGCAATAAATACATCAGATGGAGATGATCCAAGACTGGGATTCCTGAAGAATCGTGACACCCAACAGCAGCCAGGTGATAAGCCAGTGAGAGTCTGCATGAAGTTTCCATTTGAATTTGAATGAGAAGAAAGTGATTGAGGAAAAATTGAACCAAGAGAATTTTTTCAGAGCTGTAGTTCAATGAGTCATTCTTTCCATTTAGCAACCAGGGGACAATGGTCTCCAACAAGTACATCACATACTGGTGGAGCAGCTAGCAGTTGTGTTAAGGTTCGAATGTATGGGCTCCTCCAAAAGAACTTCTAAAATAGCCATTGTTGCCTGCAGAGCGCTGGGTGGAGAAGGGTGGACAAGAGGAAATCTTATCAATAACTTAGGATAACTTCCTTCTTTCTTCACTTCTGTCCTATTTAGTTTGTTTTTCTCTTCTCCAGCAAGTAGTTGATACATTTTTTTTCTATTCCACACATCCTTTAGTTCTTGAAAAAACACATGATATGGAGTGGGGCTGTAACTTAGTTATGATGTCCTGGGTTCAATTTCCAGCACTGCATAAACCAGGTGTGTTGGCACACACCTGTAATCCCAGCACTTGGGAAGTGGAGGCAGGAGGATCAGGAGTTCAAACTCAGCTACACAGAAAGTTTGAGACCAGTCTGTGCTCCATGGTACCATGCTTTAGAATAAAATCTGACAAAATATGCAAATGATATGGCATAATCTTTCTTCAGACCATCAGTATTTAAGAGACTAATAATGTTTAATGGAATATAAACTATTACTCTCTGTGGAATTTCCAACTTGCAATGCTAGAGGAGAAAGATTCATATCTGTGCAGATAAGGCAGCAAATTCATAACGATATCACAGAGGTGAATCTGCTTTTGAGGAGAAAGTCAATAATTAGGATGTAATACAATTGTAATTCAATACCTACTTGGCATGGTGGAGGAGGGGGATAAGCTTCTATCACAAAGATGATCCATTCTCTGCTATGAAATGTAACTGTGTAAGTAATATTTGAATGCAAATGAAAAATATATAGCAAAAGAAAAGATGAAACATGTCCTTAGCTGGACCAATAAAAACTCACCGGATTTGTAGTTTCAGAGAAGCCTGCCTGGAGGAGGTAGCTTAAAAACTGGGAGTTAGGGAATGAGTCAAGTCTCGAAATTGTGTCTTCTAGGCACAGAAAACAGCACCTCTGCAACAAGATTTGAAGTGCAAATTTCAAGTACAGAGATAAATTTTAAGGAAGAGATTAGAGGATAGAAGAGGCACTGGAGAATACCCCAACTTTATGCTGTGATAAATGGAGGGTTCCCTTAACAAAATGTGAACATTCGTGTATGATGGTGTTCTGTAACTTCCCATTTTGGTAACTTGCACTGGTCCTAGAAATTGACTGCAAACGACTGCCTGAATTCTCTACCCAGGTAGTCACATAATTATAAAAGGTCAGTATTATTAATCTGGGCACAGTGACAATGAATTAGATAACACTGACAGCAATGGGATAGAGAACAGCAGTGGACCGTATTCAGGACCCATGACTATAAAACCTACTTCCTGGGAATTATGAATTCAATCCTTAGGTGGTTTGGGACTTGCCTTTTTCTTGTCAATGGAGGCATATATCCTCAGCAAATTAATTGTTAGCACAGCTCAGCCTCCACAAGCATCTTAAACTAGGTGGCACAGCTATATTTGCAGAGGAATACAAAGTGGATCCCAGTGGATTTTACTCATGAGTGTGGGTGTTGTTTGCCAATGGCCTTTCATCTGCATTTTTTTGCTGTTATTTTGTTATGGATTGTCAGAGAGACACAAAAGGAAAAATACATAGGATGAGGTCAAAATTTCCTGGACTCACGATATTCAGGTGAGCACTGAAAGTGCTTATGGCCTACCCTTCAGACAGAGGTCACATGTTAAGCCTCAGGGAAAAGGCACAGATGTGGACCATATATCCAGAGTCTTTGAAGACATCAAGCTGTGAAAACCTGGCCTTTGGGGCTGAAGAGATGACTCAGGTGGTAAAGTGCTAGCAGTATAAGCACGAGGACATGAGTTTGAGCTTCAACACTCATGTAAAAAGCTACATAAAGCATATGCTCCTGTAACCTCCGTGCTGGGAATGCAGAAACAGGAGGATCCTTGGGGCTTTCTGGCCAGGCAACGTAACCAAAGGAGTGAGCTTCGGGCTTTACAAGAGATCCTCTCTCAAGAAATAAGTTGGAAAGTGTTTGAAGAAGACAGCATCAATCCCTGGCCTCTGTGCATATGTGCACCTACACACACACACACACACACACACACACACACACACACACACACACAGGGGAAAATTCTGTTGCTTGGGGGAGCTGCAGCTACCCCATGAGTTTGTGGCTGAGACCTCATGCCACCACACATCTGAATGTGCCTGTTCTGGTTTATGTAGGAGTGGCATGGAACATGAATATAGAATTCTCTCTTTAGCCCATAGATAAAGGTTTGGTCCCTAGGGTGGAGTGGTTGAGAGGAGGTGGGGCTTTAAGAGGGAGGACATGGTGGGAGGACATTAGGTCACTAGGAGAATACCTGTGAAGCTGATGATGGGATGGTGACTTTTCCCTCTTTTTCTCTTTTTCTTGCTGGTCATGAGGTGAGTGGTATTGCCCACCATGCCGCCCAACTCTGACATGCACAAAGCAATGCGATCTTCTGATTATTAACTGGAACCTCTAAAACTGTGAGTCAAAATGATAAACCTTTTCTTTTCTTTAGATTAAAGCAAAACATTAGCTATTATCAAAACAAAAATTTTGTACATATCTGTGAGGAATCATGTGATGTGCATACACTGTGCAATGCTTAAGCATGTCTATACCTTCATAAATGAATTTCTTTATAGTGAAGACATTTAAAACCCTTTATTTGATATTTGTTTAACTTCCCAGACTGTGATTTTTATCTCTAGAAGTTTAATTAGGTGTTTTACATTTTCCTGAGGGCACAGGTGAATGTCTACTGGGACTATAAAAGAGTAGTAGAAAAATGACAGAAAAACCTCTTGGCTCCTGGGACTGGGGATGGTCCAACATCAAGACCTCGGTGCCCAAGACCACCTGTGGAGTCAAGACCATACTTCCTCATCATGGGAGGTGGGAGGTCCCTTCTAGAGGATCAGTCTTCCCAGGAGTAGAAATTGCAAATGACAAGAACCTCCCTTGCCCCCAGCATAAGTCCAACACAAGCAAAGCCATTACTGTGCTCAACCTGGGAGCTCAGGGGAGGATGCTGTGAGGCAATGCAGACACTCAGAGAAGGCTGAAACTGATATACAACATCAGAAAGTCCTCCATCCTCCAATTTGTTCCTCAACAGTCTATCACTGCACTCATGGTAGAGGACCATAGCTCTAGCTCAAAGGACAAAGCCACAGCCAAGTTCATAGCAGGCGATCACAGCTCTGGCTAACAGAGGGGGACCACAGCTCCGGGTTCCCAGGATGGGGACCAGAGGAGGGGACCACAGCTATAGATACATAGGAGGGGTCATAATTTCAATTATGCTGTCTTAGTTTTTTTCCTGTTTCCATTGCCCTCTCCAAATGATCATACTTGTGTTTAAGCAGGAGCATTTTGTCTTCTGTACAGCAAACAGAGGCAACAGTTACTTTCTGGTTTGAATGCCTCACTATAGGGACATCAATATTAGAGAAGACTAATTTTTGCTTTGGCTTAAGGAGACAGATGGATCGAGTGTTTTCTTTGTCAGGTGTCTGTAGGTTTCACATCTTCCCCTACGGCGGGGGGAACAAGTGATGACACATCATTCCCGAGTCATATTTTGATTCCTCTCACAGCCCACCACTCTTACTCTTCTACCCACTGAGATGTGCTACTGTCACTGTTTTACCGGGGGTGCCCTTGCTCATGTCAGTGCTGTCTTGGGTCCCCAGTTCTTTTCTTTCTTACATGCCAAGTCCAGAGTTCAGAAGGTTGAGATCGATATAGAAGCACCTAAGATGCACTCAGTCTTTTCAGAGTCAGTGCACCCTAGATTCTGAGGCCGGATGCCCAGGGCATATGTCATTCTGCCATTTTTTCTCCAAGAAAGAGCATGTTTTCTTATGTACGGCAAGCCAAGGAACAGTTATTTGCTGCCTTGAATTTCTTGGTACTGTTGCTCTGACGCCCCTGGCCACACTGCTGCCATCTTGGATCTTAATTTATTTTCTTTCTTACTTGCCATATCCTGAGTTCAGAATTTTGAGCTCAGTATACAAGTACCTAAGATCAAGAAAATATTGGTTCTGTGTGATAAGTTCGTCACACCATCCAGCACATGCACTCAGCTTCCCAGTGCAGGCTGCCTGGGACATGCCTCATTCTTCCATCTTCTCTAACAAAATTTGACCTAGAGGAAGAAAGGAACTACATTGTCAGAAAATGCTAATTAACACTACATTGAAGGTTCTAGTGTTTCCTTATCAGGCAACTCATTATTCTCACTTCACTGATGTCACTATGTTTTTTTAATCTTTCCCTCATTAAGTTAAAAACTTACAACAAGTATGGACGGCAATTTCCCTCACCTTTGCCATCACCTCACAGAGGTTAGAAGGCTTGTACTCACTTCTGTACAAATTCATATATCTGTGAATTATTTGACAAATCACTGTGAGTTTAGTATACAAAAATATCAATTAGACTATTTTGAGAATCTATTGTTTTGCTTGAGACATTCAGAGGTCTGAATCATAATCCCTTTAAGCTTCTCCTACCTATCAGAAATATTAAACACTATCAACACACTTGGATCCAAAGGTGAAGAAATGTCTGCCTGGAATTATGTCTGACCCCTTCCTTTCTTATTCTGCATATCCTGTCAAGGGCTGGTTACATAAGGACTGCTCTGTCATCCCTCCCAAAAACCTGTTTAAATAACACTGTTGGTTAATGTGTGCAGACCTGAAGGGGCAGGGCAACTCATCTGTGCTATTGTTTAATGATCTGGAAATTCAGCCACAGTGTGAGTGGGTACAGCAACCTGGAGGGCCTGAGCCCCACGAAGCAGTTAGGAATGGGGAGAAGCCTAATAGCCCTAATCACTTTGAACTACACACGCTTCAGACTGCTTTCACCCCTTCTGATGTCCTCATTTGAATTCTGTGCATGAGAAAAATTTTCACAGAATGCTCCTACCTTTCTATCTTAAATTTGTTTTTCCTATAATTAATTGTGCATTCAAATTCCCAGTAAGAGGATGTGTGCTTTTTCTTAAATGCTGGTAAAATTCATAATTCATTCCAGACTCAAACAAGATTCAAAATGGCTGAGAATTTGTAGGGTGTGTGTGTGTGTGTGTGTGTGTGTGTGTGTGTGTGTGTGTGTACTGTATGTATGCATATGTGTGCACAACTGTACTTCTCTATGAGTCAGAATGGAAGTTAGAGGTTAACATCCAGTGTCTTCCTAGATCATGTTCCTCCTTATTTTTTGGACAAGATAGCCCACTAAACCTGGGCCTCCCCATTTTGACTAGATTGGGTAGCCAGGGGGCCCCCAGGATCTGCCTCTGTTTCTCTCCCCTGATTCAAGCGCTAGTGTTACTGGTGCCTATTCACTGGGCATATCTTTTTAATATGTGTGCTGGGGATCAAAATCAGATCCTCATGCTTCCTGGGTAAGCACTTTACCAACTGAATTATCTCCCCAGCCTCTGAGACTTTTTTAAAACTAGATTTTTTGCCACCTACTACAGGAATATAAAGGGGAAATTGCCTGTTCAAACTAGTCCTCCATCATCTTACCCAGAACCCCAAAGAAGGCTGTATTCAGTCCCTCCCACTTGGAAAGGTACTGAAGGGTCTATAAATTGCAGTTCTTATTCTTGCTATATATATAATTTATTATTTTATACACACATGTGGGCATATGCACATGCACACACATATCTTACACATACATAGACATCATACATACACTTGTGCACACACATACATCACACACAGATACACACAATATACATATACCCATATCACACCATACATCACATACAAATCACACACATGACCCCAGACATGCAAAAAGACTTTCAGTCAATCAAATGTTTATTGTGAAACACACTATGTAGTTATCAAGTCAGTCTCAAAGGGACAGATTTACACTTAGTAAGTGCCCAGAGTATAGTGAGACTATGCAGAATGAAGAGCAACCAGTGAACTGTTTCAAAATTATTTGGTGGGGGAAATGATGGGCTAACACCAATCCAGGTTCAGCTGACTCTTACATTCCTGAGATAGATAAAAGTTCCAGTCAGCACCTAAATATGTGAATTTCGATATGGGAAGAAATAATAATAAAATAAATTGTAACTGAATAACCTCGAGAGCACACCAATACAAAAACTAATAAAGGAGAAATTCTGAGATGTTCGCTATTCAGTGACAAGGGCTGCAGGATACAAGGGAGGAGAGAGAAGGAAAGTGAATCAGTTAACAGCCACAGGCTAAACTCACAAATCCTTATCCATTTCTTCAATATAGGTTGGAACCATGACTTATGACACCATGTGGTCAAGCATCGGGTGCTTCTACTCTCTGCTTACCCGAATGTCCTCAGCTATTATCTTCAGTCAAACCATGGGCAAGTCTCCCCAAAGTTTCCTGGCTTTACCTCATTGTGCTCCTGTTTTCTACAGCCTATGCAGTCTTATTGCAAATAGCTTATGCTTAAGAGGCCAGAGTTGCTGTGAAAGTGGTTGTTACTAAAAGAATAAGACTGGCCTCTTCCCAGTCTTTGGCTTCCCTTTTTGCTGTTGGGCTCCCATTTGCATGCAATGGGAGAGGAGCCAACACCATGCTTTGAGCCTCCAACATTGAGCTGTATAAACCTCCACACAATGCCATGTTGTGATGCAGTCAAAGGGGTCCTTTCCAGAGCAGAGGAGCCAACACCATGCTTTGAGCCTCCAACATTGAGCTGTATAAACCTCATTAGTTCATAATGTCTTTAGGTATTTTGTGATGGAAACAGAAAATAGGTTAATACAACTAGGTAGAGACAATATCCTATTTCCATTTTCAGACAGTTGTAGGCAAAATGTGAGCTTAGGACTGTGGATAGTGTCCAAGTCATTTGCAGTGACCCAGCACAAACAAGGGTGATGATTTTCTCTGGCTATGTTCAGGATTCAAATACTGGGTGGGTTCTGGTTGTATTCTGTATGAAATAGAATTTTTTGGAATTATTAGGTCTGGGTAGTGGGAGGGGAAGGATCAATCAAAAATTATGTCCTTGACTGAGTGTGTTGGTGCATACCATTAATCCCAGCACTTGGGAGGTGGATCTCTGTAAGATCTAGGCCAATCTCGTCTACATAGTGAGTTCCAGACCATTCCAGCCAACATAGTGAGACCCTATCTCAAAAACCCAACCAAACAAATAAACAAAAATGAATTACCACCTTCCTGGACCTTCACAGTGTGACCTTTGTGGATACAATTAGTTAAATTATAATAAATTCATACTGGAATAGAATGGACATTTAATTCTGTATGAGTCCTTGTGAGATGGTCACCCAGACACACAGATAGAAGATCGCCATAGAACCACAAAACCAGAGCATGGAATAGTGATGCTGCGTGACAAAGCCAAAGAGCAGGAAGCATTGTTGTCAACCCCCAGAAACTAGGTGAGAGGTTTCACACAGATTCTCCCTCCACAGAAAGAACCAACCACACTAGCACCTGACTCTACACTCAGCCACCCAAACTGTAAGAGAATGAATTTCCTCTCCTTGAAAGACATCTATTTTGTAGTAGTTGTTGAGCATCCTTGGGGAACTTATACAGATTTCAGGTGGAGGCATTGAGTGTAGTTGTCATTTTCTGAGAGGTAGCCACTGATAGCTAGTGGCATGGTTTCCTCCTTGTTTGTCACATCTGTCTTTCTTCTTGTTTTCAGGCTTGGAGTTCATGTTCCATTGCTTCAAATACTTTTTCTTTATCTTTCACATCTGTTCTTTTATACACCTGCTTGGCAACAGTTTTCCACTGGTGTCCATGGAGACTTTTTTCTAAGATATTCCCCTCATCATTGATTCTCACGTTCCATAGATAACTTATGTCCTTTATATAAAATGATGTAGTAGTCACAGATAGCCTATAAATGCACTCCTGTATACACTAGATCATCTCTAGCTGACTTAGAATTCCCAATACCACATAACGCACTATCATAACAGTTGCTACATTTAGGGAATATTACACAAAATCACTAGTATATCTCAACATATACATAATTTTAAAAATATACCCTGGGTTTGGAGAGATGATTCAGCAGTTAAGAGAACAGACTGCTCTTGCAGTCCAGTTCCCAACAGCCACATGGCATCTAATATCTGTCCCTAACTCCAGTTCCAGGGAATCCAACACTTTGCTGACCTCTGCAGGCATTGCATGACATGGTTGTACTTATATACATGCAGGCAATACATTCACACACATAAAATAAAATAATAATAAATAACATATACTCCATCAACCACTGATGGGAATCTGTGGAAGCAGGACACAAGAAGGGCTGGCAGCATTTCAGTACTGGCTCTTCATTTAATACAAGCCTGTATCTGTAAAGTGGAGCATTCTGGGATCCCTTTACAGATTATTTATGCCTACTCAGCAGGGTACACCAGAGCCCCATCCTCTCTAAGCTCATCTTTCCCACTTTGTCTCCTATAGCCATATTCTCTTCCAGGTTTTCATCTCTCTCCTTTACCAAACATGCCATAGCCAACTTCAAGTAGACCATCCCACAAAGTTCTAAGTGTAAAGATGCAATTAGATGGGAAAAGTTCAGATTTCTACCACTGAACTCTGGATACAAGGACCTGTACCTGCTGTCTTATTCTTACCTTCTGATGGAATCAATCACCCCACCTACTTGTTCTTTTTTACGTGCAAGACTAACCTTGACCTGAAATAATGGATTCCATGTGCATTTTCTTGCCTTCTGTGTTCTGTGTGTGCTTAATGGATCTCTTATATTTCTGTACTTTCTTCTATCATAATCGATGACTTCTTTAAAATAAGGTCAAGTCTTTTTCTGTTGAAAAACATAGCAGCACATATTTATCCATTCATGTCATGTTATCTGCCAGTTCTCACTTAATTTGTCTTCCTGTTTATGCAGGATTCATTAGGATATGCTTCTGAGCACAGAGGACTTCCACTTGGGCATCCAGGTTATGCTTTACAGGAGGCACGGCACCAAACCTTGTGATGGTCACCTAGCTCAGGAAAGAATTTTCAGTGTCTTGGGATGAAGGGAGGTATGTGGTACTTGAGTTAGTGTTTGAGAGTCATGATGTGTCATCACCCAACACCCCGCATATAAACTTGCAGATAAGAGAGGTCTCCTTAAGAAAGGAACAGACATTAAAAACACACAACATTTGAGGACTCCAGGCAACTTCACTGTTAGACTTATCTGGTAAACAGGCTCTCTAATTCTAGTATTTGCTTCCATTTATAAAGATCTTGTAGTATTATTTTCTCTTTGTATTCCCTTTATCCTATTAGCCAGTTGGTTAAAATAGTCCAGTGTGTGATTTCTTCATGATCACATGTCTAGCTTAGACAAGAATTCATAAATTACTGAGTTTCTTTTTGTCAGTTTGGGTAATTTGCATTGGCTGGAGTCTGTCTTCCACAATATTTTTTTACAAAGAGCTTCTTGGTACTGTTTGTGTGTATGCACTCATGATAATGAATTCATTTTACCTTCATATTTGAATGAAACATTGAATATGAAATTCAAGTTTTAAAGTACTAGTTTTTACTCCCAAGTTTGAATGTTTATTCTTTGTTTTTGGAAATTTAATACTTAAGTGGAAATATATGCAATTAGCCTGTTGCTTATTTCTTAGTAACAAAATAGATTTGCTTGGATGCTAGTTAATTCTTTTTATTCTTTGTGCATTATGACTATTTTGAGATGGACTCTCATGCAGCCTAGGCTAGCCTCAAAACTCCTTAAGTAGCTGAGGATGACCTTGAGTTCTTGATCTCCCTTCCCTGGCCTCCCAAGTGCTGGGATTATAGGTATGAGTCATCATGCCCACCTGGCACTTCTTATTCTTATAATTCATAAAGCCCTTCCTTAGTTTTATTTAGACTATGACATTGTTTTTGATGTGTGAACTCATGTTTTACCTCCTTGTCTTACATTCATCAATCTTCAACGAGCATTGCATCTCTTCCAATTATTCTTGCTATTGTCCTAGATGGAGAGGCCATGTATAATGCCTGTGTTCAGATTCTTTATTCTCACCTGTAATTTGCTCATGAGTTTTTTTCCTCACTGTCCTTTGCTCTGCATCATGAAAGATACCCATTTCTCCTTGTGTCACAAACTTAATCTTCCGGAGCCAAGTTCTCAGTAAGATGGCTTTTTTCATTCCTTTTAATTGAGAGTTCTACCACCTTTCCTCGCAGCTCTTGCAGACAGACTTTCCTCACTCTCCATTTCCATCTCTGTATTCATGTCACTCTTTGCAATGCATTGCATAATCTTTTACTCCAACTCTATGGCAGATTCTGTTTGTAGAAACGAAGGCTTCATAATGCTCATTGAGACGCCGATAGGTCTTTTATAGCAAAACATTTCTTAGAACGGCCTTCAAGTGCTTTGGTGCAATATTAGAGTAGGCAGAACAGCAAGAAAAGGAGTTCATACAGAAAACATGAAAGAAAAGCCTTGGGATTGGGAGGCTGATCTGTTAAGGTGCTGTCATATTGCATTCATAAAGCATTGACCAAAAGCTACTTGGGGATGAAAGGGTTTATTTGGCTTATAGGTTATATTCCATCATTGAAGGAAGCCAAGGCCAGAACCCGGAGGCAGGAGCTGAAGCAGAAACCATGGAATAATGCTGCTTACTGGCTTGCTTCCCTCTTGCTTACTCAGTTTCATTTCTTATATAGTCCAAGCTGATCTGTCTAGGGAAGGCACTGCCCTCAATGGGCTGGACCCTCGTCCATCAGTTAGAAAGCAAGAAAATGTTACACAGTTGTGCTCACAGGCCTTTGTGATGGAGGAAATGTCTCAACTTAGGTTCTCGCTTCTCAGATGACTCCAGTTTGTGTCAAATTGACAGGGGAAGTAAACTATGATATACTTAAGTGGCTATAGAGTGGGAAGAGTTGTACATAAGCAGGGCTTGTAGAGACAGTAGCTAATGAATTTCATTCAGAATGAAATAACATCCAAAATTATTTAGAAATGAAGTCTTCCTATAAACAATCTTCTCTATGCAGTGAAAATGTGAATAAACAGAAACCCATTTCATAGCAACTGGCTGTAAATCATTCAGAACTCACATTCTTAAGCTACCAATAGATCAACTCCAAGGGGATGGCAAAGCAACTGAGAGCAGATCTCATATCTAGGCACTTCCATGGGAAGGAAAGCAACTGCCAACTTAAAATTCCGACATAAAACACAAACACGTTTTCCAGATACAGATTATCTATATAGACCATAGAAGTACCATAGAAAGGAAGTTGGAAGTAAATTCTTCAATAAGAATGTAAGAGCAGTACTACCAGAGAGCGCCAACTTGCCTGATAAGTTGGTCAGAGCCTGGCAACTTCGTTGCCACCCTCCTGTTTTAGAACATTGCCCATTTGTGCTGTTCCAGGGTTCACAGCTGCCCTGCTTTGCTCACTAGGTCACCATTGTCTTGCTTTGTGACTGGGCCTGCTTGCACTGCCAGAGAAATCTTGACTAGCCTGCCTGTAACCATCCTGTCCCTCCAACAAAATAACAAAAGGAAAAACCTGAAACACAGACCAACTATTCATAACTGGTTACCAAAACACAACAATAAAAACAGAATCAAACTTCAAGTCACCTCTCTCCATATATATATATATATATATGACAAATACATGATATTGTTGGGCAGGGGATATTGGGGGGGAAACAGAGGATGGGGCTAAATATTGTGTGTGTGTGTGTGTGTGTGTGTGTGTTTGTGTGTGTATGTGTTTGGTTCTGTTTTTATTATAGATATGTATATGAATGCATGTGTATAGATAGCTGAAGGCTATGTAACAATAACAACAAAAAAAAACATTGCCAGGCATAGGAAATCTCCCTTACAGTTATTGGTCAGGGCAGTTCAATAGACTTCTAAGTTATACCAGTTATTGCCACAGCCCTTGATTACTTCCTAGAACTTGAAAGTAAGTCTGTAGTGCTGAAGACAGGACATAGTTTGGACATAGAGCTTGGAGCAATCGAGCTGGAACTCACCTGGAATCTTCCTCTCTGAAGACTAGCTCCCATAGTATCAGAAGATACTATGTATACTGCCAAGGGAGAAAACTAATCAGTGATCCCATCCAGCTGTAAAGTTACAAACCACAACAATAACCAGTCCAGCAGAAACCTCTACTAATGCAGTAGTAGCACTTTTATCTTGGGGGTAATCAATCAGTCATTGTACTTAAGGTTTGTTTGATGGAAGTGACCCCATATGTGGTGATGTAAGCACAGCCAAATACACATGGCTTGAGAAGGGATCTATCCTAGAGAAAAAACCCACTTTTTTAATCTCCTTGGACCAATGTAATTTCTTACTGTATTCTAAATATGAATCCTTATATTTACAGACAAAGAGGCTTCTTTTTACAACAGATGGGGAGTATTACAGAGTTACACAACTGGTCAAATACAGAAAATAAGTGCCTCTGAAGAGTCCAGCACTAAGTGACACGTCTACAGTACAACCTCTACACTGAAGTCTCAGGGAACATAGCAGAACAGGGAGCAGAATGAATATTAAGGCATCTTTCTACTCTCACCAGCGAAGCTTCCTCATGTAACAGATGATTGACCCAGAAAGCTACAACCGGCCGAAGTACAGAGAATAAGAGGCTGAAGGTGGCTTGTCCCTGAATAGGACACCTATATCAAACCTCTGCCACGCAAAGACTCAGGGGACCATTGAGGAAGAGAAGACAGAAAGAGTGTAAGAACCAGAGGTGTTGGATGACCACAAGGAATCCAAGTTTTCTAGGCAGCTAGATAGTTACTCATATGAACTTATAGTAATGGTGACAGAATGCACAAAGTCCATGCAAGCTCAAACCAGATAAAATCCCAGCATAGAAGTGTAGAAGGAGCCCAAACTTAGCTAAAGAACTAATGGCAACCGATATCCATTGGAGGAAGGAAAATCCATTTTCTTTAAGGATGTGATTCTTAGATAGGTTAACCAGTCTCCAATGGACATTTCTGGATACAAACTTAACTCACTAAGCTTTAATATATATGAAAAAGTACATGAAATCTAGAGGGGGCGGTTATCAGGGAGTTCAGTTAGAGGAGAGGATCAAAGCATCTTGTGTGACATTTGCAAAAATGCAATAAAGAAAGAATGTAAGAGAGAAAGGAGGAGAGAGGTGTTGCTGAGCAGCCATTGTGGTACATGCCTATAATCCTAGCGTTCAGAAGATGAGGGCTACTTTGGGAGACTTGTCATGAAGAAAGAAACAAAGGATTCAACACAGAAGTGGATGAAATACTGCCAGCTAATTTAACTAAATGCTGAGATGAAATAGCAGTTTTAGATTAAAATTTAAAACTTGGCAAGAAGAACAAGATACAAATGCCATGTATTAAGGAGAAATACAATTATAGACAAACTTCAGATTTCATTAGCTAAATTAATGTTTAATGTATATAGTGATTAACACAACCAACATAGAGGTATAATAAATAGCCAAATGTGAGGTAAAGTAATAGGAAACTAAAAATAGATTAAATAAAGCTTTATTAGTTACTTCTCTTGTTGCTGTGATAAAATACCTGCTGGGTGTGGTGGTGCATGCTTTTAATCGCAGCATTCCAGAGGCAGAGGCAGGCAGATCTCTGTGAGTTCAAGGCCAGCCTGGTCTACATAGGGAGTTCCAGGACAGCTGGGGCTACAGGGAGACCCTGTCTCAAAAAGACCAAAAAAAATCTGACAAAACACCTTAAGGTACAAGAGGTTTATTTTTGCTCAGTTTGATGATATAATCCATAGTGGGAGATATCATGGCAGCAGGTGTGTGAGGCAGCAGATCACATTACAGCCCTAAGCAGGTAGCAGAGAGAGATGAATACTGGAGTTCATCTCACTTTCTCTTTTTTATTCAGCCTGGGACCCAAGTCCATGGAATGCTGCCAGCAACATTTAACGTGCGGTTTCCTACCTTAATTAACCGAATCTAGGTAATCAAGCCCAGGCATACCTAGAGGCTTGTCTCCTTGGTGATTCTAGAGCATCTCAAATTGAAAATCAGTATTAATCATGACAAAAGGGAGAGGAGAAATAAAAGGAAAAGGGGTAAACATGGATAATCTAGGATACACACCATAAAATACTGGGAAAAGGCCTAATAAGTTAGTTATTACATTAAAATTGGTACAATTAAGTTTATCTTATAAAAGTCTAGTTATACAAAAATGAAACAATGAAAACACAGTCATGGAAAACACTACTTAAAAATACAGGCTAGCAATACTAATTTTCTACCATGTAGCATTCAGTGTACAAATTATTTTAGTAAAATCATATGGCACTTATTTAAAAACCACCAAACAACACATCTACCAAGAAGTTGCAACAACATGAAATAATATTAACCCAGGAATCCAGAAAGGACAACTGACTCAACTACAATAGAAATATGCACAGTGGTCAGCAGTTTAGGCTTTTGATATATTTTTTTCTTTTTGGTCTTTTTGAGAAGACGGTAGATTAAAATAACTGAACATGAGAAAATAGATAGAAAATTTGGTAATGGTGCTATGAAACCTGATTATATATTTCCTATACTCAACCTCTGACCATAGATATAAAGAAGAGCCAAGGTGAGAGGGTGTTGATCTTCCTTTTAAAAAATATTTTATTTATTATTTTTATTTTATGTGTATGAGTGTATTGCCTGCATGTATGTCGTGCAATGCCGTGGAGATCAGAAGAGGGCTTCAGATTTCCCTGGAACTGGAGCTAAGGACAGTTCACAACCACCATGTGGATGCTGGGAATCAAACCTGGGTCCTCTGCAGGAGCAGCCAGTGCTCTTAACCACTGTGCCATCTCTCCAGTCTATCTTCTAAGCATTTGTAACCAGCTATAAAGGCAGAGAAACCTTACCATTCCAACAGATAGCTCTAAGAGAGAAGAATGGGTTCATTCTCTTGGAAATTTAGACAGTCCTTGCATAGGCAAACTGTCATAACGAAGCTGTTTCTACTCCCAGGAGCTAAAGTATCATTGGTAAGTATAATGGAAAGTTCATTGTGTGCTTTTTTTTTTTCATAGCCCATGACACAGGTTGACAAAGTTTTTCTGTAAAGGTCCAGATATCAAAGGTGCTGAAGGGTTTTATGAATATGATGGCCTGAATTTTGACACTGTTATCTAAAAGAAGCCATGAAGGCTGGGGAGATAATTCATTTGGTAAAGTACTTGCTGCACAAGCATGAGAACCTGAGTTCAGATTCTTTGTAACCACATAAAAAGCTCGTCATGGTGGCATACACTTGTAATCCAGTGCAAGGGGGACACAATCAGAAGGCTACCTGGGGCTTGGTAGACAAGCAGCCTAGCCAAATCTGTGAGCTCCAGGTTAAATAAAAGGACTCAGCTTAAAAAATAAAGTGAAGAGCAATTGAGGAAGATATCTGATTCTATTCTCTGGCGTCCCAAATCAGGCACATACGCATGCACCTTCACAGACAGAGATACAGACGAGACAGTGACATAGACAGACACAGACACAAAGACACAGATATGCACAGACACACAATTTATCAACAAGTGAATAGAACTGTATTCCAATAATACTTTATTTACATTAAAAAATCCACAAAACCTGGTAAGCCAGATTTGGCTTGAGAGTATGGGTTTTCTGGCCTCTGAGCTAAAATAAATGGCCTGAAGGGAAAACGTGAATTAGAAAGCAATTGTTTCAGGGCTGGAGAGATGGCTCAGCAGTTAAGAGCACTGATTGCTCTTGCAGAGGACCCGGGTTTGATTCCTAGCACCCACATGGGGGCTACGAATAGAACTTAACTCCAGTTCCAGGGGAATCTGAAGGCCTCTTCTGACCTCTGCAGCATGGCACGACATTGGTGCACTCACATACATGCAGGCAATACACTCATACACATAAAAATAATAAGAAAAGACTGAGGGGCTGGAGAGATGGCTCAGCAGTCAAGAACACTGGCTATTCTTGTAGAAGACCTGGGTTTGAATCCCAGTCCCATGCACTCATACACATAAAATAAAAATAATAAATAATTATTTTAAAAAAGCAATTGTTTCATGTGAATTTGGTTTTGTATTATCCGGTGAGCCTGTGTGAATCTGAACTGCACCCCACAGGTTCATTGTATGTATTTGGTCCCAAGTTGGTGGTGTTGTTTTGAGGGGTTGTGGAATCTCTGCAACTTGGACTTACCCTGGCAGAGAAGTGTCAGTGGGACTTGGCCTGTGAGGGTTGTAGCCTGGCCCACCTCCCATCCTCCTTTCAGGGGCCTCTTGGCCAAGATGGCACACCCTCCCACTCCTGTGATTTCCCTATGGTTGACTGTAGCCTCTGAATCTATGAGCCAAAAATCAATCCTTCTTCCCTTAAGCTGCTTCTGTGAGGTATTTTCGCAGAGTGACTAGAAAAGTGACTCATATGTCTGAGGAAGGCAAAAGCTTTGTTTTGTTGGAAAATATACTTTATTGAAATCTATAATATTTAATCAAATGTATGTAAGTGATTCAGGTTACTCTTCAGAATTTAATAATATATTTTTGTGCAGCTATCACCAAATTATATTTTCTTTCTGATCAGCAACATTTATGCTGAAATAGAGTCTGCAAGTATGTTTGCATGCATTGTTTATTTCAAGAATTTGCCACTGGATTTCAATGAGAGAGAAAATTGCTGTATGCCAAGTCACTAAAAGAGGTAAAATTAATAGATATGAACACAGATTTAAAAATAAAGCTATTTCTCCCCTTTAGCACTTGAATATACACAAACCTAGTTTTAAGAAACGTAGTTTAAGGTTGTGTTAGATTTGTTTTCTAACTTGCTTTATTTGGATTATGTATTATGCATACATATGAAAAACTGGTTTGTCATGGGAAAGTATTATTCATGTGAAGTTTGCATTCCGGGTATAAATCATGTATAGAACCTCTAAAGATGACATAGGAAGCAGCCCATAAAAGCCACCTTTGAATTTCCACAAGCTGTTTTCTTCCTTTCTATGACCAGCACAACATCTTGGTACCCTCAGTGGTTGCCTTTCTCTGGATCAATGTCTGAGTAATAGGAGTGGGACAATACGAACATATCACTGTGATAAATATCCCCTCTCCCCACACTGTCTATATTGTTCTTATGTGTATAAAGGAAAATCTATTTTTAACTGTCACAAAAGACGACTTTGATTAATGTTATTAGTGACTGGGAATGAGATTCTGTTCACTGAGATAGCAGAAAGACCCGTGATGCTGAATGGCATTCAGTGGAAATGAGGAAGGGGAAAAGACATTTGTTATTTCTTATCTACATATTTATATGTATGGTAACTGTCAGAGCCTGGAGAAAAATAATTTTCTATTCAAAAGAGAGTAAAAGAGAAATAAATATATCTTATGCCATTGAGACTTATTAAAATCTATTACATCATCCATTAATGAATAGGCATTAAGAAATACTTCAATGTCTCCGTTTTCATAAAGCATTCAGTTATTATAATATTTTAAGTGATTGGCATATCCTGTGAAGCTGTCATGAAATATGAGGTGTTGCCTCCTTCCTGTAGCCCAGCCACCGAGAGCTAGTTTTTCAGACTACCTCTGTTTTGCAAGTGATGGGGTGGAAGGTTTCTCCTTAACCTGGGGCCAGGCTGTCAAGGCAGCATGGAGAGAATTGATAGAAAGAACTCCCATTTCATGTTTGGATTTGGGGGATTTGTTTACCCCTTGGACATTTTCTCTTCTGATTTCACCTCTTCCAATACATGGCTGGTAAGCCTAAATCCCAAGAGAAAAGATTCAGACCACAAAGTCCTGCCTGGTGAGTTGCCCAGTACAATACCAGATAGAGAAAGTGGATGGCAGTGGTTCTGCTGCACTGCTGGGGACTTTCACCCCGGGACTAAATGCTGCACTGACTCACAGAACAGCAGAGACCCCTCATTAAGGCACACTCATCCTAAACAGTAGTTACATTTAGGGCCAGATAATTGCTAGCTACATGTTCTTCATGTGGACTGCCATGTGCAGTATAAATCGTTGAGCAGAATCCTTGGTAGTCACCTACCAGGTGTCAACATCTTCTTTTACCCAGCTATGGCAGAACTGCTCCAATATTTCCAGATATTCCCTGAGGGGTCACCCAGCTCCTAGGTGGGACTCCTGTCTTGGAATAGCATATACCATTACACTAAAATAAGTAGTAGTTCAACCACTCAAAAGAAAGCACGCTGAAAAACTAGCCATGGGTGCAGAATTACGGAAAGAAATGGAGAAAGAATCAAAACTAAGGAATAGACACAGTGAGAGGCTAAAAGACACAATAACAAATCCTAAGTCCCATCAACATATCATGCTGAAGTATGTGGTCATAAAATCATGACAGTTAACTTGAAGGGTACAGGTGTGAGAACCATAGAGTGTGAATGCAGAAGAACAAATGGTGGAGCTGTTGGGAAGATTTCAAGACCATCCCATAAGTGTTATGAAAAGCTAAAAAGATGAAGATTATCATAAAAATTGAAGATCATCAAGGAGCAGAAGACTAACAAACAAAATTGAAGTGACCCAGGAAATCTAAGAAAAAAAAATCAATAAAAGGCTGGATTGTTTGGAAAAGAGAGACAGAGACATTATGGGAGGATTCTCCATCATTAACTGAGAAAAAAGATATCTTAGACCATAGATGGGGTCCAGAAAATTCCCAAGATGATAAATTACAAAATACCATAACACATCAAAAAGATCATCCATCATGATTGGGTTGGCTTTATTCCAGAGATGCAGGGATGATTAAGTACATACATTCTAAGTCAATAAATGTAATAAATCGTATAAATGAACTTAAAGCCCAAAATCCCATGACTATATCAATAGATGAAGAAAAGGCATTTGACAAAATCCAACATGCATTTATAATAAAAGCCTTAGAGGAAATTGAACTGGTGGGAAAATACCTCATCATAATTAAAGCTAGATGCACAAACCCACAGCCAATATCATTCTAAATGGAGAAAAACTCTAAATATTCCCATTATAATCAGGAACCAGATAGTTTTTCCACTATCCCCATTCCTTTTTAATATAGTTCTTGAAATTTTTTCTAAAGAAGGAAATTAAACAGGTACTAAGTGGAAAAGAAGAGGTCAAATTATCTCTTCTTACAGATAATGATATAATTTCACCAGCAAACTTCTAGAAATGATCAACACTTTCAGCAAAGTGTCAAGATACAAGAATCAATGTACAAAAGCCACAAGCCTTTCTATATACCAACATGAGCAGAGACACAATTCATGGAAACACTTCCATTCTCAACAGCCTCAAAAAACAAAATATCTAGGAATAAATATAACCAAACCATTAAAGACCTATTCAATGAAAATTTTAAATCTTTGAAGAGATTGAGGAAGACACAAGGAGATGGAAGGACTTCCCATGCTCATGAATTAGCAGAATTAATATTGTGAAAATGAACATCATACCAAAATCAATTTGGAGATTCAGTGCCAACCAAAATTGCCATGATATTCTTCACAGAATTAGAAAAAAATCCTAAAATTCATATGGAATCACAAAAGACCCGAGATAGCCAAAGCAATCTTGAGAACAAAACGCAAAGATGGGGTTGCCATGCCAGATCTCAAACTATATTACGAGGCTATAGCCATAAAACCAGCATGGTATTGGCACAAAAGCAGACATTTGGAGCAATGGAACAAAATAGAAGATGCAAATATGAGTGTATGCAATTTTAGTCATCTAATAGATGACAGAGATATCAAGAATACACAATGGAGGAAAGAGCATCTTCAACAAATGGTGCTGGCAAAACTGCATCGCCACCTACAGAAAAATGAAATTAGATCTTAATTTATCGTGTTGCACAAAAGTCAACACCAAATGGATCAAATATTTCAATGTGAAATCTGAAACTTTGAAACTGTTAGGAGAAAACATAAGCAGTACCCTACAAGGTATATGTGTAGGAAAGAACGCTCTAAATTGGATATCAGTTGCTCAGGAATAGGTCAACAACCATTAAGTGGGACATCATTAAACTAAAAAGCTTTTGTATAGCAAAGAAAATAACCAGTTGAATAAAGAGTAAGACCGCAGAGGGGGAGAATCTTCATCAGCTACACGTATGACAGAGGAGTATTATCCAGAATATGCAAATAACACAAAAAAAGAACCAAGAAAACAAATGACCCAACTAAAATATAGGCTTTGGATATGAACAGAGAATTCTCAAAAGAAGAAATAAAAATGTCTACCTTTAAAAAGTGTTCAACATCTGTGCTAGGTAACTTTAGTTCTCAACTTGACAGACCTAGGTAGAGGAAGCCTCAATTGGGGAATTGCCTCCATTGGACTGGCCTGTGGCCATGTCTGTGGGGTATTTTCTTGATTTTTTGAGTGATGTAGGTAGTGCCACCCCTGGGTAGATTGTTCTGTATCGTATAAGACAGCAGGCTGAACATTCACCACGGGAGCAAACCAGTGAACAGCGCTCCTCCATGACCTGTACTCCAGCTCCTGCCTCCAGGTTCCTGCCCTGAGTTCCCCCTACCTTGGGCTTGCTGATAAATTGTGACCAAATGAATTGTAAGCCAAATAAACCCTTTCCTCTCCAAGGTGGTATTGATCAGAGTGTTTTGTTACAGCAATGGAGAAACAAACTAGAACAACATCCTTAGTAATTAGGGAAATGCAAATCAAAATTATTTAAAGATTTCATCTTATCCCAGTCAGTCCAGCTAAAATCAAGAGAACAAATGATACCAAATGCTGGAGAGGGTGTGGAGAAAGGGAAGTGCTCATTCACTGCTGGTGGGATTGCAACATCATTCAGCTAATTTGGAAAGCAGTATGGAGAACTCTTAAAAAACTAAAACCGAATCTACCATATGATTCAGTTATACCACTCCTTGGCATATACCCAAAGGACTTATCCTACTGCAGAGATACCTGTACATCCATGTTTGTTGCTGCTCTGGGGAGGTGACTCAGTGGGTCCAGAGGACCAGAGTTCAGATCTCCAGCACACATGGAAATGCAGGGCAGGTGTGACCTCTGGTTTGTAATCACTCTGCTCAAGAAGAGTGGAGCAATCTGTCTAACTAGCTGAATTGCTGAGCTATGGGTTCAACGGAGAGACCCTGACTCAATATATAAGGTGGAGAACAATTGAGCAAGACAGCTGACATCAACATCAGGCCTCCACACGTACTCACACAAATGTACATACATGCACACATATGAACCTGCAATTATGCAAACATGTACACACATGCCCACATCTCACCCCCCTCCTGCACACACACACACACACACACACACACACACACACACAAAGCAAAATGGGGAAAAGAGAAAAGATTATCAGTTGCACTTTTGACTGTACATCCCACAACTTGGTGGAGAAAAGAACTTAGAAAAAGCTCCTGAGCTGGTAAACATGACTCCAGGACCAAAAGAACTGCCATTCTTTTTCTCCTGGAAAATGAATTCATTGCTCTACTCTACAAACCAATGCACCACTGGGTTTAGTATAAGTAGCAGAGACAGAGGAGCACAGAAACCAAAAGGTGGGCAGAAAAGGCAATTATTTCTGCACTGTAGGAACAAAAGGTGGAGAAATGTTAAAAGGCCACAGTGTGAGGCATCAGGGGAGGCTTGGAGAAAATCCAAGCTCTCTTGAGCTTCTTGGAATGCCTTGAGAGTCCCAGTAGAAATCGTATATTAAATAGCACAGGGGCTTGCCAATGACCTAAGGCTTAGCTCCATTTTCAAGGGACAATAATTACAGGATTAAGTACATGAAAACTTGACTTGCACATGAAAATTATTGTTCCTCTCCTCTTTTCATAGAAGGGTCAGTTCTGGCCATAAAATTTTCAAAGGCAGGGGAATGTAAACACATTTTGTAAAGAAAGATTTGAATTGGCCTGAAGGGAATACTCAACTCAGAGAATGAAGTCTAACTCTCTTTGAAAATGCAATTATTTCCCAATAATGGAATGAAAGGACTAAAATTGCTTCCCACTATAGGAATCAAAACTGTAAATAAAGCCAACAGCAGCATTCTGACTGCCGTAACTAACCTCATTGTTGGGATATGTTAAACCTTTCTTGGACTTACTGATTGCTCAGGATTCTGGACTATAGTATTCCAGCAAGCCATAGGTAAATCCTAATTGTGCATTTCCTTGTTTTTAACCAAGACCTTTCTCACACAGCTCCCCTAGTGCTTTCAGAGCCAAAGAGCTTCACAAGGTCATTGATTTCGCCTAGAGTGAGCATTGGGGTTCTGAATAACTCTTTCAAGGGGCAAAGATCCACCACTGCAAAACCATAAATGAATGTAGATTATCAGACTATTGTTTTAAGAATATAGAAAAGCCCAGTGTGGTTAACAGTGTATAACTGACCTAAAATGATGACGGTCCACTCCAGTGTGATTTTATTGGTATCCTTACTTAAATTGCTTAGCTGCTCTGAGTTTCAGTGTCCTCATAGTTAAATACCAGCAACAAAAGTCATCATGTAACAATGACGTGAGATGCACAAGTTTGCAATCTCACCAGCAGTGAATAAGCATTCCCCTTTCTCCACACTGTCTCCAGCATTTGGTATCATTTGTTCTCTCGACCTTAGCCATTCTTACTGGGGTAAGATGAAATCTTAAAGTGGTTTTAGTTTGCATTTCCCTAATTACTAATGATGTAGAACACTTTTACAATGCTTCTTAGCCATCTTTATTTCTTCTTTTGAGGAGCCTCTGTTTAGATCCTTCAACAATATTTTAATTGGGTCACTTGCTTCCTTGGTTCTTTGTTTTAGAGTTCTTTAGATATTCTGGATGTTAACCATTATCAGATGCGTCACTGGTGAAGAATTTCTCCCACTCTGTGGGTCTTCTCTTCACTTCCTTGGTTGTTTTATTTATTTATTTTTTTGGATGCACAGAAGCTTTTTCAGGTCCCACTTGTTGATTCTTGACCTTAGTTCCTGAGCAATTGATGTCCAATTTAGAAAGACCTTTCCTACACCTGTATCTTGTAGGTTATTGCCAATGTTTTCTTCTAATAGTTTCAGAGTTTCAGGTTTCACATTAAGGTCTTTGATCCATTTGGAGTTGATGTTTGTGCAAGGTGAAAGATAAGGGTCTAGTTTCATTCTTCTATAGGTGGAGATCCAGTTTTGCCAGTATTATTTGCTGAAGATGTTCTTGGCCCCTTGGTCAAATATCAGGTTGCTGAAATTACATGTACTCATGTTTGAGTCTTCAGTTATGTTCCGTTGATGTACAGGTCTATTTTTGTGCCAATACCATGTTGTTTTTATGAAAGTAATACAGATTGACATCTGGTGTAGTAATCCCCCCAGCATTGCTCCTCTTAGTGCTTAGAGTTGCTTTGGCTATCCGGGGTCTTCCATGTGAATTTTAGGATGGTTTTTCTAATTTTGTGAAGAATGTCATGGGGATTTTGATTGACATTGCACTGAATCCTTAAATGGCTTCTGGTAAGATGGGATTTTCACAATATTCTTTCAATCCATGAGCATGGGTGGTCCTTCCATTTTCTGGTATCTTCCTCAATCTCTTTCTTTAAAGATTTAAAAATTTCATTGTAAAGATCTTTAATGTCTTTGTTCAGGTTTATGTTGAGATACACACACACACACACACACACACATATGTATATGACTATTGTGAATGGGAGGGTTTCCCTGTACTCTTTCTCCAATTGCTTGTTATTGGTATCTAGAAAGGCTACTGATTTTTGTAGATTAATTTTATAACCTGCCATTTTATTGAAAGTGTTAATCACTTCTAGGGATTTTCTAGTGGAAATTTTGGGATGTCTTGGGTATAATCTTCAAAACAGGATAACTGGACTGCTTCTTTTCCAATTGGTACTCCTTTAATTTCCTTCTCTTGTCTTATTGTTCTAGCAAGAGTTTCAAGCACTATATTAAAAAGGAGTAGAGATAGTGGACATCCTTGTCTGTCTGGTTGCTGATTTTAATGGGAATGCTTCCAAGTTTTCTCTGTTTAGAATAGTGTTGACTGTGGGTTTGTTGTATATAGCTTTAATTATGTTGAGGGATGTTCCCTCCAGTCCAGTTCCTTCTAGGACTTTTAACATATTTTTCCCTGTTATTTTGGATTTATTTAAATATTTTAGGGCTAGAAGGTATACATCAGTGGACGTGTACTTGCCTGGCATATGTGAGTTATTTGATACTATCCACATCATCATAAATGCATAAATAAATACTGTTTCAGCAAGAAAATTGAGGGGTTTGATTTTTGATAAAATCATATTGAGCACTGGTATTCATCAACAAATACAATTTTTTGACAGATTTACACATAGACTTTAATGACTATCAATATCCAATTAAAATTTGTGTTCTCTCTGTGTGTGTGTGTGTGTGTGTGTGTTTATGTGTGCACAGTGTTGTGGGGGTACATGTGTGTATATGCACGTGGAGGCCGAAGATCAATCTTGTTATTACTCAGGGGGTGTCCACGTTGTTTCTTGAGCCAAGGTCTTTCACTATGATCTGGGGATTAGCATTCAACTATGCTGGATAGCCAAGAACAGTAGGGATCCACCTGTCCCCAGCATGCCCATCTTTTTAGGTGTATACTAGGGACTAAACTCAGGTCTTTACGTTTGCACGGCAAGGACTGTACAGACTGAGATATCTTCCAGATTCCCAGATTTGCATTTTTAATAAATATATTGTCTCTTAAATTTATATCAAGAAGATCTTAAATTGTTTGAGAATCTGGCCACATACATTTTACCCTGGAATTTACCTAAATATGAACAGAACCAAACACACAGCAGCAAACTCCTGACAGATGTTCCCCCTCTGCTTTATTTGTACTGAGACAAATTATTTCACAGACAGTTACAAATGCCCTGTCATCTCTGGACTCATTTTACTTAACATAATAACCTCTAGTTCCATCTGTTCTATAACTGGGAGATATCACCCAGAAAGGTCACAGTTTAGTAACAGAAGGAAGATATTTTCACCAGCTTAGAATGAGAAACAGACCCCAGGAAGGTAGAGAAGGAAAAATGGATAAGTGTTGTAGCTACATTACCATCTACTTGGAAAGAAAGATTAAGTAGTTATGTATCATTATCTTTAAGTCAAATAAGGGAAGGTAGAATTTAGACACTCTCTAAATTAAATGGTAAAGTCATTTTCAATGCATGAGCAGTGGCCTGGATGCTCCACACTCCAGCTGATGAACAGCGGTACAATCCCACAAATGTCCCATGGTGCTGGTACAGGACAGAAGAGTGATTTCAAACACTGTTTTCAGGTATCCAGGTTATGGGGGGTGTTAATTGGATGGCCAGGTGGAAGGAGGCTTCTTATAGCTCTGTGCCTGGCTATGAGCACAACCTTCAATTTTCATACTCAACATGGTGGCACTCACGTTCTGCTCCAGCCACTTGATCTGTGAGAAGGAAGGAAAACACAGTACACCTGAGGAGGACATGATATCCTTGGATGCTGACATTAGTTTTCTATTCAGTATTTACACAGTCTGCTAAAGAGTATTTGTGATGTCAAAGCCAATTTGTCACAAAGCATTTGTGGCATCGAAGCTAATTGGTTATAAAGTGTCTGTGGCATTAAAGCAATTTATCGTGAAGTATTTGTGGCTTTAAATACAATTTGTCATAAAGTATTTATAGCATTAAAACCAATTCTTGAAGCAATGAGTGCTCTTCGCACTGAGGTCAGGCATTTTAGAATCAGGGTGACTTTCATTTATCTAGAGCTGCACCTCACTGGGTATTGAGAAGCCCGCTTAAAATACCAGAGTTAAGAAAGGACTTCTTAGGAAAACTGACATGAAGAATCTTACAGATAAGTGGAGACATGCGGATCTCAGTCTACCATCCTTGGCAATGTAAGGTAGTGTGAGTGGAGGTCCAGCAAGTGGAAGGTGATGTTTTTGCTAGGAGAACATCATTCTGGAGTCCCATGGGTGCTGATATTGAGCAGTTATGCAGAGAGCAGCCTTGACTTTGAGTTGAAATGACTCCCAACAGTATTGGAGTACCTGTCAATCCCATGAAATCCTATCCCTATGAAGACATTTAGGACAACATTTCCAAGTGACTGTTAACAGGAACCTTTCTCTGACAATCTCCCCTGATTGCATTTAATTCTATTTCCAAGTAAATCAACTCCTCGGAACATTTCTGTAAGCGTGTTGCTCAGCACTCTTATTACCCAGCAATTCGCTTACTTGGAAAATGCCTCTTCAATCACTCTTTATGAAAGTGCTAGTGACATAAATAACCCTCTTGGGAACTTTCATACTTTCTGACTTTTGATGCCTGGCACATAAGAGACAGACACAGCTCAGAGAATCAACAGGAGAGAAAACACAACTCGAATGATCTATCCAGCTGCATGTGTCCTCCCAGCTATTTGATTTAACTTCTCTATTTTAATAGTATCATGTTTATTTTTTACTCACATATTTGCATACTTTAAAATTGAATGTTAAAATAAGGGATTCTCTCCCCAGATATTGTTAGCACATTGAAACCTATATTCAAGTACAAATACATGTTTGTCATACAAAGACAACATGTCACACGCTTGTCAATGACAACCCCTATGTGTGAATATTATGGTTATGTAATGAGGCAACTTGACACATGGCCTTCTCTCACTAATAAGCTCCCACAAACCGTGATGAGAGTTATGGGCTGAACACCTGCTTGGGTCCCTGTCCTAGTTTGTTTCTTCATTGCTGTGACAAAATACTCTGACCAATACCAACTTGGGGAGTAGAGGGTTTATTCAGCTTACATCTCCCAGGTCACTGTTCATCAGGGAGCCCAAGGTAGGAGCTCAGGGCAGGAACCTGGAAGCGGGAGCTGGAGCACAGGCCATGGAGGAATGCTGCTTACTGGCTTGCAACTCTGGCCCCTGCTCAGCCTGCTTTCTTATGCAACACAGGCCCACCTGCCCAGGGGTGGCACCATCCATAGTGGGCTGGGCCCTCCCACATCACTCATCAAGAAGATGCCCCTCAGACATGGCCACAGGCCAGTCCAATAGAGGCAATTCCCCAATTGAGGCTCCCTCAACCCAGGTGTGTCAAGTTGACACTAAAGCTATCCATCACAACTGACCCCTTGTCAACTTGACACACAAACATCACTAGTAAACCATGAACTTTCCAATTTTTGTCCCCAAGACGTGATGTTAACATTAATATCACAACATAAGACAGTACAACCTTAAAAAAACCCAGTCCTTAAAAAAATCCAAACACATAAAAGTTCATAGTCTCTTTTAAAAAGTCTCAACTGTGGGTGGGCTTCTGTAAAATCCAAAACAAGTACTGTCTTATTTCAAAGGGAAGAATCAGGCACACCTAAGCAAAACCAAAGTCCAGCAAAGTAGCTCAAGGCTGGACATCTGGGATTCATTCATGATCTTTTGGGCTCCAGAGGGTACTGGCAGCTCCACTGCTCTGACTCTGCAGTCCACATCACACTCAGCTCGTCTCGCAGACCCAGGCTGGCTCCATTCCACACCTACTATGGTCCTTGGTGGTCATCTCATGGTCCCGGCATCTCCAAAAAGCTGGGGTCTCCACTGAAACTGAGGCTACACCTTCACGAATGGCCTCTTCTTGTCTCTTGGGGTGCAAAGCCTCAGAATCTCTCCATGACCCCTTCAATCCTGGGGTCTTCGCTGCAACTGAAGCTGCACTTTCACCTATGGCCTTTCCTGGCCTCTCAGAGTGCCAAGCCTCAGCTGCTCTCTGTGACCACTTCACGCTTTCAACACCAGAACCATGCAATAGACTCTTACATGTTACCAAGTCCTGCTTCCAGGTTGAAATAGCGGTGCGGGTCCCCTCTGTGTGCTGACCCTGAGGAAATGCCTCTCAGAAGACTCCACCACAGTGATGCTGGTCTCTTGATACTTACAGATGATTTTTCAGTCCCAGCTAACCAGCATCAATTGTCCCAGTAAAGCAAAGGTTTTGCTTCAGGTTCCGGTCTCTTCTTAACCACAGCTGATTCTTCAGCCCCAGCCAACCAGAACCCACAGATTCTCAATCCAAAATCTCACACGATAGCCCTGATAGTCTCCATTTCCCTTTGAAGCTTCACAGCCAGGCCTCCATAGTCTAGTTACTCTTTCAGCATAACTGTTCCAAGCTCCACCGCAACAAACTCTGAGCATGCAATGACTTTTCCAGCCCAAAGTTCCAAACACTTCCACAGTCCTCCCCAAAACACCAAGGTCAGGTCTGTCACAGCAATACCCCAATTCCCCAATTGAGGCTCCCTCAACCCAGGTGTGTCAAGTTGACACTAAAGCTATCCACCACAGTCCCACAAATATTCCTGTCCTGAATCCTTACCTGTAAGGTGATGGCATTGGAAGACAGGGACTCTAGGAGGTGATAAGGTCTCATCTCATGGATAAGATTAGTATCAATTTGAAAGAGACCCCAGAGAACTCTGTACTCCTTCTACCCAGTGACAACATGGTGAGAAGGTGATATCTATTAACCAGGAAGCAACCCTTACCACCAAATCTGTCATCCCTTGACCCTGGGCTTCCAGTCCAGGACTGTCAGCAACCCATGCTTGTTTTTCATGAGTCACTCTATTTATGTTATTCTGTTATAGAAGTCCAGATGGACTAAAGTAATGGACTTTGTTTCCCTTGTTTCCTTTCCATGGCCTACCCAACACACACACACACACACACACACACACACACCCTACATAATATGAAAACATAATGTATTCAAGTGCAGGCACAAAACCAAGGCACACCAGTGGAAACAAGTCAGTAGAGAACAAAGTTGTTACCTTTAATAAATCTTTAACACACAATTAAATTACTTTCTCTTGGCAACGAAAGGTTACTTTCATCACCTGAGCTGGAGAATCATTTTAAAGCAAAAACAAAAGAAAAGCAATCTCAGCTGTCAAGACCACATGCTTTTGGGACAGTAAGAAATCTATTTTCACTTTATGAAAGAGTGTGTTATATTCCAGAAAATCATAGTCTGTATACTACAACTAAATGCTTTTTTTCACTTGAATATCGGAATGTAATTTTGAGATAAAATCCGTTGTTTGGGTTGCAGTTTTCCAGCATTCTCGAATATACTGCTAGCTTTTAAAAATGAGAATATTGGGCTGGGGATACAGTTCAGTTGATAGAGTTTCTGCCTAGTATGAATGAAGCACTGGGTTTAATCCACAGCACTACTTAAACTGGGGATGATGGTGCATGCTTGTAATTCCAGCACTTGAGAGGTAGAGACAGGAGAATCGGGAATGCAAAGCCAGCCTGGACGACATAGTGAGTTTGAGGCCAGCATGAGACCCTGTCTCAAAAAAAAAATATTCTACATAGGGGGCTAAGAAGATCACTCAGTAAGCAAAGTTCCTGCAGTGCAAAGATGAGGACCTGAGTTCAGCTCCCCAGAACTCGTATAAAAAGCTGGACAAGCAAGGTAGCACACTCATATCTAGGAATGTGGGCAGAGATACAGGCAGATCTACAGAGCTACCTTGCCAGCCATTCTAGCCAGGGGATGAATACTGGGTTCAGTGATAGACCCTGTATCAAAAAATAAAGTGTACAGTGAGAGAAGGACAATACTTCTGGCTTCCACATATGTACTCATACACATGGAGGTACACCTGCATGTGCACAGAAATGTGAACACACACACACATACACACACACACACACACACACACACACACAGACATCCCACACAAGAATATTTAACATTTTAAAAATCAATTTGTTCGCGATGTAGTGGCACACACCTTAATTCCAGTACTCAGGAGGCAGAGGCCGGTGGATCTCTGTGTGATCAAGGCCACCTGGTCTACATAGTGAGTTCCAGGTTAACTGTAGCTACAGGGAAACACCATCTAAAAAAAAATCAATTTTCAGCTGTTAGAAGTGGAAAATATGGTGATCCTGGAGTTGCATATGCAAATCCATGTCATCCTATGAACACGCCAAAAACCCTTCTGCAATTATCACTTAATCCACACCCAGGTGTTTCTGTGCAGCTTCACCTGCTACCAGGTGTTTGAGCCTGTGGTCTTTGATTTATGTATAAGGAACACACATATGTCTTACCAAGAGTATACCAAGCCAAATTAGTCCCCTTCCCTCCTTTCTATTCTTCTACCCTCCATGCACAAACATTGTGGGCCTTGTGAGAAAAGGGGAATTTAAACATTAGCTGCTTTATCAAGATATAAGAAACCCTAATCCCTTAGCAACTCTCTTCCTTTCTTATCCACCTTGGTATTACAGGTACATCGCTATTAGTGACATTTTCTAATATATATTGATTTTTTTAACAGCTCCAGAGTTAATGAAAACTCTTTTCTTTCTATTGTTCAGACAAGAAAATCCTAGAGTCAATTTTTATTGGTTGCATTGGCATTTAAATAAAACCCGGAAGAAACCTGCCCCAGATACCTTCAGGATGTCAAACTGAAACAATACTTGGGCAGTGCCCTAAGGCATGGGTAGGTAGCTGTGTGTGGGTGGGAACTGTGCCTACAGAAGCCAAAAGAAGGCATTGGATCTCCTGCAGCTGGAGATACAGGCAGTTGTGTACCTCCTACTATGGGTGTTAGGAAATAAACTTGGGTCCTCAGCAAGAGCAGCAAGTGCTCTTAACTGAGTCATCTCTCCAGCCCCCAGAACCAGTTACTTTAAACAGAAAAAAAATTTTTTAGACAGAGTCTCTTTGTAGCCCCAGATGACCTGGGACTTGCTATGTAGACCAGGCTGTCCTCAATCTCAGAGATATCCTCCTGCCTCTGCCTCCTAAGTACTGGGACTAAGGACATTTGCCACCATACCTGGCATAAACAGAAAAATGTTGATAGGCACATATCCATTGGTAACAGTTCACATCTTAATGCTTCTTTACACCTTTTAAGATATCTTCATAATTGGAGGTTATATGCAGTCATCCTTCACTTCCTTTCCTAATCTCACTCTGTGGTCTAGGCTAGCATTCAATCCATATGTAGTCCCAGGCTGGTTTAAGACTTGAGATCTGTCTCTCTAGTGCTAAAATTACAGGTTGATTTTGGCTTTAGAAAGAAGATAATGAATCACATTCAGTGTTGTAGTCATGATGCACAGATAGGAGAGAGAGAGTACAAATGTACCCCTTCCTATTTGAGGGGTTTGAGCTATTGAATATTTTTATTTACTCACTGGTGAGGCCCAAATCTGAAAACTCATCTGTGCCAAACCTGAGTGTATAATAGATCGAAGGAGAAACAAAACTGCAATGAAGTTGGTGCTTTCTGTCATGCATAAAGTATCAACCCAATATGATGTGTGTTTAAAACAAAGTGGCTGTGTGTATATGCCATATCATACCTTCACACACATTTCATAAAAATAAATAAATAAAATGTGTCCTGTAGCATTTTTAGAAATTGAATGAGTTGGGGCTGGGAAGATGGCTGCCAGTAAAGTGCTTGCCACGCAGCCCTGAGGAACTACATCACCTAGACCACTAGAATCCCTGTGAAAAGCCAGGTATGGTGGTACATGCTTGTAATTTGCTGCAGATGTGGAAACAGGAGTATTCCAGGGCTTGCAGGTGAGCCAGCCTATCAAAATTGGTGAACAGCAGGTTCAGTGAGAGGTCCTGTGTTCCATGCCACCATAGAATACATAACAAGATGCCGTCTCAAAACAAACAAACCCAAATTTCAATCAGTTGGCATTTTTTAAAAATTACTGGGCTGTGGAACTAACCTTCTTGGATGTCTAACAGCCATACTTTGAGGCCTATACTAATTTTGTCAGAGGGACATAAAGGACAGTTTTTGCTCCTTGCCCTCCTAGGTTGACTAAGCTCCAGGAGACTATGAGCATCTCTCAAAATGTCCTTTAACTGTGGTGAGTCACCTGTCCTCTTGATCAAGGAGGCCATGGAGAACCCATCAAATGGACCTGAACCAGTGTCCAGTCTACAAAGAGGAGGGTCAACATAGAGGAAACATTTCCTTCATGTTTCCAAGTGAAGCCAGCTGTGGTAGAGCAGGACCTTTGACTTATCTTCACATAGATGAAACTGGTAAAAGGAGCTAGGGGCTCCTCCCAAGCCCATGTGACCCCTGAGGAACAGATCCCCCAAACGACCTTAAGAGTAAAAATAAATTGGTTTACCTGGGCCAACTGTATGGCCTTAAACACCCAAAAGGAAAGTATAACCAAAGATTAAAGGGATCAATATAATTCTTTAAGAGTCCATATGTATATCTAAAAGCTACATAACAAGAAACAATGCCAGACAGGAGACATACTTTCCTTTGAGTTGTTGGGTAGGGTGTCCCAAGAGACTCCCAGACACTAACCCAGCATAGAACTGGGAAAATGAACAGCAGACTCCAGTCTTATCTAAAGAAATATTGGCAACTGATTGCTGCTAGATGAGGAACAGCTGATCTTCCTGAAACAAGGAACTCTAGATAGGCTGAATATATTCAGTGGATGGACAAGCACTGGAGAACAGCTGGGGGCACCAACAACACAGTGGACAGTAACAGGGATTACAGAGTATATGGGCTCCAGTGGGTTGGGGGAGGACTATGGGAGGGTGCCATTTGGGATGTGGATAGATAGATGAATAAAATTGTTTGGGATGTTCTGTATGAAATACACACAAAAATCAACAAATAAAAAATGAGTTATATTTGAGGAAGAAGCATAAAAATTTGTTCTATGTTAATTAGTAAAGGTGAAAAATATTACCACTGAAATCTACCCGATGATTTTATACCCATGCTCAGGTGGATCTCAGAAAGTAACCAACTGTGACTAGTAATAATCAGATACATAGAGATTAGAGATGCATTTGCAAACATCTAAGTGTTAGTAGCATTAAAAATGAATTTTTCTGTATGAAACAGTATATTTTAAAATGAAATGTAGATCTTTTTTAAAAGTTAAAAATTCATTCAGTTTTATGTCTTATAGGGTTTATACTGAGTTCAATATTGTATAACGGTAATAATTCAACTGTGAACCTAAAAATTTACAGCCCCTTTTGAAAGACATGTATCCTTGCTCTGGAAATTTTTATTGAATATGTTAAAGCTGTAATGAAATGCTTCTTCTAATCATGTGGTTGTTAAATAAATAATTTTAAAAAATTACCAGGCTGGTCCTGAACTCCTGACAATGCTTTTGCATCAGCCTCCTGAATACTGGGATGGTAGGCATGTCACCAAGCCTGGCTGACATTTTCTTTACACAAAAGAAACTGGAATTCACAGCCTCTGCTGCGATGGAAGCTAATCAATCTGGCTGTACACATCCTGACAAGGATTTGACTCAGCTAGGAAGTTCTAGCATAGACTTTCTGTCCCCTCCTCCATAATTGCTATGGCTCCATATCCTGTCTCTGGCACTGTGACTAAATGTGAGCTTCTACTATCATTGGATATATGTTGTAGCTCTCCCTGTTGGTATATGACTTCTACATCAAGCATTTTAAAGGTCAGGTCAACCAATTTCAGTCCTTATCTAAAATTAATACTTGGGGACTGGCTTCTCTGTGAATTATATTTCTCCCTCTGGTCTCCATTATTCTTTCCTTATTCTCTATTCCCATGTATCCTTCAATATAGCCATCATAGCACTCAAGATGATTAGGTTATCTTCATCCAAATTCCTCCTTGCTACAATTCACTCCTCACCATCAAAGAAATCCTTGGAGTGGTTTGGTGGGCATTGGTGCACATATGTACAGTGGTGATAAGTTTAACTCACTCTTAGAGAATATCTCCAGCTGATGTCCCAATAGGGCAGAGTGTACCTCCTTGGTTCATCCCTCATACTGTTAACAAGTGTCCCTTTCATAGTTTATGCTAGGTTGTTTGCATTTTTGCAGATGATTATGCAATTTAGAATGGGTCAAGTCTCTATTGCTGGAGAGATCATAGACACCAGAGGTGAAACTACTACTATTATACTGCTAAATGGATATAGTATCGAACTGTCCTGTAAATTCGTATCTCTGTCCTTATAGATCAGTGCAGCTCTCACACCTCATTGAGAAGTTTCTTTATTATTTTAAATGTTTAAATGAGTTTTGTGCATTTCATACACTGTCTTAAATATATTTAGACCTCCTCTCCCATCCATACCTTCCAATAGCCCTCCCTATGGATTTCATGCATTTTGTCATATATGTTAAGTCCTATTCGGTCAAAATTTTATATCCAGATGTCCCTCGGTGTAAGCTCATCCACGGAAGTCTATATAGTCACTCTCTTAAAGAATGCCAACTCTTTCTCACCTAGTAGTAATCAGTTGCCAATAGTTTCTTGGCTAAGGTTAGGGCCTGCTGCCAATTTCCCCAGTTCTATGCTGGGTTTTTGTCTGATTGAGTTTGCACAGGTCTTGTGCATGCTAACCATTGCTGCAAGTTCATGTGAGCAAGTTCCCAGTGGCCTGAAATCTTCTGTTTCCTTATGTTCATGCACTAACCCTGGCTCTTACAATCTTACCTCCTCCTCTTCTGCAATGATCCCTGAGCCATGGGTGGGTGAGGTTTAATACAGGAGTCCTATCCAGGGACAAGCACTTTTCAGTCTCTTATTCGCTATACCTTGACCAGTTGTGGCCTTCTATGAACATTGCCCTCTGTTGCATTAGGAAGCTTTGCTGGTGAAAGTTGATCTATGAATTAGTATTCTCTGTCTCCTATTCTGCTATGTTCCATGAAATGCTGGTGTAGAGGTTCTACTGTAGATATGTCACCTAAGGCTGGCATCTCTTAGACACATATTCTCTGTGTGTGGCCAGTTGTGGAACTCTGTAAGGGCCTCCATATCTGAACATGAATGCTTGTGTATACCTGAAGACTATATAACAAGAACACAGTGTCAGACAGGAGAAACCTTCCTTGGAGTTGTTAGTTGATGTAGTACAAGAGACTCCCAAAATATCGTAGGCTATTGCCACAGACCTTTATTACCTCCCAGAACTTGAAAGTAAGATCCTATTGCTGAATATAGGACAGACTTTGGACACAGGACTTGGAGCAATGCAGCGGTAACTGATCTGGAAGCCTCCTCCATGCAGGCTAGCTCTCATTGTTCTAGAGGATACTATGAATGCTGCTAAGGGAGAAAATCAATCAATGGTCCAGTCTCAGCTTCAAAGCCCAATAACCACAACAATAAACAGCACAACAAACTACAGAAGTGCAGCATTTTTATCTTGGGGGTAACCAACAGCTATCTAATGGAACTTAAAGTCCTCTCAATGGGAAGGAACTCGTGGGTGACACTGTCTACACAGCCAAATATATATGACCAGAGAGGTCATAGATTCTAGAGCACACCATGTCTCTGTCATATCTCTAGACAAATGAAATTTTGTCAGAGAAGTTTCTTTGTGAAATGGATGGCTGTAACACAGAAACCAACAACTAATTAGAAGAGAACAAGTGACTGAGAGTGCTCAACCACAAATGAGACATCTATACCACATCCCTTTTCCCCAGGCTCAAGGACCATTATGGAGGAGGGAGAAGAAAGATTATGAGCCAGAGGCTGGGGAGAACTACCTGGAGTGAAACTGTGCTCTGGACATGACAGGACCATTGCACTCATGAACTCATAGCAGCTGTGGTTGCCTGCAGAAGACCCGCACAAGATCAAGTCAGTCAACATTTTAGCATGGAGAGGGAGGGACTCATGAGACCCCACCCCTAGGTGAAGAACTATCAACAGTTGATGGTTTCTGGAGGAGGAAGAGTCAGTTGTCTTTAAGAGTGTAACCATACTCCAGTAGATTTCCCTACATGTAAGTACATGGGCAGCATAAATTGGTCTTGGTGAATTATATTTTAAAAAGGACACAAGAATGACTGAAGTCCTTGCTGTCTAAACATGCTAAGCACAAGAAGGCTAGGATGGATTTCATGTGACAAATGCGTGTGCTAAATAAGCTCTAAATGTTAGACATAAGGCTGCTGGATTAGAATTCAATGTGAATGAATATTTTTTCCATTTAGAGAGCATTGATGTATTGCTAAGTCAGTGTGTGTGTGGTAACTTAAAGACCAGAGCTATGGTGAATAACCAGAGGGGACAGTTTCCATGACAATGTAATTCTGTATTACATTTTGCTCATTTTTTTCCTCTCTTCAGTATCCTCCTCGCTCCCACTTCTCTTCCTCCCTCTCCTCCCTCTCCCTCTCCTCCCCCTTCCTCTCCTTCTTCCTCTTCCTCTCCCTCTTCCTCTCTCTCACACATACCACACACATAAGCACATTCCACATCTAATTGTGATGCAATTATCTTGGGTCTTTAAAGTATATAATGCTCAGAATTCAACAAATTCATACCAGCCTTGCCTACCTGTTCCCTCTCCGGAAGGATGGGAAAAGCCCAATCTTATAGCATCTTCCTGGAGTCTTGTGTGTATTTACAGTACAACTACTAGCAGCCCTGCTTTCAAACATATCTTGAAGTGCTTGGATGATGACTCAGTGAGTAAGCATGCTTACAGCACAAGAATGAGGATCCAAGTTCAGGTCCTATGTAAAAAGCCAGGAATGGGTGCACGTACTTGTAATATGAGTAAGAGGTTGGGGTCAGGGACAGGAGAATTTCCGGGGCTTGCTGGCTGCCAGTATAGCTTCAGGTTCAGTGACAGACCCTGTGTCAAGGCAATAAGGCAGAGAGTCACAGAGCAGAACTCCCAATGTCCTCCTCTGGCCTCTGCATGTGTGTAGAGACACATATACCTGCACATATGAATACACACAGCATACTAACATACACCACAATCACATATGTATACATACACACAATTTAAAAACCTTGTAGTTTTAAAATCTATTTTCTAAATCCCCACTTAAAGTCAAAGCATAACCGTTATTATTACTTACACATATTCAGTCAGACCATGCAGTCATTTTCTTGTCTCTAACTCTCCCAATTCTTGCTTGTGAATAAAATGCCCAAATTACTGAAATTAAAATGGAGACACTCATGTCAACCTTATGGAGAAAAAATCGAATTAAATTGGGAAGTTATGAAGAGAGGGTTCCAACACATGACAGTAACTGTCACAACAGCCATCCAGAAGCACAAGCTTCTACACAGACCAAGAGATTTCTGTAAGAAGTGCTTCTATGGATATATCTGCCCAGCTTCTCTTGGACTAATGTCACTTGTGTTATTAATCACTGGGGCCAAAGGATATTGTTTCAAAATATCTTTATTTATTTTTTTGCCTTTTTAATTTTTTTTATTTTAAAGCACTTTTATTACAAATGTAAAATTAAAGATGGCCACATAAAACTAATAGGATGTTTGACATCATATTTGAGAAAATAATGTATCAATCTATGGTTTGAGGGCTGGGGAGACAGCTCAATGGGTAAGAGAGCTTGCTGAGCAAATATAAGGACCTGAGTCCCAGAATAGAAATATAAAATCTGGTTTGATGGAAGTAGTTGCAGTTCTCAGTGTCTTCTCAAGGTACTCATTCAGATAATTTGGCTCTAATTTTGCTGTTAATGTGCTTTATTCCTGAAAATAGTCAACTCACAAATGTAGGTTTTGACAAAAAGTGATGACATGAATAAGGCTAGATTGTGATGTGCCAGACTTGTAGGGCCCATGGAAGACTAGTAAAAAGACATGGTCAAATTCTTTAATCTCAGTGTTAGATTATAATTTCATGAACTCTATTTGAAAAGTGACAGGTAATATTTATGTTGACTAAAGATGAAATCACAAATACAGTAAAATATTATTTTCCCAGAAATCTTTAAATCTGTTTTCAAAATCTTGTGGATTAAATAAAGCACACACACACACACACACACACACACACACACACACACACAAAACATATTCTCACTGTCCACAGAACTATGTTTGACCACCATGTGGAAATACTGGAAAATAATTCCTCATACCTTTACCCTTGAAGGGGAATGGGCTAGATTAGATCTCACTAGTTTTGGGGTACACACTCCTTGAGTGGTTAGCATGGCTACTTCCACAGGTACACTGATGACCAAAGTAAGAAGACAGGAGCAACAGAAAAGCAGAGATGCCAAGCTTTCATCCTGCTTTTTTACCTTCTAGGCTCCAGGTGGGAGTCCACGCTTTTTAGCAGCTTTTAAGAGCCTGTTACACGCCCCTTTGGACATCCTAGGACTCTTCATTCCAATTCCAAAGCACTAAGGGAAAGAACATGATTAAGACCATTTTAGCTCACGTGCACGACTGTAGTCAGCAGGCAAAGCACATGACATAATTTTGGCTGCTGAGTCATCTTCTTCGGAAGAGGATGGGAAAAATGGAGTTTCTCAAGTCTAACATTTCATTGGCAGGGGTGTGAAAACCCTCCATCCAGCAGACAAACAAATTCCCATGCTAATAGTGCACAATTTCTGGCTAACAGTGGCATGTTATATAGCACAATGGAAATGTTGGCTGACAGGGAGGACACAGATAAATCTTGGCAGCTTGACAGCACTGCTGCTTCTTACACTTGCCTGCATCCCTGGAAAAGCTCAATTAAAAGCTTCAGATCACCAGATGAGCTCCTTGAGCTAGATACCTTTAGATTCCTTGAGTGTGTATAGCTGTGGCATTTGGTTGCAGATGACTATAACAAAATAGCTTCAGTATAGTTTCACACACTGAGCCCTATTTCACTGCTGTTGCTAGAAGATCAATGTGATTAATTTCTCCACAGAGATCTGTTCAGATTAGAGCAAGGACTCTGCATGCTTTTTTTTCATGAACATCAGTTTCTTTTAGGCCATTAAAACTTCATTTGAGGGAAGATACTCGTTTTGTGTGTGTGTGTGTGTGTGTCTGTGTGTGTGTCTGTGTGTGCCTGTGTTCACATGTGTGTGGGTGCAGGTATGTTTGCATGGGTGCCTGTGGAGGCCAGAGGTTGACGTCAGGATCTTCCTTGATTGCTCATCACCCTTTTTACTGAAACAGAGTTTTACTGAACCCAAAGCTCTGTCTCTGACTCCCAAGTGCTGAGATTACAGGGGCCACCAGGCCTGCCTAGCTTTTTATGCAGGTGCTAGGGATCCAAACTTTGGTCTTCACATTTTCACAGCAAGCATTTTATTCAATGAGCCATCTCCCCAGCCTGGGAAAATATTTTGCTCTCAAATCCTCAAAGGATAAAGTCAGTCAAGCAGAATGACAGCTCTTCTCTCTTTTTACACTTAGCTTCAACTTTTTGGAGCAAGAAGCTTGTGATAAGGTCACATATGAATAGACAGCATGAAGCATCCTCAACATTCTCCTTGCTAGTCCATTATGTATTTTTTAAAATTATTTATTTAATAGCCATATAATTAGAAGAAGCATTTCATTACAACTGCACTGACGTATTCAATAATAATTTCCAGAGCTAAGATGCATCTCTTTCAAAATTGGCTGTAAATTTTTAGGTTTACGGTTTACAGTTTACAGTTATACAATATTGTACTCAGTATAAACCCTATAAGACATAAAATTAAGTGAGGTTTTAATGTTTAAAAAGACCTCCACTTCGTTGTCAAAACACACAGTTTCATACAGAAAAATTCATTCTAAGGCTATTGACATTGAGACGTTTTCACATGCATTTCTAATCTCTATATACATGACTATCACACGGTCACAGTCGCCCACTTTCTGAACTCCTTGGCATCTGAGCATTAATACAAACTCGTCAGGTAGACCACCTTCCTCTCCCACCAGAGCCTCCACACTCTGCTATCCCTGTCACTGTCCACTGTGCTGTCAGCACCCCATCCATTCCCCCCTATCTGCCCTTCTGGTAAATCTAGTCAGCCAGAGGTCCCTGTTCCAGGAGGATCAGCTGTTCCTCATCTAC
>NW_008349978.1:829520-849785 GCF_000622305.1 Nannospalax galili
TTATTTTTACTCTTAAGGTCGTTTGAGGATCTGTTCCTCAGGGGTCACATGGGCTTGGGAGGAGCCCCTGGCTCCTTTCTTTTACCAGTTCCATCTATGTGAAGATAAGTCAAAGGTCCTGCTCAACCATGGCTGGCTTCACTTGGAAGCATGGATGAAATGTTTCCTCTTTGTTGACCCTCCTCTTTGTAGACTGGATACTGGTTCAGCTCCATCTGGTGGGGTCTCTCACAGTCCCCTTGATCAAGAGAACACGTGACTCATCACAGTTACAGGACATTTTGAGAGATGCTCATAGTCCCCTGGAACTTAGTTGACCTAGGAGGGCAAGGAACAAAAACTGCCCTTTATGCCCCTCTGACCAAATTATTATAGGCCTCAAAGTATGGCTGTTAACCATCCAAGAAGGTTTGTTGCACCAATCTGGTACTTTTAAAAATTTTATATTTTTAAAATTTTTTTAGTTTTTTGTCTTTTTGAGACAGGGCCTCCCGGTAGCCCCAGCTAGACTTGCCTCATCTTGTTTGAATACATCCACAATTTAACAAGACCCATGTATTCTCAGTGCAACACTCTGAAATTCCCACTGCATTATGGAATTAGAGAATGGAATACTCTTCCAAAATAAATGAAATTATTCTCTGGATATTCTCTTTCTAGTTGTTTTATTTAGCTTGACATCTGTCACTCTTTTTTTGCCCCAACTTTCGGTCTCCTTAGTATTTTCCAAACACACCACGAGCAATATTGAGATAAATGGATGAAGAAATAGTTCCTCCCCCAGTTAGACTTAATGAAGTATCTGTCTTGGAGAAGTGTATGCTCTGAGGAGATGGAATGGGACTTAGTCCTCTCTTGTATGATTGTGATGGTTAGCTTTAATTGTCAACTTGGCACAATCTCGAATCACATGGGAAGAGAGTTTCAATGACAGATTGTCTACATTGGATTGGCCTGTGGAAACACCTGTGGGGTTATTGTCTTTGGTTAATTGATGTGAGAAGACCAAGCCAAGAGGAAGATATGATGGTTCACTTTCATCATCAATTGAACAAAACCTGGGAAGAGAGACTCAATGAGGGAGTCGGTCTACACTGAGTTGGCCTGTTGGTATGCCTGTGAGGATTGTCTTAAATTAGTTGCTATAAGAAGAACTAACTCACTGTTGGGTAACACCTTTCCCTAGGCAGGATGTTCTGAACTGTATGAGCAGAGAAATAGAGCTGAGAACAAGCAAGCAAGCTTGCTTGCATTGATTTCTCTTTGCTCTTGACTGTGGATGTGATGTGACAAGCTTTCTCAAGCTCCTGTCATTGTGACTTCTCTATAGTGGTGGATTGTAACCTGGAATTATAACCTAAATAAACATCAGAGTATTTTGTCAAAGCAACAGAAATGAAACTACAGTAGTGCCCATAGTCCACCTAAGTGCCCTTCCATAGTGCATGACAAAGGTAGAAAATACACAGTACCCTGCATTTTCTTCCTGAGTGACATTTCCAGAAAGCAGGACGATGGATTTGGAAGGAAGAAAAGTAATTGACATCACTTGTGATGTCTTTAAGGAATTTTCAATTTTTTAAATTTCTCTGCACATGTGTGCATGTGTGTGCATATGTGCATGTAGATACACATGTGTGCACGTTGAAGATAGAGGATAACCTCAGCTATTTTTCTTTAGCTGTCATCCACTATTTTTATGTGTGACTCTGTGTGATATGTGAATGTTTGTGCCACAACACACATGTGGACATTGGAGGACAATCCTTAGGTATCAACCCTCCCTGTTTCACCTTGTTTGAGACAGGGTCTCTTTGCTCCTGTCTAAGCCAGGCTAGCTGGCCCATGAGCTTCTGGAGGTCCCTCTGTCTCCACTTCTCATTTCCTTTCAGTGTTCTGGGATTACAGGTAACTGAACTACTGCATGAAGCTTTTATGTGGGTTCTGGGGAATCTGAACTTAGTCCTCAGACTTGCACAACAATAAACGCTTTTACCCACTAAGCCATTTCCCCAGCCTGCACCTTGTTTTTTTTTGTTTTTTTTTTTTTTTTAAGTCAGGGTTTCTTCCTGGCCTGGAGCTAGCCAAGTAGGCTGGGTTAGTTGGTCAGTGAGCCACAGGAATCCTCTCGTTTCTGTTTTTCGAGTGCTGGGATTATATATACACCATCACACCTGGCTTTTATTATGCCTGTTTCTTTACTTGAGTGCTTGTGATCACACTCAGGTGTTCATGCTTGCAAGGCAAGCACTTTACCAACTGAACAATCTCCCCAACTCTGGAATGTGCAGTATTTTGATTCGTGGAATCTAAGGTGAGTGCTTTCTGTTCCTTCTTGATTAGCACTAAATTCTCCTCCCCCGTGTTAAACCCTCATAAACTGTTAGATATTTTACATGTGTGAAGTGTTCTTACTCTCAGTTGATATAGGACTGAATGGGGTTACAACCTCCCTACATTCTGGAAACCTTTTTCTTTATGCAGATTTGGAGGGTATATTTGGCTCTGAGGAAAGTGTCTGTTTCTGTGACCCTCTGAGTAATACAAGAATAAGTAAACTCCAATTATATTATAGTATTGACTAATGCTTTTGATTGCTCATCAATGTACCATAGAACTAATGTATTTTCTTTTTAAGAAATTTTATGTTTATAAATGACTCTACTAGTATTCACTCACTAGGACCCTTGTTGTCAGTTCTGTTTAACATCAGTCAACAACTTCACGATTAAGAAATCCATCCCACTTTAATGCCCTTTTTCTTACATGAAAGTAGCATTTTGTGTACAACACATTTCCTGAAACATAAATGCCATATATTTCCTCTTTAAGACATTTATGCCAGAGGGAAATTGATACTTTCGTAGAAGAACCTATTTGAGAATCAGAGACAATGATTATTTTCTTAGGTGGATTCAATCATAGAATGACAACACCTTCCCAAAAGTGCAGTTAAACTTTTCTTTCAAGCTATTTTATGTATTTTATGGAAGTAGATCATATTCATCTTAGAAAGACCTACATGCCTAAAGGAGAATGAATATATTAATATTTCATTTCCTACCTCTTCAAGTAATTGTCCTTTTTACATCTTTGAATCATAATATCAGGACATATTTGGGGCAAGAACATTCTTAACAATAGGTTTATACTTATAAGAATCAACAAATGAAATGTTCTGGTAGAAACACATCTTCAAAATATATATCATAATTTTATTTGATACCTCCAATAAATAATAGTGAAAGTGTGTGACAATATGCCCCTCCCACCCAGATTAACTGTTTTCACACCATTTTGTTGCATAATAAACCATTCTAAAACTTAGTGGCTTAACATAGCAGTATGTGGTTATTCTCCCGATTCAGTAGTTGGCTGGGCTTAGTTGGGTGGTTCTTCTGCTTTCTATGATGTTGGCTGGGGCTCAAGTTGCATTGGGTCCTGACCCTTTTGTTCTATCCAAGATGTTTTTCTTATATATCCACCAGTGGATCATGTTGACTGGTACCTCAGTGCTGGTGGTCAGCTAAGGTGCCCTTCATATCTTCCAAAGGCCTTTCCACATAAGATTCTCATCACCTGCAGGTGGGTAGCTATGTTCCACGAGGGGCAGGAACCTCTTAGAGCTTGAGTGTGAAAACCCCTAAAGAGCATATTTTGTGTCATTACATTATTATTGATGGACAGAACTGTGATATCTTTAGATTATGGCCCCACAAGACTCAGTCCAGTGACGTCTATAACAATTATAGCTACCCAGTTTGGATGGTTAGTATATTTTAGCCGTTGAAAAGTTTTTGTTTTTGTATAACCACTTATTATAGTGGATCATTTATTTTAGACAGGCTCTCAGTATGTAGACCAGGCGGTCTCAAACACACAGGGATCTGCCTGCCTCTGCCTCCTGAGTGCTTGGATTAAAGGTGTGCAATACTACACCCAGCCATGGTAGATCATTCTCTTTCCAAATTATGGAGGTTACCCTCCATTGAAGTTCACAGAAATTTATCCCTGAAAATTGACAAACAAACAAAAACCGATAACTAAAAATAGTGGAGACAGAAAGCCAGGCCTTTATGCGGTCAAAATATTAGAAAAAGTATATTAGTATTTTCATCAGAAAGGAATGATAGTGTGTGTTTGTGTGCACGTGCATGTTTGTGTGGGTGTGAACAAGGGTATGTAGGCCAGAAGACAATTTCAGGTGTCATTCGTCAGGAGCTGTCCACCTTTTTAAAAAATGAAACAGGGTTGCTCACTGGCTTGGAACTCACCAAATAAGCTATGCTGGCTGGCCAGTGAACCCTAGGGAGATCTGCTAGTCTCTGTTTCCCAGCATCTGTAATTATAAGCATACATCACCACACCCAGCTTTTTAAAGTGGGAGCTGGGGGTCAAACTGAGATCCTTATGCTTGCAAGGTAAGCACTTTGCCAGCTGGGCCATCTACCTGAGCCGTCTACCCAGCCAAAGTAATAAATATTGGAGGTCATGCATATATTTAACTTGATTTAGACATTACATGACTGATACATATATCAAAGGATTATATGGTACCACACTTTTATGCTTCAGTTTAGAAAAAGTTTCCTAAGTATGATTTCTTGGAAGCGAAAATAATTAGTTTCTCAATAAAGGAGAAAAATAACTTCAATTTTCAATTCACTGCAAGGGATTATTCCTTTTGTACCAATTTAGTAAATGTAGACACTCTCATAATTGTCCTTTCAATATAGATACTTGGAAGAATGACTGACACTAATAGTTAACATGTGAATTTATTCCATATAAATCGAGAAGCTATATAACATTTGTTTCTGTGCATTTATTTCTAATTTTAGGGCAAAACACACTCTGCAGAACCCTTGCAAGAAGACTTGCTATGAAAGGTGCTTGAGCATAGAGCCATTGAGTTTTATGTGTTCTATAGTTCTAGTATACACCTGTCACTAATGATATTTAAAACCTGTTTATCACTACATTATAGATACTGTATGGCAGAGTTGAGTATTCTTTGAAACCTCCTACTGAGTTGTGTTAGGGTCCGTGACTCGATGGGTCCCCTCCAGGTAACAAATACACGGGATTGGAGATGTAAAAATCAAGCAGAGTCTTTACTTTCCAGCTAGCTGGGGTCGACCGGCTTCCCAAGACATGCAAGTCTGGTCAGAACGATCGACCCCCATTCAGTTTCAGGTACAGATTATATAGGCCCACATAGTCATTACACAAAAAGCATTCCTCAGCAGACACTTTGATCAAACATCTTCTAAAAGCTATAGTTTCGGTTAAACATCTTTTCCAGGAAGGGTAGATCTGGTGTAAGCCTGGTGCAACTTCCCTCTTTTTGTTCCTTATCGGTTATCTGGTATGTGCAAACAGGCCTACAGGACACATTGTAAATCAACTGAGTCTGGGGTCCAGGGTCCAGGAAGGAGGTTTACAGCACTTCAATTCTTAGCATTTCAACTAGGTTAATCATCCATGTGTGGTAGATACAATCAGGCAGAACAGGCAAGCTTAGCAAGTAAATCTAAATCAACATTTTAAACAGAGTTTTCTATCAAAATGCAGAGTTCTTACAGCATTCATCAAGGTATTTCAATTTTTTTTTCTTTTTCTTTTTCTTTTTTTTTTTCCCCAACAAGTTGTTTTTCCATGCTGTGCTGTTAAGCTTTTGTTAACTTAACACAAGTCCAGAGTAACCAGAGAAGGAACTTGAACTGTAGAATTTTCCAGATTAGAGTAGCCTGTGGGCATCTGTGAGGCATTTTCTAGATTACAAATTGTTGTGTGCTGTGCCGGTTCTAGGCAGGTAGTCTGGGCTGTGTAAGAAAAGTAGCTGAGCAAGTCGGGGGAAGCAAGCCAGTGAGCAGTGCTTCACTGTGGACTGTGTTTCAGTTCCTGCCTCTGGGTTCCGAATTGAATTCCTTCCTTGGCTTCCCCTGGAGGATGGACTGTAACGTGTAAGCCAAATACCCTTTCCTCTCTGTGCTATAGAGTTTATGTCAATTTCATACCAATCAGAATCGCCAGGGAAGAGGAACTCTCAATTGAGGCATTTCTTCCATCAGACTGGCCTGTGGGCACATCTGTGGGGCATTTTCTTGATTGATAGTTTATATAGTAGAGCCCAGTTCACTGTAGGCAGTGACATCCCTGGGAAGGTGGGCCTGGTCTGTATAAGGAAGATACCTGAGTAAGCCAGGCAAAGGAAGCAAGTGAGCACCATTCCATGGTCTCCTATTCAGATCCTCCCTCTAGGCTCTTGCCTTGAGTTCCTGCCCCAACTTCCCTCAGTGATGGACTGTGACATGGGAGTTTTAAGATAAACGTTTTCATCCCCCCAAGTTGTTGTTGAGCAGTATTTTATCATAGCAACAGAAAAGAAACTAAAATACTCCTCAGTTTGATTTTGGTTATGGTGTTAATCACAGCAACAGGAAAGTAGACTAGGACATATGCCGTTGCTATATTTCCAAAATCTTATTTTAGTTTTTCTTTCTTTGTGTGTGTGTGTGTGTGTGTGTGTGTGTGTGAACATATGTGCATGTGCATGCACATGTGTGTACATGGGCATGGAGGCCAGTCAGCCTTGAATGTCCTTCCTCAGCTGCCATCTACCTTGCTTTTTGGTTTGTTTATTTACTTGAGAGGTTTTTTTATCACCCATGGTTAGGATACTATGTGGTTGAACCCATGGTTATTCAGTGCTTTGGGGTTCTTTTTTGGTTTTCTGAGTTCACGGTTGCTTGGTTGCTGAGTCTCTCTTTATTTGTTTATTTTTTTCAGGATCAAGGTGGGTGCTTTTACAGCGGGTCCTATTTTTGATTCCTTTTCTGGAAATTCTTTCCTGGGTTCTTTGCTTTGCATACTTATGCCTACAATGAAACCAGCATGTTCAAGTCACCATGATATATTTCTCCTATCCCAACATCACATAATTTTCTAATTTGCCTACCAGGAAATATCCAGATCCAGCCACAATTGATGCTAATAGGCTGATTGACATCAAATCTCGTGCACAGAGAATGTTTTCAGTGTGGAATTCCTAGGAGCTTAAAAGGCTTCTTAGCTCCTGAGGTGAGTGGAGTCTAAGCTCCGCCCCACCCTGCATCCACCTCACTTTATTTTTGCGGTAGATTCTCTCTCTGACCAGGAGCTCACCCAGTAGGGTAGACTGGCTGGTAAGCAAGCCCCAAGGATCTGCCTGTCTCCACCTCTGCAGTGCTGGGATTACATGTGCCACATGCCTGGCTTTTCTTTTTAAGCATGGGTTATGAGGATCAAAGTCAGATCCTCATGCTTACAAAGGAAGCACTTTTCAACTGAGCTGTTGCCCCATCCCCTGGAGTTAAGCCCTGTGGTTCGCATCTATAGTCACAGCACTTGGGAGGTGAAGGGAGGAGTGTCTGGAGTTCAAGGTTATTTTTGGCTACATAGTTCCAAACTAACCCGGGCTACCTGAGACCCTGTCTCAAACCTCCTTTCTATCCCCCAAAATGCTAGAGTTAAAATTTAGATATTTAAAAGAAAGTTTAGAAACTTAGTTATGCTAGCTATATTTCCTGTGCTTAGTAGCCTCGTGGGGTTGGTGGATGCCATGTCGAGTTCTTACAGCATTCATCAAGGTATTTCAATTTTTTTTTCTTTTTCTTTTTTTTTTTCCCCAACAAGTTGTTTTTCCATGCTGTTCTGTTAAGCTTTTGTTAACTTAACACAAGTCCAGAGTAACCAGAGAAGGAACTTGAACTGTAGAATTTTCCAGATTAGAGTAGCCTGTGGGCATCTGTGAGGCATTTTCTAGATTACAAATTGTTGTGTGCTGTGCCGGTTCTAGGCAGGTAGTCTGGGCTGTGTAAGAAAAGTAGCTGAGCAAGTCGGGGGAAGCAAGCCAGTGAGCAGTGCTTCACTGTGGACTGTGTTTCAGTTCCTGCCTCTGGGTTCCGAATTGAATTCCTTCCTTGGCTTCCCCTGGAGGATGGACTGTAACGTGTAAGCCAAATACCCTTTCCTCTCTGTGCTATAGAGTTTATGTCAATTTCATACCAATCAGAATCGCCAGGGAAGAGGAACTCTCAATTGAGGCATTTCTTCCATCAGACTGGCCTGTGGGCACATCTGTGGGGCATTTTCTTGATTGATAGTTTATATAGTAGAGCCCAGTTCACTGTAGGCAGTGACATCCCTGGGAAGGTGGGCCTGGTCTGTATAAGGAAGATACCTGAGTAAGCCAGGCAAAGGAAGCAAGTGAGCACCATTCCATGGTCTCCTATTCAGATCCTCCCTCTAGGCTCTTGCCTTGAGTTCCTGCCCCAACTTCCCTCAGTGATGGACTGTGACATGGGAGTTTTAAGATAAACGTTTTCATCCCCCCAAGTTGTTGTTGAGCAGTATTTTATCATAGCAACAGAAAAGAAACTAAAATACTCCTCAGTTTGATTTTGGTTATGGTGTTAATCACAGCAACAGGAAAGTAGACTAGGACATATGCCGTTGCTATATTTCCAAAATCTTATTTTAGTTTTTCTTTCTTTGTGTGTGTGTGTGTGTGTGTGTGTGTGTGATTTTTCCCTTCATACATGAATACATTTTATTTTTATCAAATCTACCCTCATTGCCCCCACTCTGTCTCCTCTTGGGTTCTTCCCCTCACATCCTATTCCCAACTTCATGTCCTCCTTTTTTCTTAATACTCTTAAACTTTTTTTAAAATTCAGAGATAGTAACTTACTTCTTTTTTAAAATTTTATTTATTTTTATTTTATGTGTATGCGTGTATTGCATGCATGTAGGTAAGTGCACCCATGTCGTGCAATGCCTGTGGAGGTCAGAAGAGGCTGTCGGATCCCCTGGAATTGGAGTTACCAACAGTTGTTAGCTGCCATGTGGGTGCTGGGATTCGAACCCTGGCCTTCTGCAAGAAAATTCAGTGTTCTTAACCACTGAGCCATCTCTCCAGCCCCTTCTTTTTATTTTATATGTGTGAGTGTTTGCCTGAATGCGTATAACTGCACAGCACGTGTGTGCAGTGCCCAAAGAGGTAGAAGAGGGCAGTAGATCCATTGGAAGTTGCATTATAGATGGTTATGAGCCACCACCTGGGTGTTAGAAACTGAACTAGAGTCTTCTGGAAGAATAACAACTGTGTTTAACCACTGAGCCATCTCTCCTGCACAATACTCCTTTAAATATATATATATATATATATATATATATATATATATAACCTGCTGAGTCCAATTAATGATGCCTGCATACATGTGGGTATAGGACTGTACACTGTAGCATGGACAAACTATGAAGGGCCACACTCCTGAAGAGAACTGACTTTTTCACTGTCAGCAGCCATCAACTGCTTGCAGCTTCTCAACTACAAGTGGGGCCTTGTGAGGCCCTCCCACTACCCATGAGGGAATCTTGACTGGATTCATCTTCTGCAGGTCTTGGGTAGACAACCACAAGAGTTTATGAGTGCAACTACCTCTCATGTCCTGAAGACACTATTTCACAGCGGTCCTCCCTGACTGCCAACTTTTACTGACTCCCTCTTCAGTGTATTTCCTGAGCCTTGGGTGGAGGAGGTGTAACATTAAAAACTAGCTTCCTAAGGCTTGAATGGGTGCGTGACAGAGTCAGTATGAGGTTATCACTAGCGAGAGAGATATTCCACTTTTAGAGAATGAAGAATCAAGACATAAATTGTTTTCAATGATTTTTTGCAATGAGCTCCATTTAATACTTTAAGTGAAAAAAAAAAAACAAAAAGAGGTGTATATCTTTCCATGATGGCTTGTTTACTTCTAGAAGAAAAGAAGGATGTGTGTAGATTATTTTCCTAGGGAAACAGAGGGTGGTAATGCCTGCCTGCCAGGCATTTTGGCTTTGGATATATCTCAGAAGCCTGGAGACTTTTTCACTCAGTGGCCAGGCTTTGCTTATTAGGATGACTGATAAAAAGTAAGGGAAGAGGCATTGATTGAAAATCCATCTTTAGTAATATTAGCTTTTATTTCGAAGAGCAATCTTTATGAAAAAAATCTTATTCTTTGCTGGCTCATTTACACGAAATTGTTACTAGATTAGTTCTAGAATCACTCCAAAATTATGTATTTTCTAGTTCCCTGAAAAGAGTGGGCTTTCTTTTTTTACGTCTAACATCTTTAACACATGAGGCTAATTTTATCCTTTCTCTGTATTTGGGATTACTCTTGGATATTTCACAAAAAGAGATGAAAAAATGTTAAGAAGACAATATTGAGTACATTTCCACATACTTTTCTGTCTGGGATTGTGCTCCTGAGAAGAAATGAAATGGATTCTTGATTATAATCCTGTGAGGTATATTCAGGGACAGTCACCTAAGCCTCTTGTGGTAGAGTGGAGGCCTCTTCCTCTTTAAATGGTGATTAACCCTCTCTCCAAGATATTTTCTTTCAAACAAGGGCCTCTATGGATGCTTACAAAGAGATATGTTCAATACCTGAGTCACTCTACTCTTTATGCATAGCCTAGAATAAACCTAGTTTATTATAATACGAAATTTTCTGCTCAGTAATATTCTTTTTTGTTTTTCATTTGTTTGTTTTTGTTTGTTTGTTTGTTTTTGTTTTTTTGAGACAGGGTCTCCCTGTAGCCCCGGATGGCCTGGAACTCGCTATGTAGACCAGGCTGGCCTTGAACTCACAGAGATCTGCCTGCCTCTGCCTTCCTAGTGCTGGAATGCTGGAATTAAAGGGGTGTGCCACCATGCCTGGCCCTCTGCTCCGCAATATTCTTGTGCACTGTGTGTGTGTGTGTGTGTGTGTGTGTGTGTGCGCGTGCAGGCGTGCTTGAGTGCGTGAGTGCATGCATGTGTATGCATGCCATAGGTAAATGTTAGATACCCTCCTCTTTCATTCTCCACCTTTTTTTTGTTTTGAAACAGTCTCTGTACTGAATCTGGAGCACATCAGTTGGTCAGACCTGGAGAGTGGCTTCTCTCTGTCCACCAAGCCCTGGGGTTACAGATGCATATTGCCATGCCTGGCTTTTATGTGAGTACTGATTATCCATATTCAGCTTCTCAAGCTTGCCCAACAAATGCTTCACCCACTGAGCCATCTCTTCAATTCACTGTGTTTTTGGATCAGGAATGTATAACCTTGAACTGAGTGTGCTTGGGAATGAATATACCTGCTTATCCCTGTAATGTCGAATGTTTTAGGTGTGAATATGGATAATCCCCCACCTAGACCTCAGCTCTGAGATTTTGTTAATTTAGGAGAGATGCAGCTTTGGGAATTATCCCCAGTGTTTTCCTTACCTGTTTCAGGTAGCAAATCGTCCCCATTCTTGTTACTCCTGATTATGCTTTTGTATTCAGCTTCTCAGTGGGCAAACCCCCTGCATGCAATGACAAGCAAATATTGAAGAGAAGAGAATCTCTGTGAACCTGTCTCAGATTCTTTTTAGGTCAAGTTTCAACTCTTCATCTGCTTTGGTCTTTTAGGTGTTTTTAGAGAGTGTTTATGACAAGCAGCGCTGGGGGGATGGAACCCAGAGTCTTGTGCATGATAGTCAAGCACCCTACCACTGAGCTGCATCCCCAGCCATACAAATGCTCTCATATCTCTGTCTGTCTATCTGTCTGTCTCTGTCTCTCTGTCTCTCTCTCTGTCTCTCTTTCTCTCTGTTTCTGTATGTGTTGTCGGAGTTTGTTAGCTAGATGGAGATAATAAACATGCAATCAAGATAATAAACAAAAATGTGCCTGTATGCAAGCTACCCAGTGAAGCAATTCTAAGCCATGTGGAGTTCCGTACGCTTGGTTGGCTCCATGACTGATTTGAGCAATAAAACATAGAAGCAGTTACCCCATGCCAATGTCAGACCCAAGTATTAAGAAACCACCAGCTTCTTGTTCTTGTCATCTGAAAAACTTCCCTTTGAGAGTCACCTATGATAATGTGAGGAAAGTAAGCCATTCTGTGGAGAGACTGAAATGGAAATGAACTGAGACCCCAGGTCAACAGCTCCATCTTGGTTCCCACACAACGCGTATCAACTTGTCTGTCAGGGAGTAGAGGCTTTGGGTTTCAGTCTCTAGCATCCAGTCACAAGTCTCCATTGCCCACCTTCCAGTTTGTCGCTGAACTTCTCCACCCACCATATACAAGAGTGGTAGGTCATCATAACCATGCCCCGTTCAAGGCAATGAGTATTGTTTTAAAACATTTGCTATTTGGGGATTGTTGTTATACAGCCATATAATTTTAGAGTCCTGCTCATTAAGTATCTCTTGGGTGACTGACTTAGGAAATTGACATTAAATGTCTAGAATTAGGACAACAGGATGATTATTTAGATTGTTTGAAAAAATGCATTTAAATAATAAAGAGATGTTAGTACAATATTTACACAAAGAAAAGATGAAAAATGTGTAATATATAGTACCTATAGTTCTCTGATACCTATGAAAAGAGCATTAGCAGCTGGTAACCTGATGCTGTTTCACTACTAAGTTTTTCTCTTTATCAAGGTGTTCACATTAGACAGATAAGTTCATCAGAGTGACGGTTCCATGGGCACAGAAATGTTTTCTGTGTTGCTTAGAACTGCATTCTGAGAACATAAAACAACACTGGGCATATAACAGATATGACATTACATATTTATTGAATAAATCAACAAACTGCATTTTCCTGTAACTCAACCTTAGGCATCAGGTATACTAATAATACACATTATTTAGCATTCATGTCTTATACCACGAACTTACTCAGAATCCCAACCCAGGGATCCCCAACATTTGAATCAGGGTGTTTATTGTTCCATTGCTATGACATTTTACACTTTCCAGTCAGGATGCTGTGTGATAGTTAATCTTGAGTTGCTAAATTTCTGGGATTTAGAGTCACCTAGGAGACAAACTTCTGGCTGTATCATGAGGGTGTTTCCAGAGATGCTTGACTAAGGTGGGAAGACCTACCTTGAATCTGAGCTCCACCACCCCACAGTCTAGGTACCTGGATTTAATAAAAAGGAGAAATTGAGTAGAATTCTCTTTCCTGATGGTGGACATGATATGATCAGCTGCTTCACACTCCTGCCACCGATCCTCAAACTGTGGCCCAAAATAAACTTTCCCTTCCATCCTTCTTTTCCTTCCTCTTTCCTTCCTTCCTTCCTTCCTTCCTTCCTTCCTTCCTTCCTTCCTTCCATTTTTTGTCAGTATTTCGACACAGCAATAAGAAGAGTAACTATTAATAACAGCTGTATGCCACAAACCTTGCATCACTGGGAGAAAGTGGTTTAAAAGGATCTCTTCCATGCCACAGGGCTCCAAAATTGCTTCAGAAACACAATAGAAGCACTTTTGGTGCCTGTATTGCTTCATTTCTGTCCTTTTGTAGTTCTGTTCTTTGTAAGTAGCAAAGAGGTAATAGAGTGGCAAGTGCATAAATCAGACATGATAATCAGATGGTGAATCATGACGAGCAATAATACATGTGTGAAAAACAATCTTAACACATCACTGTGATTATGTAACAGACATTGTATTTCTATCATTCTAGAGGCAGGAACAGATGATGGAGTTGGAAAAGACAAAGATTAACTGGAGACTGTAGAAAAAGCCACCTTTGTTTAGAATACTTCCACTCATAAGGTTTGGCTTCAGTGATGCTGGCGTCCAAATTGTTCCCTACCAAATGATAACCATTTAGGGGGTATGAATCAGGAAACTGACACATGGTAGAGAGCCAAATCAATTGCCTTCTAACTTCAAAAGTGAAACTTTAGTTACCATTTACAAAAATGATTCTCTCCAACATTAAGTTTTGATTATAAAAGGACAATTTGCATTATCCTACATTACAGTTATTGAAAACATTACAGCTATTAAAAAAATCAATAGCTCAGATTATAAGAATAGCATACAAGCCAAGGTACACATGCATACTTGTATATGGAAAGATATGTTATTACATATGTACATATGCATTGTGCTAGCTTTCTTCCATATGACAAAGTACATGAGAAAAATCTAAAAAGATTTATTTGTGGCTCATCTTTTCAGTGGCGCCAGTCTGTGGTCACTGGGCTACATTCTTTATGGGCATGGCCTGGTGGCAGGGAGTGCATGGTGGAAGGAAGTTGTTCACTGCATGGTGGCCAGGAAGGAGGGGGGGAACAAAACATACTAGGATACTCACTTCCTGTTACTTCCTGGAACTAGAATGCAGTTCCTAAAACATTTCTGCCATCTCCCATAGCACATTAATTTGGAATCCATTCACAGATGAACCCGTTGATGTAGTCAGAGCCGTCATAATCCAATCATCTCCCTCGGGCCCTATTTCTGAACATGGCTGCATTGGGATCAACCTTTTTTAACACATGAGCCTTTGGGAGATATCAGCTCTAAACCATAACACATATGCCGATATGTGACTCTTGTTCACTACAGATATGGCAGTTGAAATGGGCTATCCCATTCCACTTCATGGTACTCATGCTGGACTGCAATTGAATATGGGTTGTGACTTGTTTTGATGTGAAATCTGTGTATACAGTCTTCCCAAACACTATTACTATTTCCTTTTCTATCTCTGTCTTACAGAGTTCAAGAAAAATGTAAACAGCATGTTGGCATTATTTTGTTTGTTTCTGCTTTTATTGAAAGAGACAAGAGTTGGCAAATGTTTTCTGCAGAGCACCAGAGAGTATATACTTTGTCTGTAGGCCATACACTTAAAAATACTTTATTATTTATATTTTACGTGTATGCATGTATTGCCTGCGTGTATGTACGTGCACCTGCGTTGCGCAATGCCCATACCTGCAGAGGTCAGAAGATGGCATTGGATCCCCTGGAACTGGAGTTATAGATGGTTGTTAGCTGCTATGTGGGTGCTGGGAATCGAACCTTGGTCCTCTGTAAGAGCCACTAGTGCTCTTATCCCTGTGCCATCTCTCCAGCCCCCACACATTTATTTTGATAGAGGGTCGCCACTTTGTAGCCCAGACTGGCCTCAAATTCACAATCCTCCTACCTCAGTTGTTGGAGTACTGAGATTACACTCATCAGCCATCAGGCCTAGATCCGCAAACTCTTTTGTAATTACTCAGCATTGCCAAAGTTACTAGAAAGCAGCCCAGAGAATGTGTGGATAGGTGGTGGTAAAATAAAACTATACGAACAGGTGCAGCTTACTCCTGATAGACTTAACACAATGACTTAACTGTAGTTAAGTTGGTGCCAAGACTGTAGAGACATTGCTGTGGACAGATCTAGAGGATGTAAGAAAGAAAAATACAACAACAACAGCAACAACAACAACAAAGAGTTAGGGGGTCTCTCAGTTGCTAATGTGTTTGCTGAGCAAGCATGAGGCTATGAGTTCAGATTCTGAATACCTGACCCAATTTCTTGTCTGTTGCTATAATAAACCACTCTGACAAAACACAACGTGTGGAGAGTCCTCACCATCCATAATGGCAGTGAAGGCATGACAGTGGGAGCTTGAGGTGACTGGTTACATTACACCCACACTCAGGAAGCAAAAAGAGAAGAAAGCTGCAGCTCACCTGGATTTCTCATTTTATTCCATTCAGGACCCCAGCCCACGGGATGGCACCCCCACATTTAGGGTGGATTTTTCTACCTCAGATAACCCAATCTAGAAACTATTTTAACAGAACTGACCAGTGGTTTGTTTCTTAGCTAATTCTATATCCTGTCAAGTTGACAATATTTGTCACCACAGTGGTTGAAGTCCCACCTTAACAGCCACATTTTGATCAGCTGCAAAAGCCCTATTTGTAAATCTGATTCATATACAGCTGCTGCAATGTTACACTTCAACAGCTTTCTTGAAGGACACATTTCAACCTATCTTACTTCATATGAGTAATAGCTTTCAAACTCTATTGAGTATCACAAGAATAGTAGTGAAACAAGAGGAAAATTAGGGTCAATTATGATTTTGGTGCTAAATCAGCTTCAACATTCATCCTAGCAATTAAAATTATAATTCTGAAGAAGCTGAGATTTTTATATTGAATATTTTCCACTTATGTTTTGAGCTTTCTTTTGCCAGTAAAAATTGTATCCAGTTTTCAGAGAAAATTGTGCCATTTTATGCTTAGTTTCTTTCTAGCTTAATTGTGTCTACATGGAAAGCACCTTAATTTTTTTCTCTTTTTTCCTCAGAGATTAAAAAATTCAGTGCTAGTTACTTTTTGTCATTGTGGCAAAATACTTGAGAGAAAACAGTTTAAGCCCACCAGCTGGCAATCAAAGCTTTAACACATGAGTCTTTGGGCGATCAATTTAGACTCAAACCATTGCAAGAGGTTGGGATTTGGCTCAGTGGGTAAAGTTCTTGCTGTACAAGCATGAGGACCTGAGTTAGGACCCCCAGTATCCATGTGAAAGGTTATATGAGGCAGCTCACACTTGTAATCCCATTGCTGTGGGATGAGGTGGGGAGATGTGTAGATCCTAGGGCCTTGCTGGCCAGTGAGTATATCTGAAACTGACTCTGGGTTCAGTGAGAGACTGTCTCAAAAAATAATGTGGAGAGTGATGAAAGAAAGATACCTAACAGCAATCTCTGTCCACACTCACACACACATGTACACACATCCCTCCCCCAGTACACACACACACATACAAACACACACACACACAAATCATAGGGAGAATAAGTTGATAATAATTTAAAAAATTAAAACTTCCTTTATAACCTAATCCCAAATTTGAATCATGCCAACTTTCACGTGATTTGATATGCTATATTATTCCATTCAGGGTAAAATTGAAACTGGAATTGTCATTAAATGTGAACAACAAACATTACCCTACTTTATCACAGGGAGATACATATGACACAGAAAGATGTGTTGACAAAGAACATACTGGAAATTTTGAACCACTGTGATTAGTATAACCACAGTTCAAGCAGAAAACCAGACAGACACATCATTGTAACCAGATTTCCATTACTGACCATTTCGTATCTCCAGGAAAATGAGTCAAGTCTGTGTAGTGCAGCCAAATTATGCTTTTCTTTGGAATCATGTCTGAGTAACAACAGCCAAGTCCTCAGAAGAAGCGCACATTGGAACACATTCATTTCAAACTCCCTTCAAATTCTTTGCATGTAACCAGATCCTTCAGTACTCATGGGCTTGAAGGACATGCAATAAGTATTTTTGTATATCACACGATGTCAGAACAGAAGTTTTAAGTGTCATTGTGATTATTTTCTGTATCCTGCATTATTTTTTTCTGGATGGGTGTTTTGTTTTACTCTCTCTCTCTCTCTCTCTCTCTCTCCTTTCTCTACTTTCATCTTTATGCTTCCTTCTTTCACTTTGACCTTCATGTTTCCCTCTTATAAAGATCCTTGTAATGAGCCTGAGCAGCTGCACCCTCTCCCTTTGCTCTGTCCCCCTTTGGGCTCAGGCCCAGTCCTGCTCTTCTGCCTCAGATTTCTGGACTAGCTTCCTAACTCAGACTAGCTTAATCTTCTAGAGTAGTTTGTTAGACCTTCTACAAGCTGTCCCTAACCCCACCTTTCCCCTGGCCTCCTGATCTGCCTGCCTCAGATCTGCCTACCACCCTGACAAGTATACCTTATACCATTCATCAAAGAAGCTTCTTTTTGCAACAGATGGAAGCTATTCCACAACTGGTCACACACAAAGAATATATGTCTGAGAGATGCCCAGTCCTATGTGGCTCATCTACAGTGGAACCTCGACACCTAAGACTCGCATAACTTAGCAGAACAGGAGATAGGGGTAATACTAATACATCCCTCAAAGTTCACCAGCAAAGCATCCTCATACCACAAAGTGTGATGCACACAGAAGGCCACAACTACTAAGTTTTAGAGAACAAGAGACTGCAGAGTACATGTCCCTGGATAGGACTCCTATACTAAACCTCACCTACTCATGGCTCAGGGACCCTTGTAGAAGAGGGGGCCAGGGTTGGTGCATGAATGTAAGGAAACAGGCTTTCAGGTCTCTAAGAACTGGCTAATATGAACTTGGAACAATGGTGACAGCATGCACAAGACCCATGCCCACTCAATCAGGAAAAAAAAAAACAGCATAGAATGAGGCAATTGAACATCAGGCCCCAACCCTAGTGGAAGAGCTGTTAACAACTGATGACTGCTTGGTAAGGGAGAGTCGATATTCTTTAAGGGAGTGTCTCTAGATAGGCTGACTAGAGTCCAGTGGATAAACTTGCCCCAAAGGGGTATCTGGGTACAAATGTTTAGCCAGATAGGATTTAACATATATGACAGAATGCATTAAATCCACTGGGGGGGTATGCAGATGGAGTCTAAATTTGATTAAGATGTATTATATGAAATGCACAAAGTCAATAGAAATAAATTTTAAATAATTTTATTATTTTGTATGTATGAGTGTACTACCTGCATGTATGTAAGTGTGCCCATGTCGTACAATACCCACAGAGGTCAGAAGAGGTTGTCAGATCCCCTGAAGCTGAAGTTATGGATGGTTGTTAGCCACCATGTGGGTGCTGGGAATTGAACCCAGGTACTCTGTAAAAGCAGCCAGTGCTCTTGTCTTCTGAGCCATCTCTCCAGCCCCAATAGAAATATTTTTACAAAGGATCCTTGTAATGACATTGAGCCCACCTGGATTTTTGCAACTGTCTTAGTATCTGAAGACCCTTAAATCAATTGCATCTGCAGATTCCCTTTTGCTATGCATTGCCACAGATACTGAGCATTACTAACTTGGTATGTCTCTGGGAAGGCAATTCTACCTACGTGAGACTTTTGAACTCCTTCTACTCCAGCATAATTAAACAGACAAAGGAAAGCAGGTGCTTCCCTGCCCATGTTGGTGATGGAAGTGTGGCTATAGGCATTTAGAGTGAGTATAGTTCATAATGAAGATCATTGGAGAAATTTTCTAGGAAATCTTTTCAGGAGTAAAATAAACATCCTGATACTGGGATTCAGATTTGCTCATTGTCATAAAGCATTCCCTGATTTCCCTAGAATCTTCACTGTGTCTGAGAAAGAGCCCAACTAGCAGTAACAGTAATTGCTGTGAACTCTTATCAGACACCTTGGTTTTACTTGACCTCTTTCATGTAAAATTATGATGTTGTGATAAATGACCCCATGGTCACCCACAAAGCCATGCACTAAAAGACTTGTTTCCCAGTGCATGAAACTATTAAAAAGTAGTTGGTACATTTAAGAGGTGGGGCCTAGTGGGCGTAAAGTGGGTAATGTAATTAGGAACACATCTTTGCAGGGGTTGTAGGATGCCAGTCTGGTCTCTCATGTTTTTGTGTCTCAGCTGTGACATGATGCCTTACTCTAGGCCCAAATAACTGGGCCAATTGATCATTGATTAGAATCTCCAAGATAAACTTGCCTTTTGTATCAGCTGATTGTCCTAGATATTTGTTATAGAAAAAGAAAAATGACTGACATATGCAACCCTAAAAATTGTTACAGTGAAGGCATAGCTCTTCAGAGAAAAAACACTCAATAGTGTTCGGGAAAATACAAAGAAATTTAATACAAGGAACTGACTCTTGTAACTGTGAAGGGTAATAAGTTCCAATGTCTGAGGGTGGATTATCAAGCAGGTCGCCTAAAGAGTAGCACCAAGTTCAAAACTGTGAAAATATAGAGAAAAATATGAGAAAAAGCACCCATTAAATTGCATAACATGGGAAACATCTAATAATAGAGGAGTCCATGTGTGCATATGGGTCCAAAGGCGGGAAAGATGTTGTCTCAGGCTAAAGGTAGTGGTCCAGGAGGAACAATCTGCTATTCAAGAAAGAGTCAGTTTTTGTTCTACTGAAGCCTTCACTTGATTGGATGAAGCTCACCTACGTTGTGTAGGCTTTATTCAGTCCACAAATTTAAACATTAGTATTACTGGAAAATTCCATCCTGGACACACCAAGACAAAAATCTATGCAAACATTTCCAAAATGGTCAGTTAATTAGAAAACATTTTTGAGGGCTGGGAAGATACCTCAAAAGTTCAAAACTGTGAAAATATGCTGTGCAAACATGACGACCTGAGTTTTCATCCTCAGAACCCTTAAACACATACCCCCCATATATATGTATATACTTCTAGATCCACTGATGTGTAGCTGATTAACCTGGTTAAAAATGTTTGTAAATCCATGGCTATCTATGCAAACATTTCCAAAATTCCAAAAGCTCAGTTAATTAGAAAACATTTTTGGGACATATATAT
>NW_008349978.1:849869-852892 GCF_000622305.1 Nannospalax galili
GAGACACCCTTACTACTATCATCAGCAAAACCCTAGAAATTCTGTTGAAAGTGTCGAGGGGTCTTTGTGTTCTTGTTTCTTTTTTTCAATGCAGTCATAGTTCTCTTAAAATGCAAAAGAGGTTAGAAGACGAGTCCTGTTCAAGTAGCCTTGCTTCCAGAGCTTCTCCATCCAAGTTGAGTCTGGAGACCTTTAGAGCTAACATGGATGAGAGCTGGCTAGATCAACAGGTATACAGACGTGTGAAAGGGCAGCACCCACATCTCCAGATGACTTGCAAATGGACAGTGATACCTTCACACTTGGAGTCAGAGAGAAGTCACCTAGAGGAACGTGCCTGCCTGAGAATGGCAAATTAAATGCTTTTGTTTGGAATAGCTAACCAATGGCTGCATGTTGCTATATTTTAATTTTAGTTGGGTTGAACAAATGAATCCTTCTCATCCATTCTCTTTGACAAAGTGAGTTCTATTGAAATATCCCAGGGAAAGTAGAGCAAACCTAACGTTTTCAAGGATCTCTGGAGGTAAAGACATGTAAAGAGAAAGAGCCGAATGGATCCAATACACAGGTGGGAAAGCTGAGGTCAAGACGTGTATATTCTACCCACGATTTTGCAGTTGGGTGAGAATCTCATGAAAGCTGAGCTGCTCTGCAACCTGTGAGAATGCTACTCCTGGATAAATGTGCCTTCATTCACAGCTTTGAATTTTTAACTTCAATGGTATGAAAGAAATCCATGTTCAGCAGAAGTTGTGCTTTGAAATTTGATCTTTTTTCTGTGCCAGCATTAAGTTGGAGGCCAGCGTGGGCTTCATAGTGAGTTCCATTTTGGCTTGGGCTATATGCTGACACCTTGTTTCAAAATAATTTTTGAAAAGAAATAGTGTTAGACATTAGGAATGAGTTGCAGGTCCACCACATTCATGCCGTTCTGTGATGCTAAGCCTGGACGTTAGGCAGGTAGGTAGAATTCAATGCATGTCCTACTTGAGATGTTTTCCCTGGGAAGTAGTTCCATGTGGAGTCAAGGAGCATCTTTCTACACATTTCTGTCAGAAGCATCATGGTCCAGGGAACTTCCCTCTCTTTGGAAATGAGAAGCTATGAATTAAGCATGGTAATGCTACTTGGAGGTATGTTTTAGACTTGAAAACTTGAAAGGCATGACTTCGCACCAAAGGACATCTGGGTACAATTGCTTGACTGGATAGGACTTAACATGCATAGTGGAATGCATGAGGTCCAGTGACAGGTAGGGGGGCATGGATAGGGGAGGGGTTCTAACTTTGATGAAGAACTGCTGTATGAAATATATACAAGCTCAATAAAATTTTTTAAAAATTATTTGCATCAAAGTGATCACAGATATTTTATTTAATAAATGGCAGAAAGCCCCAAATAAAAATGCAACCTTGTGTACCATGGTCCCTCCCAAATTTCCTAAATTAATGTATTTCAAATTACAACCTGGGCTTCCCCTAAGAGTTTGCTTTATTTTCTTGTACCTGTGTTTTCGTCCCCTGAGCTGTTACCTCAGGACAAATGTGGTGATTTCATCTTCCTAATTCTACAGCGGTTAGGTTACACACCCAAGGACTCAACTGGTATTTGTTGAATTCATTTTTCAAGCTCTACAAAACATGGCTAAAGTATATGAGGTCATAGATACATTTAAAGTGCATTAAATTCATTATTTTTAATGTATACACGACATTGCCTCCATCTTGTTAAATGGTTGTCTTAGAAAAAGCAGAGAGATAATTCTGCCTGTCCAGCCTTAATTTTTCTTCTGTTTGTCCTGTGTAAAAGCTTGTTTTCTCTGTGTCTAGGTAATTGAATACAATGGGGTTGCATCTTGGCGAGTGCAAGACCAAGGAGCACAACCAGAAAATGAGTGGAGACACATTTATTACTTGCAGCAAGTAAGATGATCTCCATAGTTATTTCCCAAGCAGTGGCCTCTTTGAAGACTAAAGACATAGTGACTTTACTTGGAAAGTTTATGTGTATTCATATAGGAAATCAATTTGTGGTCAGGCCACATTCTGGACCATGGTCAGTTCAACACGTATTTCTGAATAGGCTTGAATAAAGGTCAGAGTTCAAAAAGAAAATATGATGGGTATAGTTCTGGACATATTTATGTCAGGATCATAGAGCATGTGTTTAATAGGATAAGATTATTGCTTGGAAATTTCCAAGTGTGCTCATTTCAGGATCGCAAGGAGGGTGGAGGTGAACTACTAGACATGCTTGGTTGAGGGTCATAAAGATGGTGAATGTGGCTCACCTCCCTCTGCTTCCCTGGGCCTGCAGGACTCGCAGGCCTCTCTCTGGGGTAAGTCAATCATGCCCTCTGCACCTGGAATCCCCCAGCCTCATTCACCCTCCCATCTCCCCAGCCTGTCTCTCCTCCTAGCCTGGGTCCTGTCCCATTCCTTGTCTTGGTGCCCCAGACACTGGGGGAACCACCATTGCTTCCTGATCCTTTGCATCCAGACCAACCCAGTTCCTTCTGGGGTCCCCAGGAGCCCTCTGGGCCTGGCCCCACCCTCACATCACTCTGCTTCCCTGGGCTAGACAACCCACCAGCCTCTTTCTTAGACTCTGGGGCTGACCATTCTACTTCCTGATCCTTTGCATCCAGACCAACCCAGTTCCTCAGTGCAGTCCCCAGGAGCCCTTGGGGCCACCTCCCGCCCCCATCTTCCTTTGCATCTCTGGGTGGTACGGCCAGCAGCTGCCTTAGACCAGCATCTTTCCTGGGCATGCTCCCAGGCCAGTCCAACTGCCAAATTCCTGAAGCCAAAATCTTTCCTGGAGGGATCCAGACCTTAGGAGAAAGTCTGAGAGCATCTGATCCTCATCTGACTTGGGCCTCTGTGGGAACAACTGAAGACAAAAGCAATCTGGCTACTCCAAAATAAAATCAAAAGAGAGAACTGGAAGCTTAGAGGAACCAGCTTTTAATGCTCAAAAAGTAAACCACAAAGACACATAAAGTTTACAAAAAGAAGCAG
>NW_008349978.1:853008-853635 GCF_000622305.1 Nannospalax galili
AGGGATAAACTTCTGAATGAATTCAGAAAAGAGCTAGAAATATTGAAGAATACTCAGGCTGAAATAAAGAACGAAGTGAAACACTCCATAAGCCAATTAGAAACGACAGGAGAAAGCCTCACCAATAGGGTGAACGAAATGGAAAACAGAGTATCAAGATTGGAAGATAAAGTGGATGAGCTACACCACTCAAGCAAAGATTATGAAAAATTTAAGAAATAATAAGAATGGAATATGCAAGAATTGTGTGACACCATAAAAAGACCAAACTTACAAATCATAGGCATACAGGAAGGAGAAGAATCTCAAGATAATGGCATGGACCAGATCTTCAACAGAACCGCGGAAAAAAATTTCCCAAAATTAAAGAATGACATGCCCATACAAATACAAGAAGCATATATAACACCAAACAGACAGGACCAGAAAAGAAATTCTCCATGGCACATCACAGTAAAAACACTAAACGTACAAAACAAAGAGACAATACTGAAAGCTGCAAAAGAGAAACAAGTCACATATAAAAGAATCCCATTAGGATTACACCTGACTTTTCAGTGTAAACTATGAAGGCCCGAAGAGCCTGGACCAAAGTATTAACAGTTTTAAATGACCACAGATGCCAAC
>NW_008349978.1:853961-856164 GCF_000622305.1 Nannospalax galili
ACAAAATCCATCTTTTTGTTGTCTGCAAGAAACTCATCTCACTTTCAGGGACAGGCACTATCTTAAGGGGAAAGGATGGAAAAAATATATACCAAGTAAATGGTACTAAGAAAAAAGCAGGTGTTGCAATGCTAATACCTGACAAAATAGACTTTAAACTAAAACTAATCAGAAGAGATAAAGGGGGCCACGTCATTCTGATTAAAGGAAAAACAAATCAAGAAGACATTACAATCATGAATGTATATTCACCAAACTCTGGTACACACAACTTCATAAAAACAATACTACAGGACTTTAAGACCCAGATTAATCCCAACTCATTAATAGTAGGGGACTTCAATACCCCAGTGTCTCCATTAGGTAGGTCAGCAGGGAAGAGAGTTAACAGAGAGACATCTGAATTAAACAATACACATTAAATGGACCTAACAGACATCTACTGAGTATTCCACCCAAACACCAAAGGACATACTTTCTACTCAGCACCCCATGGAACCTTCTCCAAAATCAACCATATACTGGGGCACAAAACAAACCTCAACAAATACAAAAAGTTTGAAATAATTCCATGCATCCTATCAAACCACAATGCAATAAAGCTTACGATCAACACTGGAAGAAGCCTTAATCATCACATGAACACATGGGGATTAAAAAACACACTCCTAAATGATGCATGGGACAAAAAAAATTAAGAAATAAATAGAAGTATTCCTGGAACTAAATGAAAAGGAATACAACAGAACAAAACCTCTGGGATACTCTGAAAGCTGTCCTTAGAGGGAAGTTTATAGCTCTAAGTGCCTACATCAAAAAATCGGAAAGAACACAAATAAATGACTTAATATTGCAACTCAAGACATTTGAAAAGCAACAGCAAATGAAACCCAAACTCAGCAGACAAGAAGAAATAAGAAAAATGAGGGCAGAAATTAATGCTTAATGAAATTGAAACAAAGAAAACAATGCAAAGAATCAACAATTCCAAGAGCTGGTTTTTTGAAAAGATAAACAAGAATGACAGACTGCTAGCCCAGTTAACCAAAAGAAAGAAAGAGCGCCTCCAAATCAACAAAATCAAAGATGAAAGAGGAAACATCACATCCGACACCAGAAAGATACAGAATATTATAAGGGGATACTTTAAAAATCTATATGCTACTAAATTTGAAAACCTAAAAGATACGGATGGATATCTAAAGGCATGGGAACCATCAAAACTAAACCAAGAAGAGATGTTTAAACAGACCCATAAAACAAAAAGAAAATGAAACAATAATACAAACCTCCAGACTAAAAAAAGCCCAGGACGAGATGGATTTACAGCAGAATTCTATCAGACATTTAAAGAGAAGCTACATCCAATACTAGTTAAGTTATTCAAAAAGATAGAAAAGGAGGGAGAACTTCCAAATTCCTTCTATGAAGCCAGCATCACTCTATATCAAAGCCAGGTAAAGATACAACTGAAAAAGAAAACTATAGACCCATATCCTTAATGAACATAGAGGCAAAAATTCTCAACAAGATACTTGCACTCCCAAATTCTTTCTATGAAGACAACATCACTCTAATACCCAAACCAGGTAAAGACACAACCAAAAAAGAAAACTATAGACCCATAATCCTTAATGAACAGATGCAAAAATTCTCAACAAAATACTTGCAAACTTCATACAGACACACATCAAAAAGATCATCCACCATGATCAAGTAAGCTTTATCCCAGAGATGCAGGGATGGTTCAATATACATAAGTCAATAAATGTCATAAATCATATAAATGAGCTCAAAGGCAAGAACTACATGGTCATCTCAATACATGCAGAGAAGGCCTTTGACCAAATTCAACATGCATTTATATTCAAAGTCTGAGAGGGAATTGGACTGGAGGGACCATACCTCAGTACGATTAAGGCCATATATAACAAACCCACAGCTAACATGATTCTAAATGGAGAAAAACTGGAAGCATTCCCATTGAAATCAGGAACCAGAGAAGGTTGCCCACTATCTCCACTTCTCTTTAACATAGTGCTTGAAACTCTTGCAAGAGCAATAAGACAAGAGCAGGAAATTAAAGGAGTAATAATTGGAAAAGAAGAGATCAAATTATCTGTTTTGCAGATGATATTATATCTAAGAGATGCCAAAAATTCCACCAGAAAACTCCTAGAAATTATTAACATGTTCAGTAAAG
>NW_008349978.1:856374-856936 GCF_000622305.1 Nannospalax galili
GAGATTGGGGAAGACATCAGAATATGGAAGAATGGAATCCATTCTTCTCATGGATTGGAAGAATTAATATTGTGAAAATGACCATCCTACCAAAAGCCATTTATATATTCAATGCAATTCCAATCAAAATCCCCATGACATTTTTCACAGAATTGGAAAAAAAACATCCTAAGATTCATATGGAAGCACAAAAGACCTTAGATAGCCAAAGCAACCCTGAGCACTAAGAGCAACACCAGGAAGATTACTATAGCAGATTTTAAGCTGTACTACAGAGCTAGAATCATAAAAACAACATGGTATGGGCACAAAAATAGATCCATAGATCAATGGAACAAAATTGAAGACCCGAATATGAGAAAATGCAATTTTAGCCACCTGATAGTTGACAAAGGGGCCAAGAACATTCACTAGAGGAAAGACACCATGTTCAGCAAATGGTGCTGGCAAAACTGGATCTCCACCTGTAGAAGAGTGAAACTAAACCCCCATCTTTCACCCTGCACAAAAGTCAAATCCAAATGGCTCAAAGACCTCAATATAAAGCCTGAAACTCTGAAAC
>NW_008349978.1:857182-858155 GCF_000622305.1 Nannospalax galili
GCTGGGTAAGATCAAGAGAACAAATGAAACCAAATGTTGGAGAGGATGTGGGCAACAGGGAACGCTCATCCACTGCTAGTGGGGCAGCAAACTTGTTCAGCCCCTATGGAAAGCAGTGTGGAGAACTCTTTAAAAAACTACAAATGAACCCACTATTTGACCCAGTTATACCACTCCTTGCCATATACCCAAAGAACTCATCCTATTGCAGAGACACTTGTACATCCATGTTTGTTGCTGCTATTTTCACAATAGCTAAGAGATGGAAGCAACCTAAGTGTCCCTCAACTGATGAGTGGATAATGAAAATGTGGTTCATTTATACAATGGAGTTTTACTCAGTAGTAAATGAAGAGGAAATCATGAAATCTGCAGGTAAATGGATGGAACTAGAGACTGTTACACTAAGTGAAGAAACACAGACTCAGAAAAAAAAATCGACGTATATTCTCCCTCATATATGGATCCTAGAACCAAAACGTGGTGAGTATGTATCCAGAAATAGCTACAGGAACCAGGATAATGGAAAGAAACCAGGGAGGTAAAGGAAAAGAAAGAACTTGAAAGAGAAGAACAGTAGAAAACAGGTGTTAATAAGGGAGATATGGATAAAAATTGGGTTAGTTTAAGGGAGGGGGGAAGGGAAGGGTATACAAGGAACCTATGGGATAAAGGGGAAGAAGGAGCTCAAAGAGGTAGGAGAAGGGTATTATTAAGGGAGAAAGGGGGAAAATTAGTGCACCTTCATTAGTGCACCTTAATTGGGGAAACCACAATGGAGGGGTGAGAGCGCAAGATAAATAATACCTAGCTAGTTTTAAAAACCAGAGGGAACCATATTACTCCAACAACCTACTGACAAATTATACATAGCAGATCAAGAAATATATGTCTAGGTAAAGTTTATCTGAGACCAATTGGTCTTTTCCCAAGATTTATCTACATGACACACAGTAATTAAACGTACCAGACT
>NW_008349978.1:858554-901164 GCF_000622305.1 Nannospalax galili
TCCTCAAGAGTAAAAATAAATGGGTTTATCTGGGACAACTGTATGGCCTTAAACACCCAAAAGGAAAGTATAACCAAAGATTAAAGGGGCCAATATAATTTTTAGGAGTCCATTTGCATAGCTAAAGGCTACGTAACAAGCAACAATGCCAGATAGGAGATACCTTCTTTTGAGTTTTCGGCCAGGGTGGCCCAAGGGACTTCCACATAGTAACCCAGCATAGAACTGGGAAAGTGAACAGCACACCCCAATCTTATCTAAAGGAATATTCACAACTGATTGCTGCTAGATGAAGAACAGCTGACCCTCCTAAAACAAAGACAGGCTGACTAGATTTACTAGAAGGGCAAGTAGTGGGGAATGGCTGGGGGTGCCAACAACACAGCAGATAGTAGTAGGGATATCAGAGTATAAGGGCTCTAGTGAGGGGAGGGAGGCTATGGGAGGGTGCCATCTGGGAAGTGGGTGTATAGTTGAATAAGATGATTTGGGATGTTCTGTGTAATACACACACAAAAAATCAACAAATTAAAAAAATGTATTATATTTGAGGAGGAAGCATGGAAATTTACATCATGTTAATGGTAGAAGTGATAAACATTACCATTGAAATCTACTGGATGACTTTATAGAGATACACAGGTGCCAAGGATCCAAGTGCAACTGATTATGACTAGTAATAATCAGGTACATACAGATTAGAGATGCATGTGCCATGTCTCAGTGTTAGAAGTGAAAACAATGAGTCTTTCTGCAGGGAACAATATATTCTAAAATGAAATGGAGATCTTTTTTAAAGGTTAAAAACTCATTCAGTTTTATGTCTTACAGGGCTCTTATACTGAGTTCAATATTGTGTAACAGTATTAATTCAACTGTGAACCTAGAAACTTACAGCCACTTGTGAAAGAGATGTACTGTTGCTCTGGAGGGTGTTACTGAATTGTTAAAGCTGTAATGAAATGCTTCTTATAATCATGTAGTTATTTAAAAAGAATTTTAACTAAAAATTTACTTCATGGTAAATAGTAGAGGTGATAAACATTACCAGTGAAATCTACCTGAGGACTTTGTATCCATACACAGGTGCTAAGGATCTGCGTGTAACCGACTGTGACTAGTAATAATCAGATGCATAGAGATTAAAGACACACGTGCAAACATCTAAGTGTTAGTAGCATTAAAAATGTAGAAAACAGCATATCTTAAAATGAAATGGAGATCTTCTTTTTAAGGGTAAAAATCCATTCAATTTTACATCTTACAGGGTTTATACTGAGTTCAATATTGTATGACTGTATTAATTCAACTGTGAACCTAAAAATTTACAGCTACCTTTGAAAGAGATGTATCCTTGCTCTGGAATTTGTTGCTGAATATGGTAAAGCTGTAATGAAATGCTTCTTCTAAAAAAATAAATAAATTTAAAAAAAATGCTCCCCCCCAAAAAAGATGGTGAACATGAACACTACCGGACATGCTTAGTTCAGAATCATAAAGATGGTGGAGGTAAACAATATTGAGCATGCTTAGTTCAGAGAAAAGTGGTGGTGGTTAATGCTTCTGCAAGTACATGGTCCAGTATTACAATGAGCCACGTTTATTCAAGACCACCTAAAAGAATTAGTCAGAATGGGTTTGTGACTTTGGCTGCATTTCTGTACGTTTCTTCAGAGAGTATTAGCTGAGGTAAGTGAAAGGACAACCTTGAAGGTGTGTTAATGCGTTGCTTGCTGAGTCTCTTAGTAGCTAATGCCTATTTGGTTTAGCTGTGTATGAAACCCTCTCCGAACTAGGCAACTCTCCCAAGGTGCTGACTTACCTTACCATGTGAAGAAATACAGACTCAACGTGGGTTTGGAATGAGCTCTACTGCAGCACCAAAAAGACATAGAAAATGAAAATTTTTCAGCTCCTTTTGCTTTTGCAACCTCATTTTTGAGATTTTGGCCCTTTAGGCCCTGTAATTTCACTGAGAGAACGTTCCATGCAATGAATTACTCTGGATTTATTGCCAAGAAAATCTGAAGGACAATTTTCTTCTGATAATGCAATCCATGAGGAAGCTTTCTCTGAATAATATTTTGTCTGTGTCTGTCTTCTAACAGGTCAATGCCACCTTTATTGATCTGTATAATATTAATTCAGGAAAAGATAAAAATTCAAAGCTTGAACTAAGTTCATCAGTATTCATTGCTGTGACTAAATAATCAATATGAACAAAGGGGGAAATGTGTATGTTGGTTCATGGTTTGAGAAATTTCAGTCCATGGTCACTTGGCTCCATGGCTTTGGGGCTCTGGTGAGGCAGAGCATCATGGCAGGAACATGTGGTAGAACAGAGCTGGTCACTTTGTGGCCGTCAAAAAGCAGAGAGAGGAAGAAGAGCCCACGGTCTCACTATCCCCACCAATGGCATGCCTGAAATGATCTTACTTACTCCCACTAGACTTCTTCTCTTAAAAACGCCACTGTCTCCACAATAATACCGCTGGCTGGGGACCAAGTCTTTAATATATGTGCCTTTAGGGGACACTTAGGATCCCAATCTTAACACAAAGTGTGCTTTGCACTGTTTATTGTTTATCACTTTCTCATTATAGAATTGAAAATCATAAGTTGAATCATCATGTGCAGGACAGTAAGTAATGTTATGATAGTGGCATCATTATATACTTGTGCTTTCAACCTAGTCTTCGTGATATGGAGCTCAGAGCCAAGTGAATACATTAGAATTCTTAACAGATAGATAAAGTGGGTTACTTGGTAGGTGCTATGTATTGTGAATCTGTTAATCCATTTCATTCCAATGACAGAAAGTATTATTATTGTTCTTATTGTTTTTGTTTCCATTATATAGATGTGAAAGTATATTCAGAGAAGGTTAAAGATAGTTTCCATAGACATATAGAGGCTGAAAACAATGATCTCTATGTAAATACTTTCTATCATGTTGATAGATTTGGAGCTTTTACATAGCAAGCATTGCCATGGAAGCACATAAACTTAAAAAATTAAAGAACTGAGACAGAATGGGCCTAAGCAAGTTGACCATCCGTGTAAAACCATAAAGGTTTGTCCTAGGAACCACGCTGCTGAAATTCTACCTCATCTGAATGAGGCATGATGTTTGGAATCCTGACGGTGCTGTGTGTGTGTGTGTGTGTGTGTGTGTGTGTGTGTGTATTACTAATATGTTTGTGTGAGTCATTTTCTCTGTCCAAGGTTAGTGCATTTTGATGAAAGGACAAAGAAAAGGAAGTTCGGCAATGATTCTGGGTTGTATTACATTTCTTGATCCTTTGGAATAAATGTAGCAATGCTCAAATGTCCTAGTCAGTTTCATAAAGGACAATTTTGCTGCTAACTCTCCAATGTGTACTGATATTCTCCACTGCTTTTTGGGCAGCTTTGCTTGTTTTTCTTTGTTGTCCAAAGAAAGAACACAAAGGTATTTTAGGGACAATGCACTCTTCATCTCCTCTTTCCCTATGAGACACATCACAGACACTTAAAGTGACCCTGTGCCGCTGAGCCAGATTTTTTCTGATTGATACTGCACTGGAGCCAAGAGAGGAACTTCTAATTAAAATTCAAAGGATGTCTGAGGCCACAGAAGTTAAATCTTTTCAGGCCCTTTTATTATTCCATGGCAGTTGCATTTTTCACTAGGGTGTATTTATACAGCTGCCTAGAAATGGGATTATTTCCTGGGAAGTTCCAAAATCCCTTATATTCACTCAAAAAGCCATTTTTAAAAGTATACCTTCCTCTGAAAAACATCAAGTGGGCCTTTTCCCCCAAGAAAGATGATAGGTAATTGCATTTGGTTCTATTCTATGACATTCTCATCACAGTTGGGTCTCCCCTGATTACTTTAATTACCCAGTGACTGAGTAAAGGTCATTTCATTTCAATCACATTTATTAATCACCCACGTTTTGTCCTCATTAACGTTTTCTCTATTTACATGGTATAGGGCTGTAACTGATTCCATTGGAGCTATTAAGATGTTAATGTCAAGTCTGACTCAGTGAAGACATGGCAATGCATTTTATCCCCACCCCTAAATTGTGTTTGTTTTCATCTGCTGAGTGTCAATGATACCGGCCGACACTGATTCTGGCTCTAATAGGGCAGCGATCACTGCTTTCTGAGAACTTCATCTTCTGTTTTGGAGACTCTACTGCTGACAGGTGCTATCTTGGCTGGAACAAATAGGAATTTTCCGAAGTTTTCTGTAGATCCTATATTACCCAACTCATCCAGCCGGCATTAACCATTTGAAATGTGAAATGAAATTCTCAGAGAAAAGCCATGTCTGTGGTAAACATTCCATGAGGCAGACTGATTGAGTAGAACTTCAGTGATTGTGGAGAGCTTGGAATGCTGCAGGACCATAGACAAATTATGTGGGCTAGCCATCGCTCCCTTAATAAGCATTCATATTGACCACATCTCTGTGTGACATAGCATCCTTGAGACCATTAGGTAAAATGTTTTGGAATGTAATAACAGACCCATAACTTTCACTAAGCCAAAAGCTAAGATTGTCATCAGATAGTAGAGGTTTTCCTACCTTGCAGAAACTCGCCAACCTGATGTACCCACCAATGCAGTTGGAAAATGCCTTGATTTACGACTTGCTTCTGTTACTGTACAAACATCATAAAATTGTTACGAGGTTTGCGCATGGTATTTGGGATAACCTAAATCTGTGTTCTTAGGTCATGGTCACTGATCTCTGTCTCAAGAATAAACTCTTATTCCCGTTGAGGTGAGAGCTATGTGTTTTTACATTGTCAGAAACATACAGACTCTGTCTTTAACACCTTTAGAATATGCTGTGTTTCATTAGTATGTTAACGAACCACTAGATATCGGCTAAAAAGAACTGACATTTCAGATGATGTACTTCAGGCTCACTATGAGTTACCTTGGAAACACACACACGCACACACGTAAACACGCACACACGTTTCATACACTGTGGCAAGTAGCTTCTAGGATGGCCTCCAGTGATACTCAGTACCTGATATTGCAAAAATTAATTTGTACTGGTTGCTTGTTAAAAGCAGAAAAGGAGAGAGAGAGGCCGAGGATGTAGCTCAATGGTAGAATATTTGCCTAGCAGGGGCAAGGCCCTGGTTTTGATTTTCAGCATACAAACCTATACACATAAAAAATATGTATATATAGAATATATGTCGCAAGTTTCCCTTGGAAACAATGCAAAGGTTAAAGGGCCCCTTGAGTACAAGGTGGGTGTCCCAGGCTTTTCTGGGCAGGTGGCAACATTCATAACTCTCCTTAGACATATAGGGGATGTCTAAAGGATCCTTAGTTAGATGGAGTGTGGTTGAGGCCTCCTTGAGAAGATGGGAATGGTCTTGGGTCCCTTTAGTTAGATGAGGCACAGTTGAGGCCCCATTGGTCAGAAGGTATATGTCTGAGAAACCCTTAGAGAGAGCCTGTTTGAAATCCCCACATGCACATCTTGAATGTCTGTATCCCTCATAGTCAGTGAGACAGTTCTAGGGCTCCATAGCTCAGAGTGGAAAGGTCTGAGGCACACCTAGGGTCATAGGTGAAGTTATGAGGTCCCCATTGTCCATTGGGAAAACCTAAGGCCCTTGGGAATCATTATTGAAAGAAATAACAACAAATATAAATGGTTATTACTAGTTTAAACCACAAAAAAGCAAATGTAGTTCCTTTCCACAGAGAGGCCAATGAAGAGAATAGACTCCTTAAAGTTATCCTCTGACCTCCACACCTGAACCTGTTCATGTCCACACACAACCACCGTGTACACACGCACACACACACACACACACACACACACACACACACACACAGGATGATAATTAAATTTTAAACATTAAAATATTTCTTGGACTTTCTTGGCAGGATTCATAAGTCCCTTCCAGTTGCCAGGGGAATAAATGGGTTTCGTTCTCCCTTTGCCCTGTTAGAAGATAACACTGGGCCAAGAGCTCCCAGCAGCTCCCAATCAGGGGCCTCTGTGCAGGCACCGAGCATGTGCCAGTCCTCTGGCCTAGCACCATGGCTTAGATCAGCTACCAACAGGCCACTGGAAGAATCATGTACCATTAGGGACAATCAGGAACAGCCTTCCATGTTCCTTCTCCAGGCAATTGCCTTCACCTGGGTTCTCCTGATCCCCAACAAGTGGGTCGTGCATTCACACCAGGCCCCTTTGGTACACACGAGGCCTCATTGGCAGAAGTGGGAGGTCTGCAGTTCCCTAAGTTATATGGAGCACGTTTCAGGTTCCACTGGGAGAAGGAGAAGTTCTGAGACCTCCTTGGTCAGAGGGGCATGCTTAATAAGCATCCATTAGGTACAGTGGAAATTCTTAGACTCTGAATAAAGTGTGTAGATCTCAAGTTTCCTTGGTCATAGGAGGACGGTCTAAGGCTCAGTCACTTAGAGTATGTTTGAGGCCTCACTGGGCACAAGGCGAAGGTATGAAGCCCACTTAAGCAGAGAGGGATGGTCTCAGATGCATTTAGTTAGATGAGGCACATTTCAGGCCTCTGTGAACAGAAGAAGAAAGTCTGGGGTTCCTCTTGGGGAAAGGGGAAAGTTTGAAACCCTCTTCATTAGAGAGAGAAAAGTTCCACAGTGAGATAGGCAGAGTAAGAAAGGCCTGAGAACTGCCCCTTCTATCCTAGGAAGCCAAAGACCATCCATCTTTTATGAAGGGAACCTCAGACCTTTCCTTCTGTACAAAGCGTCTGACGTCTACTCCCTATGACCAAGGGGACCTCAGACCTTCCCAACTGTCCAATGGGGCTTTAGACCTTCCTCTTCTGCCCTAAAGAAACTCTGATTTTCCTCCTCTTATCAAGGGGGCCTCATACCTTTTGATTTTGCCTAAAGGACCACAGAGCTTCTTCCAAGAACCAAGGGAGACTCAGTCCAATGCCTTCTGAACAAGAAAGCAGCAGACCTTCTACCCCTGCGCTAGGGGGAGCTAAGACCTAGCCCTTCCGACCAAGGAGTCCCTCAGATTTTCTCCTTTGAATCATTGGGCCTCAGACCTTCCTTATCTATCCAAGAGGGTCTTTAAACTTCCATTTTTCCTAGGGGTCCTCAGGCCCAGGGTCATTTCCTGCAGGGTCCTCTGAGATCAAGAAGACCTCATTCTTTTTTGTCTGCCCAAAATGGCCTCAGACCTACACTCTCAGGTCAAGGTTGCCTCTGATCTGCTCCCTCTAACCAAACCAAAGAAGCTTCAAAAATTTCCCGTCTGACTTAAAGGTGACTTAGACCTGTACCATCTGTAGACAACAGAGTCAGACATGCCATCTCTATCCAGGGGGTATCAGAATTTCAACCTGTATCCAGAGCAGGAAATCTCCAGGCATGCTCGGGTCAAAGTGAAGGTCTCTGGCCATATTATGCAATGGAGGAATTTATGAATACTGCTTCCTTGGTGTCCAATGCATGGTCAAGTCTGGAATATCTATACCCTTGGCAACTTTCTAGCAGGCCAGAAGATTGAGCTTTCTTACAACACGCTGCATGGTGGTTCTCACCTATGTCTCTTCCTCATTCTTATGTTTAGATGCCTCAGTGAGGACATGAAGTGTGAAGCCATTCCATTTCTGGTGACTGGCTTAAAGCAGATGACTTGGATACTAGACTTTGATTGTTAAACCTGGTATCTCAGACATCAAAACAAAGTGGTACTTACTATATGTTAAATATGAATTCCTATATTTACAGATAAATATACCAGTCAGCACTCATCAAAGAACTTTCTTTTGCAAGAGAAGGAGACTATTACAGAGTTCCATAACTAGTTATACACAGAGAATACATGTCTGTGAGATGTCCAACCCTAAGTGACAAATCAACAATGGAACCTCTACATCTAAGGCTCATGGAACATAGTGAAACAAGGGGTACAGAGAATACTAATGTATCTCCCAATGCTCATCAGCAAAGCTTCCTATACAACAGAGGGCAATGAGCACAGAAGGCCACAACTGACCAAAGTGTAGAGAATGCATGTCCCAGGATAGGACTCCTATATTAAATCTCACCCACCCAGAGTTCAGGGACCATTGTGGAGGACAGAGCAGAAAGATTGTAAGAGACAGGGTTGGTGAATGACCATAAGGAAACAGTCTTACAGGCTCCTGGAAAGCTATTAATATGAACTTACAACAATGGTGATGGCATGCACAAGACCAATGCAAACTCAATCAAACAAAAACCAGTGTAGAAGTGGGGAAATGGACAGGAAGCCCCAACCTTAGCTGAGGAACTATTGTCACAGGCTGAACAGGCTCCAGTGGATGAACTCACACTGAGAGACATCTGGGTACACAAACTTGATAGGCCATAACAGATATGACAGAATGCATGAATCCTATGGACATGCTATCAGGGTGCACATAGGGGAGAGTGTCTAAATATGATTAAGATGTATGAAATTCACAGATATTCAATAAAAATACACACACATGCACACACATACACATACACACACACACAAGCACATACACAAAAACCAGAATGGTCAAATGCCTTGTCAGAAGAGAATATCCTTGGCTCCTGTGGCCATAAGGGGGAAAATCTTAGGCCCCTTTCATCACTGGGTTTTTTTCTGGGGCTCCCTTGGAAGAGTGAGAAGTTTTGAGGCGCTTTGGACAGAATAGGAAGGTCTGAGGACCCCATGTTCTGGGAAGAATCCTGGAATCCTTAAAGAGAGAAAGCCCTTCCCCCAGAATCTACAAGGAATCCCCCAAGGCTACAATTTGCAGTAAAGGAAGTTTGGGACACTGCCTCTTCAGCTTCCAGTCCTTCTTGGCAATACAGAATGCTCATAACTTGAGCATTGCTTTATATGATTCCCTATTTTCTGGTGAGTTCCCTGCCCCTCTAGGACTCCAGCATGCCTTGCCTTGCCTCTAGTCTACCTCAGGGATTCTGCCCCAGCATCTGCATGGTCCCTAAGCCTTGGTGAGTTATCCTGCCCCTGCTGAGAACCTGACCATCAATCCCTACTTCTGGTTCTGCTTCATCATTGCCCCACATAGTCCCTAAGCCCAGGTGATTTCTACTTGGCCCTGATGAGATGCTGGTCGGTCCAGCCCTTCCTGTGTATCTATCTCAGCATCCTTCTATGAGGCCCCTATACCCCAGTGCCCTTGCTGAGATCCTGGCCTGCCTACTTAGCCTCTGTCTCTGCTTCAGTGGTTCTGGCTTAGTGACCCCCAACTCAGTATCTCTCCACTTGATGCTTTGCCTGGTGATCTCTTTGAGCTCTCCCCCAAAACACAGCCATCTCTGCACCACAGTAGAGGAAAGCTGCTTTCAGCTTTAATCAGAGAAGCCGCTCCTTATAATGACCAGCAATGTCATGGATGCCCATGACACAGAGAAAAAGCAATGGTTGTGGGCTCAGTCCTAAACAAGACATTTATAAGATTCCCTCTAAGGTTCAGAGAACATTGAAGAAGATGAGACAGTAAGTATGTAAGAGTCAGAAGACAGGATAAAGGAGTATGAAGCACTATTCCCTAGACTTACACAACTATTTCAATTATTAACTCACAGCAACTCTAGTAACTGCACTAACCCACACAAGACCAGCCCTAGCAATAAGCTGAGGAAGGGGGAGTGACTAAAGGGGTCGTACATGTTTTCTCTTAATTGTCAATTATTGGTGGTCACAAAGCAGAAAGAATAGTCATGAATGTGAGGGAGAGAGTCGTGGGGAGGGGGTGGATAGACGTTGCAGGGAGGCAGAGGGTGAGAATGGTCAGCATGAGTTACTTATATGTGTAGTTGTCTAAAAACAAATTCAATTAACAAAAAAACTTAGACCTGAAAGGCAGCATTCTGGCAAAGGCCCATGGCTGAAACCAGGAGGACAACAGACTGAGACAGAAAGCAAGGCAGGGAAACCTCCCCACACGGAATCCACTCCCTTCATAACAGCACTATCCATTCCTGAAAGTGTGTGTCTTCATTACTTACCACCAATTAGGGCCCACTCTTAACATCACAACATCATCAATCAAAATTCTGCTATATGAACATCACGATACACGTTCAAAGTACAGCATTGATAGTAGTGATGATATCAAGTATATTTGGAAAATAAGTTTATATTATCCTTTATGTCAACTTAAAACACAGTGTTAGGCTTTGTAAAATGGTTCTGCAGATAAAAGTGCTTATGTCAAGGCTGATAACCTGAGTTCAGTCCCTGGGACCCACATGGTAGAAGGAGAGAGTCAAATCCACAAAGTTGTCCCCGATATCCACACATGTGCCATGACACACTCATACACACACATACACACACACACACACACACACACACACACACACAAATGTAGCAAAACCAATAAAATAAAAACAGTGTCTTTCAGTTCTCACAAACACCTGGGAAGAAGAAAAAGTATGGTTTTCCTCCCTCTATTCAAGGCTTAAAAATCTGAGGTACAGACTACTGAGTCACCTACAAAGATATACACACAAAATGCTGCATTTTAATTGACTGTCCATTAGCAGTACATACTGTGGGGACCTAAAAGCCCCACCTTGCATAGGTCCGAAAGGAAGTTACTGGGGGTGTGGCCTGGCTTGCTTTGAAAGTCTGAAGAATACTTCCCTACTGCTGAGGAGTGCATGATCAGTGCGTGACCATCCTTAAGATACACCCTGGGGAAGGGGGAGTTCCAGGTGCCTTTATAAGCTTCGGAACACTTGCAATAAATGAGTCCCAGCTTTACTAGGCTCCCCATTGCGCCTGAGTGTCCCCGAGTAATGGGGGTGGCGTGGGCTGCTGAACGGCGTGCTTACTCATCCCCAATCCTCACCTCGCCGGGGGTCGCTGGTTCGAACCCCCGGCATACATTTAATTTTCTCCTAGTAACTATTCTTTTTGTTGTTTCGGGTATGAAAACCTGAAACACTATCTCTTTTTATCAATTCAATTATTAATTTGTAATATTGATACTCCTAATCTATTGGATACTAATGATGCTAAAGGCATTTATGAAATATTTAATCTCAGCTCTAAGATACATCTTTCACCTTTTGATATTTCTATAGTCAGGACGAATCTTCCAATTTCTGTCAAAAGAAACTTTAACATCTGGCAAAAAACTTGAGATATCACAACAAACCCAATTGTGTACATAAGATATATTTTCATCTGACGACAACTTTGGTTAAAATATTTAAATTCATAAAAGAGAGAGTGATATTGCTCTGAAACAAAAAGTAAGAATATATGTTTGAAGTTGATTGCCTAACAGTAAAAAACACCCTGAAATCTTTAAGAACTGGTTGCTGACTTACAGCTCCAGGAAATGATGAACACAACAGGCAAAACTCGATATTCTCTTCTACTTAAACAACAGGAGCAAAACTGAGAACAACAAAAGCAACACTAACAAAAGAATCCCCATGTCATTGACTGTGGCATTTTCAGGTCAGGCAGCAATGCGAACACTATTCTAACAACCTGGGAGGCTGACCCTGGCTTTGGGGCCTCCTCAAGGTTCTTTTCAGCTGTCTAGCTCTGGGTACAAAGATGGAACCACTTCATTTCTGATGACTTGATCGAAGGCAGATGACTTGGGATCCAGACATTGCTTGCTACTCTTGTGTCCTGAGACTTTCAAACCAGAATGGGGCAATGTTACATTGGTGAGAAAGGGAATCTCCTGGCTTCCTTTGGTCACAGTGGGTAGGTGTGAGGTCTCCTTGGTCAGAGGGGGAATTTCTGATGCCCCTATTGGTCATATGGGAAAATTTAAGGAGGCCATCTTGGATCAACGTGTTAGGAGGCAAGCGCTCTTATGTACCTTTGGGCAGAGGCAGAGGACTGAGGCTCCATTGGTCAGCAGTTGTATGTCTGAGAAACTCTTGGTCAGAGGGGCATGTTTGAAGCACCCCCCTACATACAGAGCTTGAATGTCTGGGTCCACAATAGGCAGAGAGGTTCATCAGGGATTCCATAGGTTAGAAGGGAAGAGTCTGAGGCATGCTTAGAGATATGGGGAAGTAATGAGGACCCCATGGGCCATGGGAAACATTGGAGTCTCCAGGGTCACAAGGAAATGACTGAGGACTTTTTGAGTAGATGACAAGTGTCTGAGGCTTCCTGCTTCATAGACAGAAACTACTGTACATGTTTGGGCAGAACAGGGAGGTGCTGTATCCCATGAAGGTAAAGTGAAGATTTCAGCATCCCTTGTGCAGTGGAGTGTGTTTCAGGAACTGCCTCATCAGCTTCCAACCCTTCATTAGAGATTAGAATGTCCATATGGTACAGTAACATGGGGCAGACCAAGAAGCAGTCTGAGTCTTCTTTCAAGAGTTTGAGCGGCAGTCCCTCACTAGATCACCTCCTTAAACTTAGGTTTAGCTTCTCATATTTGGGCATAGCGATGATACCACACATTTTGGTTTCTACCTTAAGGCTGGTAGCTTGGGTCCTGGGTTCTCCTTGCTATTCTTGGGCCTTCATACTTTGAGGCAGAATGATCTGAGGTCCTCTTGGGATAAAAGGAAATGTTCTAGAGCATGTAATTCAGGCAGGGAAGGTCTGAGGCCCCCTTAATCAAAGCAGGGTGATGTTAGGCCCCCTTGTCCAAAAGGATACAATTAAAGACTGTTTGGGCCAAAGAGAAAGCTCTGAGTCTCCATAGGTAAGTAAGAGGCAGAAGATTGGCATCTACTTGGTCAGAATAGGAAGGCCTAAGGCCTCATTACATGGAGCTGGTGAGTCTGTGGTCCAGTTTGGCATTAGAGGAAGGCTTAAGACCCCTTTGGACTTTTGGGAAGGACTGTTGCAAACTTATCAGAGGAGGCATGTCTGGAAACCCTTTGGGCAGAAGGAGAATATTTGTGGCACCCTTGGGTAAAGGGGATGATATGAAGGAAGCTCCCTTCATAAAGAGTACTCTCAGAATTCTTTTGACAGGAGATGTCAATTGTGGGTAGAAGGGGAATTTCTGATTCCCCTTTGGAGTGATAGATCCATGACCTTTTAAGTTAGAAGGAGAAAGTCTGAACTCTCTGTGGACTGATTAGAACATCTTTTGGCCAAATGTTTGAGGCTTTCTTAGCCAGAAGGGGAGGGTCTCATCCCTCTTCAGGCAGAGATATGTATTTGAGGCCTTCTTGGTCATGAGGAGATGATCTAAGACTGTCTTGGTAAGACACAATATTTCTCAGTCCCCCTTAGTCAGACAGAGCATGTCTGGTGCCCACGTGGACAGAAGGGAAGTATTGGAGGTCTCCTTGGCCAGAGGAGCTAGATACAAGGCCCCCAGGAGCAGAAGGGGAAGATAGAATACCATATTCATCAGAGATGGAAGTCTCAAGCAGAGTTCAAAAGAGGAGAGAAGGTTCCAGATCCCCTTGTGCAAAAAGTGAATGCCCCAGACTATCTTATGTGGTGGAGGAAGGTCCCAGCACTCACTAATCAGTTTCCAATTATTTATTACTATCCAGAATACATGTATCTTCCATGAATCTACAGTAGGCATGACAGCAGAATTAGAATTCTTCTAAGAGGCTCAATGGCAGTCTTTGGCTCAGTGTCCTCCTCCACTCTGTGTTCACCTATACAAGTCTTGGAAATTAGGACAGGACATACCTATTTCAAATGACCATATTTAAGGCAGTGGCCTGACTTACACACTCACCTTGCTAGTCTTTCTTTCTGAGACTTTAATCCAGAGTCCTCTGACCTCTCTTTTGGTCAGAAAGATATTTTGCAGGCCAGAGAGGTAGGTCTGAAACCCACTTAGGCAGACGGTGAAGAGATGAGATTACTTTCATCTCAGGGTCCCTGTTTGAAGTCTTGTTTATTAGATAGGAAGGTCCAAATCGCCTTTAGTGTGATGGGGAAGGTCTAAGGCCACCTTGGGCAGAGGAGGAAAGTCTGACACCCCTTTCATCAAGTTGGGAAAGTGTGAGGCATTTACCCAATAAGGGAAACTGTTGAAATACCCTTGTCATAAGGGGGAATTCTTTGGCAAAGGTGAAAGTCTACACACTTTTGGTTGAGTGGTTAAAGTCCAGGATTGTGTTCAATAGACTAGGAAGGCCTAGATCACTTGGGGCAGAAGGTTAAACTTCTTAGGCTACCTTGTGGCATGGAGAAAGGTCCCAGCACTGCCACAGCTCCCAACTCTTCTTCACAGTTTGTTTCCATATCTTGTGTAGAATGTGTGGGAGGCCAGGTAGCAGTCCTTAAATTCTTTCAAAAGGGTGGATGGCTGTCCCAAAGTTGATCCCCTTCTCAAAGTTATATTCTGCTGTCCAGGTCTGTGCAGGAAGGATAGGACCATTTGACTTCTACTGGCTGGATTGAAGGCAGATGTCCTGGATTGCAGGCTATGCTTACTATTCTTGGCTCTGGGACCCCAAATCAGAGTGGACCAATGTCCCCTTGGTCAGAGGAGAAATGTCCCACTATCCCTTAGTCAGAGAGGTAAAGCTTGAGATCCCATACATCAGAAGGAATATATGTGAGGCGCGCTTGGGCAGAAAAAGAAGGTCTGAGACCCCCTTGGTAAGGTGAGGTAAGGCAGAGACCTATTGATAAGATGGGTAATATCTTAGGCTCTCTAGGTAGGAAGAAGGAGGATAGAAGCAGTCCTGGAGAAGTTGGAATGTCTGAGGCCTCCATGGTTGACGGAATAAGGTCTTCTTACTCAGAGTTGGTAGGCACAAGTTCCCCATGGGCAAAAGGAGGAATGTCTGAGAGCTACATGGGTGTATAGAGAAAAAACAGTTGATACCACAGACAGGGCAAGACTAAGGTCTCTTTGAGCAGAAGTGGAAATTCTCAGGTATCCATGCTCAGAGGCAGATGATCTTGTGTCTTTTTCAGGGATATAAGAGAATTTCAGCCCTCTTGGTCAGAGAGTGTGTGTTTGATGACCACAGAGGCAAAGTAGTTCTGATGCCTCTTTCAAAAAAGTGTGATGCGAGGCACACTTAGATAGAACAGGAAGCTCTGAGTCCTCCTTTACATAAAGGGAACATCTGAGTCCCTTTTAGTCAGAGAGGAGACTTTGCCTTTTTTGGATTAAGGGCGAAGGTTTGAGGTCTTGAACATATGGAGAATTTATCAGACTGCTTTGGTCATATGGGATAGCTATCAGGATCTCTTGGGTTAGAATGGGTACATCTGATGCCTACTTGGACAGAAGATGAAGGTCTAAGGCCACATTCATTAGGGGGAGAAGTCTCTGAGGGAAAGTTGGACACAATAGGAAAGTCTGAGATTTGCTAGGGCAGAAAGGTAAATGTCCCAGGCTACATTGTGCAGTGGAAGAAGGACTAGGCTATTCCTCATGAGCAGAAGGTGACTCCTCATCACAGTCTCAAATAGTGTAACTTTGGGAACTCTGTGGTGGATCTGACAGCAATGTAAGCATTCTCCAGGAGTCCAGATTGTGGTCTGAGTGTCTATGTCTTCTTGAAGCTTATGATCAGCTACACAGGTGTGGGTATGAAAAGTGGAGCCCCTTCATCTCTGGTGACAATCATGAGGATAGATAACCAGAATCGCAGGCTCTTTTACTTCATAGCTTAGTGGTCAGAGGTTCTTCGATCACATGTATATTTTGCAGTGACCCAAGACAGAAGGAGAAAGTATAAGGTCCTCGGTTACAGGGGTAGGTGTGAAGACCACATGAACAGAAGAGGATATTCTGAGGTCCCCTAAAGTAACAAGGGAAGGCCTGATGCTCACTTAGTCCGAGGGGTATATCTGAGGACACTTTCGGCACAAATTTGTGAGATCCCTTTAGTCAGTAATTCTAATGCCCCTCTTAGACAGATGAGGAAGGTCTGGGATTCCACTGGAAAAAGAGGAAATGACCGAGACCCACTTTTCCCAAGAGGAAATTCCAATGATTCATTCATCAAAAGGAGAAAGTGTGAAGTCTCTTAGAAAGAGGGGCCGTTCAGAAGCTCTCTTGTCAGAGAAGAAAGTTTTGAGACCTTCTTGGGAAAAGGTGAAGCTTTTAACTCCCATGGTCAGAGGCAAAGTGCCTGGCTGTGTTTGGTAGAAAAGAGAGATACAGTTATTCTCTAGGGCAGAAGGTGAAGGTCCTAGGCTACTTTGGGCAGTGGAAGGAGGTTCCGGCACTGCCTCATTAGCTTCCAAATATTCTTCCTAGTTGCAAATATCTACATCTTACACAGAATCATCAGGAGTCCAGATAGCAATCACAGCCACAATTCCAACAGATTAAGTAACTTTCCTGAACTTTGGTGCTTACTCAAGGTTGAGTTCAGGTGTGGAAGTCTGCAAATGAAAGATGGAGACATTCCATTTCTTTTGACCAGTTTCAAGGAAGATGGCCAGAGTTCTGTTTTCAGCTTTCTAGCTACTGCACTATGAGCTAAAATCAGAGTGGTCTGATGCCCCATTGGTTGCAAATGTATTTGCCTGGCTATCTTGATCAGAGGGGAAAGTCTAAGGTCATCTTAGTTAGAAGGGAAGGTGTGAGGTCACTATAGAGAGAATGGAAAGATTGCCATGATCAGAGGGGTCCACCTAAGGCCTCATTGAGCAGAGGATGAAGGTCTGGGAACCGCTTGGTCACAGGGGTCAGTTCTGAGGCTCATTTGATTAGAGTGCCATGTTTCAGACCCCCTCAGGCAGAAATGAAATGTCTGAAGTCCCCTTGGTCAAAGGAGTTACATAATATTACCCCCCCTTGGGGAGAATGGAAAGGGTCTGGTGCTTTCTTGTTCAAAGGAAATGATGGATGTAGGGCCCCCTGGTCTGAGGCCTCTTTAATGAGAAGGGGATGTCTGAGGCCCACTAAATAAGAAAGTGGAAGTGTGAAGGTCTTTTCATACAGTATTAATGGCCAAGCCTTCCTTAGCCCAAAGAGGAGACTCTGAGGCAGCTTTTTGTCTAAGAAAGGGGTTTCATTTTCCCTTCAATGAAGTGGAAATTAAGGAGGTACCTTGGAAAGAGAGGAAGCTCTGGTCCTCCTTGTGACAGAAGGAATCTCTGAGGGCCCCATTGGGCAAAGGTGAAGGTCTGAACCTACATAGGCAGAGGGCAAAATTCCCATACACCCTTGTGTAGACGGTGAATGCCCTTGGAACCTTGTGCAATAGAACAATGTCTCAGAACTGCTCATTATCTTTCAATCTTCTTCAAAGTTTATAATATTCATATTGTGTGTTAAATATGAGGGACACCAGACAGCAACTTCAGCATTCTTTCAGCACTCTGCATGGCAGTCCATGTCCTGGTATCCTCCTCCAGTTCATATACATCTGTCCAGGTCTGGGCAGGAATGATGGAGCCATTTCTAGATTGAAGGCAGTGGCATGTTTTCCAGGATGTGCTTGCTACTCTTGGGCTCTGGGACGTCAAACCAGTGTGAACCTGTCTTCTTGATCAGAAGAATATCTAAGCCCTAACTTGTCAGGAGGGATCTGTGTAAGGTCCCCTTACGCAGAAAGGGAAATTCTAAGGTCACATTCTTAGGAATAGGAATGTCTCAGGCAAAGCTGGTAGAAAATAAGGATCTCAGACCCCTTTTGGTAGAAGGTGACAATTCCTCTTTGCGCAGTGCAGGAAGGTACCCTATACTGAATCACCTTCCAACTATTCTTCACATTGTGACACATCCATATCCTGCATGGAATATTCAGGTGTCCAGGTGCAATTTCAGCATTATTCCAACAGCTAACATGACTGTTACTGTTTGGTCACTTCCTCCAGTTTGTGTCACTTGTCCAGGTCTGGGCAGGAACAATGAAGCCAATCCATTTCTCGTGAGTAGACTGAAGGCTATGGCTTGGATTCCAGGTCTGCCTGTTGTTACTTTTTGGCGCTCGGTCCTCAAACCAAATTGGATCAATGTCTCCTTGGTCTACTATCTCCTCGTTGTGACAGATCCCCTTGGACAATAAAGGGAAGGTCTTAGGCCCCATCATTCTAATGGAAAAAGTGTTCAGCAGAATATGGCAGAGCAAGGATGTCCCAAAATTCCTTAGGCATAAGATAAAAGTTACCAGGCTACTTTGTGCATTGGAGGAAGGTATGGGTAATACCTCATCAGATTCCAGCTCTTCATCACAGTCTCAAATACCCATATCTTCAGAGAATTGGAGGCTGCTGCCTTGGCAACAATATGAGAATATCTTTGGCAGCTGATCAGCAATACCAGAATCTGTGTTTTCCTCAAGATTGTGATTTGTCTGCACACTTGTGCACATGAAGGATGGAGACTCTTAGTTTCTAGTGACTACCTTGCAGGAAGATGGTGAGAGTCTGGGACTCAAATTTTTTAGCCCACCTACCCAGGTCAGACGGGGAACGTTTAAGACTTTATTAGAAGAATAGAGATAAGGTTCTCTTGAGCAGAAATGAACTTTCTGAGAGTTCGTCAGAGTGTGTTGTGAAGAACCCTTGAACAGACTGAATATCTTAGATCCTTCATGCAAGGTAAATGTCTAAGGCCCCCTTGGGCAAAAAGAGAAGGTCTAAGATCCCTTTTGACTCAGTGGGAAGGTCTTACATCCCCTTCATCAAAAGTATAGAGACTCCTTGGGAAGAGGGGAAAATCTGAGGGCTGGGTAAGATGGGAGAAATTGGAAACCCTCTTGGGCAAAGTTGAAGGTCTGTACCCCCCTTGACCAGAGGGGAAAAATCCTATACCACTTTGAGAAGAATTTGAATTGTCTCCTGTATCCTGTGCAGTACGGTCCTGACATTGCTTCATCAGCTTCCAACTCTTCATGGTTTAGATACTCATATCGTTAGTCTAATCTGCAAGAAACCAGGCAACAATCTTAGCATTCTTGAACAGCTTGGGTGTCTAACCCCAGCTAGACTGCCTCCTGAGTTTGTGTCCAGTCAACCATATCTGTGCAGGAATGATGAGACCATGCTATTTCTGATTACTGGAGTGAAAGTGGTGACCCAGGTTCCAGGATCTGCTTGCTACTCCTGACCTTTGGAACACTAACCAGAGTGGACCAATTTTCCCTAGGTCAGAAACAGAAATCTCCTAGGTTCCCTTCATCAGAGGGTAAAGGAGTCTGGGGGAAGTTCTAAGGCCCTAGTCATCAAGAAGGAGAATGTTCCAGGCAAAGATGAGTAGGCCATAAAAATCCAAGACCATTTTCCATGGAGGGTGATTGTCGCTGGCTACCTTTTATAGAAGAGGAAGGTCCAGGCAATCCCTTGTCAGTTTCCAACTCTTCACTGTTTGAAGAAGAGGAAGGTTTGAAGCAGTGCTGGATAGATTTATTTGCCCTCATGACAAACCTGGGTAGAAGCAGCCTCATTTGAGGAATTTTCTCCATTGGACCAGACTGTGATCATGTCTGTGGGGCATTTTCTTGATTGTTGAGTGATGTGGGAGGGTCAAGCCCACTGTGGGCAGTGCCACCCCTGGGCAAGTGCTCCTGTATTGTATAAGAAAGCAGGTTGAGCATGGGCTGAGGGACCAAGCTAGTAGGCAGCATTCTTCCATGGCCTGTGCTTCAGCTCCTGCCTCCAGGTTCCTGTCCTGAGCTTCTACCTTGTGCTCCCTGAGTGATAACTGTGACCCAGAAGATGTAAGTCAAATAAACCCTTTCCTCCCCAAGGTGATATTGATCAGAGTGTTTTGTCACAGCAGCTGAAGGCAAACTAAAACAGAAACTGGTATCAAAGAGTAGGCTGTTGCTGTGACAGACCTGACCTTGTTGTTTTGGGGAGGTGTTGGAAGCAGTTGGGACTTTGGTCTTGAAAAGTCATTGAGTGCTTAGATTTTAATGAGCTGTTGCTGTGGAGCTTGGAACAGTTCTTCTGTAAGAGGTGTAGACAATGGAGGCCAGGCTTTGAAACTTCAAAGGGAAGCAAAGATTATCAGGGATGTTTTTATGATATTTCCAGTGGAGAATCTGTGGTTTCTGGTTGGCTGAGGCTGAAGAATCAGCTGTGATTAAGAAAAGACCAGCACCATAGAAGTGAAGCCTTTGTTCTACTGGGACAACTGATGCTGGTTAACGGGGACTGAAAAGTCATCTGTGAGTAACAAGAGACCAGCATCTTTGTGACAAAATCTTGTGGGAAGTATTTCTTCAGGGTCAGCACACAGAGGCTGTGGTCCAGAAGGGGCCCGAGCCTCCATCTAAAGCTGGAAGCAGAACTTGGTAATGTGTAAGTCTCCCGAATGGTTCTGGTGTTGAAAGTGTGAAGGGGTCACAGAAAGCAGCTGAGGCTTGGTGCCCTGAGACGCCAGGAAACCCCATTGGTGAAGGTGCAGCCTCAGTTTCAGTAGAGACCCCGGCATAATGGAGATGCCAGGACCATGGGATGACCAGCAAGGGCAGTAGCAGGTCTGGAGTGGAGTTGGGCTCAGCCTACAAGACAAGCTGTGTGGTCTGTGGACAGCAGAGCCAGGTAAGTGAAGTTTCCCAAGCCCTTTGGAGCCCAGAAGATTATGAGTGGATAAGATGGGTCCTTCTGCTCCTTGGCCAAAATGTGAAAGTCCCATATCCCTTTACATTCTGAGAGCACTTTCTGAAGATGTAGAAGGTGAAAAAGCCACTAGTGTATATATGGAACTTACATGGGCACTTAGGCATATGGGGAAGATTCTGTGGCACCTTGAGTATATGTGCCTGGTGAATTCCCTGGAGCAGACAGGGTAGGACTCAGAGCCCCCTGTGCACATGGAGAAAGTACTAGAAAGCCCAACAACCCCTTTGGTATATGTAGAAAGATCTAAAGCCCATTGTGTAGATCTGGTCAGACACTAGAGCATTTTGGGCAGGTACAGAATGTCTCAGATCCCTTTGGGTAGATGGTGAAACACCAGGAGAACTTGGTAAAGGCAGCGAAATTTCCAGGGCCTCTTGGGAAGATGGCAGAGGTTCTGGAATCCTCTGGGAAGATTGGGAAAGTCACAGAATCCATTGTACAGATGCAAAAAGTCCCAGAGCCCGCTGGGGAGATGACAAAGGTTGTAGAGCCTCTACACTTGCAGAAGGTCCTAGAGTGCCTTTGACAGACTGGGAAGGTTCCCCAGCTCTTTGGGCAGAGGGCAAAGATTCTAATGCCTCTTTGGCTGATATAGATGGTTCCAGAGTTCCTTGAGCAGATGGACAAGCTCCTATAGTCCCTTGGGAAGATAGTGAACATCCTCAGAGTACCTTGTACAGATGGAGAAAGCCCCAAAGCCCCTTGGGAAGATGTTAAAGCTCCATAGGGCAAGTAAGAAAATTACTAGAGCACCTTGGATAGATGGAGAAGTTCCCCAGTTCCTAAAGTTCCTAAAATTCCCCAGACAGAAGCAGAGCATTTCAGAACCCCTGGAAAAAATGTACAAAGTTCCAGAATCCTTTGAGCACATGGCAAAGGTCCTAGAGACCAATGGGAAGATATGAAGTTTCCTCAACCTCTTCTGCAGATGGAGAATGTGTGAGACTCCCTTGGGGAGAAGTGATAGGGCTTGACCCCTTTTGTCAGAAAGGAAAGGTTTAAAATTCTCTTGGTCTGATGGGGAAGTTATGAACCCCCACGGGCAGAGTTTCAATACTGCTTTGGTAGAATTGGAACACATAGGGCCAACATGGGGAGAAGGGAAAGCTCTGAGGCCCTATTTGTGAGAAGGGAAAGTATGAAGCTCCATTGTGCAACTGTGGACAATGCCACAGGCCATAGGAATGAAACAGAAAAATCCCTGGGCAGATGTGGAAAAGTCCCAGATACCCCTGGGTAGATGGCAAAGGACATAGAGTCCCTGGATAAATGGAAAAAGTGCTAGAGCCCCCTGGGCAGATGTGGACAGTTCTATATGCTCTTGCACATATGTGTGGGGCTGGAGACTTCTTTGAGGAATAATGATATTGTTTGTGTCCCTTTTGGCAGGAGAGTGTTTGAAGCCCTCTTGGGTTCTGAAGGACCCTTGTTCAGAGAGGGCATGTCTCAATCTTATTTTGGTAAAAGTGGAACATCTGAGTCCCCTTTGGGGAGATGGAGGCTGTCTGAGGCCCTCTTCATGAGAAGAGATAGAGCTGAAGGCCCCTTGTTCAGAGGGGGCGTGTCTCAGTCTTGTTTTCGTAGGCATGGAACATCTGTGGCCTCTTTGGGGAGAGGGGGCACCATCTGAGGCCCTCTTCATGAGAAGGGTTATGTTTAAAGGTCCTTTGTTGTGATATTTATTATGCCAACATCATAAACACCTGAACAAATAGATTGACTCTTAAATTATGTTTTCAAGAGTGGGACTGAAATTGGAGGACTCTAGTTCTTGTAGCTATCTATTAAGACCATCTGTTGGCCAGAACTGTGCCACTGGATGGATCTCTCTTGTCCCCTCAACCTGTGCAGATGGAGCTGTCTGTGTCCTCACCCAGTGTTAATGTACTGATGCAACTGTCTCTGGAACCCTGTTTCTCCCACTGTGCCTCCCCTCACACCTCCCATCAGCCCATACTCATATACCATAATTTATTCAAAATTGCTTCTCCAGCTTCATTTGGGAAGTACAAGTTCAAGTTTGCCACACCTTAAATCTTCACAGATCACTGGGCCTTTTCATCACTAGTTCACTCATTCTTCCAAGCCTCCATTCTATTTAATGGAGGTTTAATGGATACTGCCTTTCAGCACTTTGATATGCTAATTCTCAAGCATAACTACATTTAATCATTATCTTTTTGGGTGGAGTCCCAAAATGTAGTTGCCAAGGAGATGCTCTGGTCATCAGACCCACGAGTATATGGTCTTGCAAGGGCTAATCAAAAGTCTAGATTATACATTCCCACACTTTATTCAGAGGGATTATGTCTCATTCTTGTTTTTGTAAACTTGAAATGTCTGGGGGCTTCTATAGGAAGAGGGGGACCATCTGAGTCTCTCTTCGTGAGAACAGATAGGTCTGAAGGATTCTTTGGCATATGTGGAAGTTTCCAGGGCCCTTGGACAGATGCAAAACGTCCCAATGCCTCTTGAACAGATTTGGATATTCCCATAACCCCTTGGGTGGAAGAGGAATTTACAAACCCATTGTGATCAAAAGAGGATGGTCCAGGTTCTGCATCATCTTCCTCTAACTTTTCTTTAGAGATGGGAACACTGTGTCTTGAAGATTTTGCAGGCACTCTGCTGCAAACGGGGCAGCAGTGCAAACATACTTCCACAAGGAAGTATCCTTCTTTTCATTTTTCCAGATCTGCACATTAAGAGTAACTCCACTCCTTTCGTGGTGACAGGATGGAAGATAGATGACCTGGATTCCCTGTTTGGTGTGCTGTTCTTGCACACAGAAACCTCTGAAGAGCATAATCCTTTTCCTTCCTTGTTTTCCCTCAGCCCCTTCGCCATCCTCCTGTTGGTGATAGTATCTAGAGTCTCTTTGAGGACTGGGATCTCTTTCAGGGCTGGAATCTCCTTGGGACCTGGGGTCTCCGTACTCTGTGGCATCTCCTCAGGGGCTGAGTAATGATCAGGGATGTCTGCCACTTGAAACTCATGGATTATGTTTCTCCTAGGTCTCTGGTCAGGTTCTGGTCTACATGTGGCTTTGGGGACATGGACCTGGGCAGACTCAGGGGCAGTTTTCCCTGAGGTGATATATTCCCCGAGGACTCTGGTGCTGGTCAGGCACTTCCTCAATCTGGATGGGGTGTTATCTTCCTGTTACTGATCTTGGTTGCTGATGAGGGACCTAGGCCTCAGAGTGGGTAGTCTGCAGTCAAAGGGCCACTTCCATTCTGTGACTCACTGGTGTCTCTCTGAAAATCAGACCAGGTAATCCCTTACGTAGTCCAGCAACAAAAAAAAGGTGGCAGAGTATTTACTGATGGCAAGCACTGTGAAGTGGTAGCCTTTGAGAGAGACTCTTCCAGAGTATCTAGAGGCAAAACAGCAAGAACTTGAATGATGGTTAGCTTCTCGAAGCAAGCAAAGCTCAAGGAGATGCTCAAGACCTCTGTCCTAAGCCCAGCACAGGCCAATCCTGTGCTGCCTGACAGGATCATTCGGTGTGCAGTAGAAGCCACGGGTACCCTCAGGCCCAGCACGTTATCCAGCCTGGCACCCACTGAAGGAGGCCATGACAGGGGAGGGGCAAGACTGAGAATGACAAGGAGTGCTTGAGATCTTGTGTTCTCAGACCTTGCATATACCAGGCCCTCAGTTAGGAGGTCATCAGTGAGAGTAGCAACATCCCTTGAAGATCAGTCAGTGTGAAGGAGAAAGTGTGATCCAGACCTCTCCCGTGAGACCTTGTAGACCAGTCATGCCCTTGTTGACAGGAGGCCACCAGAGGAATCAGCCACCACCCTGGAAGTCCCAAGACTGTGAATGACTTGGGGTGCTAGGGAAGCTCTGGTCTCAGACCCACAGGGACCAGGCCCTGAGCCTACTGACAGGAAGCTATCATGTGGCTCAGTAGCAGCAGCTGGCAGGGGCAGGGGGGCATTCTTATGCCTATAGATGAGGAGTATGCTTGGAACCCTTTGATCTGAGACTGCATGAATCTAGACTGTACCTGTTACAGGAGGCCATCAGAGGATGCAGCATTACTACCACAGTGCCTCTTAACGATGAATGTGAAGGGACTATACCGACGTTAGGTCCTCTGGGACCATAAGGGCCAGGTACCTACTGACAATGGGCTATTAACCTGCCTAGACAATGGCAATACCATAGCCCCATGACGTAAATAACAGAGGCCATCAGGATCTTGTGTCTTCCTGAAACACTCCCTTGCCTTCTCAGGCCTGTTATGCTGATATCTGGCCTTCTGGGGGCACACTGACCATGGCAAGAATACTATCACTCTGAACAAGAGGTGCTGAGGTCCTGTTCCTTTGGGACCTATAATGACTGTGCCTGAGCCAGCTGATACCACGCTATGGTGGGGCACAGTTACAGTCCTAGAAGCCCCATGACTGAATGAAATAATGCCCAGGATACATTCTGAGCACAGATGCACATTGTCCCAGTGGGCATCTCTGACAGGGAGCCATCACAGGGTAGCTGTACTCTGCAGCCCCATGATGGGAGCCAAAATGGAGCATCTCGGATCCCATATAGAGGCCAAGACAGCAGGTGCTGAGAGGAGGCCAGGACAAGGAGCAGAGGCAGCCAGGGGTTCTGTGGCTGTGAATGGAAGTGGTGTTCCAGACTTTCTGTCCTATGGAAGCTGTGTGCACTTAGCCTACACCTGCTGACAGTCCATCAAAGGGCCCAAACACCAGGTGCCTCTGAGTCCTTAGCTGTGAATGACCTGGGGTGAGTTAGACCTTCTGCACTTGAACCTTCTGCACTCAAACCTCCAAGGGCAGTCATGAGAAGCAGCAGCAGCCAGGAGTAGCCCTTTGTGAATAATACAGTGTCTTGGGGAACCTCGACTTTCGGGATCCTGCAAGCTTCAGAGCTCTCTGACTTGTCATCAGGGTGCTTATCCCATGGGAGGACGCTGGAAGATTCTCCAGTCTGTGAATGACAAGAGCACTCTGAATTCTGTGTTCTCAGGTTCAGTATGCACCAGGCCCACAGCTGCTGACAAGAGGCTATCAGAGGGCCCAGCAACATCCAATGGAGACTTGTGACACTGACTGAGGAGTAATCCAGACGTCTCCTCTGAGACCATATGGGTGAGGCACAGACCTGCTGACAGGAGGGCATGAGGACACGCCACCATCTTCCGGAACACCAGGAATGTGAATGAGGAGTGACAATTCAGTCTTTTTGTCCTGTGACCTGTACTGACCAGTCCCTACCTGCTGAGAAGAGACCATTGCCCAGTTCAGGGACATTGTAGTCCCATGACTGTGAATAATAAAGGGCACTAGAAACCCACCCTCTTCTGAGACCTATTCTTGCCAGGTCTGCATCCACTGGCACCCACTGTTTCTGGCATAGTGGCAGTTCTGGGATCCCCATCACTGTGAATAAGGAGTGCTGGTGACATGGTTCCATAGGGATCCTGTGCTTTTTGGTCTGATATATGCCAGGTTCCACATATACTGGCAGGAGACCCATCACCGGGCACCGTAGCCCCATGACTCTAAATGAGAAGGGATTCTCAGGAGTATATTCCATCCAAACCCTTTCTGGATAAGTGTCAGTTGATACCACGGTGACATAGAGCACAGCCACAGCCTCCAGATCCCCATGACTGTGACAAGGGGATCCAAAGACCTTCTTTGTTCAGACCAGTGAGAGGCAGACCTGCACCTGCTGACAGGAATCCTGCATAGCACACAAAAGCAGCCATGGGACCTTCATGACTTGTGAGTGGCATGGAATGCTCTAGCTGCTCTATCTTCTGGGCTGTTGAACTGGTCCAGGTACAGTGGGGCACAGTGGCATCTCAGGGAGTCCCATGAATGCATGATATGGGGTTCTGGGGACCCTCCACCCTTTGAATGGACGCACTGGTAAGGCCAGTGACTGTTGACTGGATGCCATCAGGACCAAATATGTTAAAATAGGAATGAGCCAGGCCTAAGATCTGAATGTACGTCAACTTGGATAGGGTCTCATTCCTTTTCCTAGATGTTTTCTGTGAATCTCAAATATGGCTAGTTATCATTTTTGGGATAAAGATAGCCTACTTTCCTGCATCCATGTGATCTAGAATGTGATCAACTGTAATTCTATCAGGTACTCTTTAGGATCCACCCTCTGATTTCATTTAGGTTCCACAGCAATGCTTCAAAAACAATATCTTTAGTAGACTGAATAACTCAAAGAAGCCAAAAATTCACTTTTACCCTCTTCCTTGATGGACTGATACTGAGGGTCTAGAATGTAGCCCTCTGGGTGCATGCAAGGGAACAGAGGCATGCAAGTGACTGCCCTGCTACCTGGTTCCAGGCTGCAGTGTCTCCAGTGGTGGGCCCTCAGTAGTGGGGCCAGTCCATCCCTCCTCCCACCTTTTGTGGCCTGCTGTATCATGTAGTCATGTGCACTGAGGTTATGCCCAGACCCTTGCCCTTGTCTTGCCTCAACAGTAGCTATGTCCTCCCAAGGATCCACACAATATCCTTTAAATACAAGAGGTGAAAGTGGTAGTGATGTCCATCATGATGCTGAGGCCATGATGTGTGACTCAGGTAGGTCCCAGGTTCTTCCAGCCAACTGGCTTCCCCAACACTGCTACATCCCTAAGGTTCGCTAAGATGCCAGAACCTCATTTGCCTCTTCCCACTCTATCCTTCCCATTCTTCATTTTACACTCCTCTTTTTCAATGCAAAAACACAGCTCTCACCAGAAAAAGAAAAAGAAATAGTTTATTATGGAACATAATATGAGTGACCATGTCGCTGGAGTTATCCCCAAATACCATGTTCCAGTATGGTAACATTTTCACAAAACTTTTATAATAACATAACAAGAAAGTCAAAGTATTTTATGAATACATTTTTGGAAACATCAGGTAAGTGAATTACAAACAAACAAACAAACAAAAAACCCCAAAACAAAAACAAAAAACCTAGAAGATCCATTACTGACTAGGCTCTCAAGAAGTGAAACAAGAACCTCTTTAAATATTTTATTTATTATTTTTATTTTATGTGTATACGTGTATTGCCTGCATGTAGGTAAGTGCACCCGTGTCATGCAGTGCCCATGGAGGGCAGAAGAGGCTGTAGGATCCCCCTGGAACTGGAGTTACAGACGGTTGTTAGCTGCCGTGTGAGTGCTGGGATTCGAACCCAGGACTTCTGCAAGAACAGCCAGTGTTCTTAACTGCTGAGCCATCTCTCCAGCCCCACAAGAACCTCTTTAATTCTTTCCCATATCAACACTTGTTCATCAGCTTACCCTTTTGTTCAATAAGCTATAACAGAAATATTTCAAGAATCACAAGAAATTATAAGAGGATGCACAAAACCGGTTCAGCGATGAAACCTGGGAGATTGGAAAATTAGGGGCATTTGTATATAGAAATGAGAGCTTCAGAGGAAAGTGACATGAGGTGAGTTCCTATGGTCACCAAGATAAAAGCAGAACAACAGAAAGAGAAACAATTTCCTGCAGTGCTGATAATCAAAGTTCCCAGGGGAAAAAAAAAGCTTCATCTATGTTAAGCATTCTACAAGGCTGATTAACTATTAGAACGTCAGTGATTGTAGAGAGTTGGAATTCTGCAGATCCAGAAACAAATTAGCTTGAGCATCTTAGCCCTTATATAGCCATTTATTGTCCAATAATGTATGTGGCCTACCATCCTTTGACTATTAGGCAAATGCTTTTGGAATGTATGAAGCAATAAAAGAGCTAAGTATGTCATCAGACATTATCTGAGGACTACAGAGAGAGCCTCACTTTCCCATAACTTGCCTATGTGCTGTACCTGCCAATGTATTTGAATAGTGTATGTTTATGAATACAAACCTCTTTTAAGATGAGTTTTGATGGGTACTGCCTCTTTTGGGAGAAAGGTTTTTTAAAGTCCTTATCTTAGGCAAGCTAAGATAAGATATAACACTTAAAATTTGGACGTGGGGGCGTGAAAATGGTTTTTTTTGTGAAATTGCTTATGCTACTTAAAGGCAAACAAAGGCATCTTAATGTTTACAGATGATTCTAATGTGTTTCATTATATTCTAAACATAATTTATTCTTCAAAATGTAATTTGGACATACTTTATCTCTGTGTCTTCAGGTATAAAGAAGGGTAAAATAATTTACACAGAATACTTGTTAAATCATAAACATCTTTACTACTTACATAAACGAGTGACCCAGAAATAAAGGAGATAAAAATAATGTGGAGACAGAGATGCCCAACATTCTTCCTACTTTCAGTTGCCTGAGACCCAACTAAAAAGATGCTTTTAAACAAAGGCATCAACCCATGCATCTAAACCTATGTACGGCATAGCTACAACTGTGGCTACCTCCACATCAATAATGTTGCCTATGACTCTGGGTCCTCTCCAACACCTGTACTATGCATAGCCAAGTCTACAACTCTGTCTACATTCATACCCTGTATTAACTTGAACCAAAGGAGTGTATTAGTTACTTTTCTGTTGCTATGATAAAATACCATGAAGTACTTTATCATCTTTCACAGCTGATAAAGATAGAATTTATTTTGGTTTATGGTTCCAGAGGGCTAAATGTCCACAATTGAGTGAAAGCCTTGGCAGCAAGAGCCAGGGGCTGAGAGATCACCTCTCAACAGGCATGTAGGAAGCAGAGGATGAACTGAAAGTACGGTGATGCTATGAACACTTAAAGCTCACCCCCAGTGATGTACTTCTTCCAGCAAGGCTCCTTGTCCTAAAATGTCCATAACCTCTCCAAAGTGTTCCAACAACTGTGGACCAAGTGTCTACATGCCTGAACCTGTGGGGAACATTTCTCATTCAACCATCACCAGGGGTAAAGATACACTAAAGAACTGACTATAACTGATGCATACATTGTGTGTCCTACATTAAGCTTTCATAAATCCATCTGTCTTACCTCATTCCTACCCACTTCCTGGTCCACTGTCATTTCTCAGGGCCTCTTTATGAGAGTGGTAGAGACTGAAGATCTGGCTCTAGTCTTCCTAGAAAGGGCAGTGAATCCTTCCATCTCTACCACTTCCCTGAATGGTTCGTACCCTTTGCAGTGAGCTTTATTCATATTCCTAATCAGAGTGGCTTGACTTGTTATTACGCTCAGTTTCTCCAGGAGAGAAGATATGAGCTTTCCCTCTGTGTATCCACTCGACTCATTAAGATATTTGTGTTTCCAGCAGAAGATAGGGTAGAAAGAATGCCAGCGTTGGAGGATAGTGAGGAGTGCTGTGAAATGTTGTCTCTGGATATGACAGGGTTATTGTACTCATAAACTCAGAGCAATTGTGGTTACCTGCACAAGACCTGCACAAGATGGAGCTTGCTAATATTTCATAATGGATGGGGGAAGGGCTTAGGAGACACCACTTTTCCCTGAGGTGCTATTGGCAGTTATTGGTTGTTTCAGGAGTGGGGGGGTGGGTCATTTTCTTCAATGGTGTAGCCACTGGTAAGTTCTCTATGCTCCAGTAAATAACCATTCACCCACACTCATGTAAACAAATCTAATTAAACTCAGTGGGAGAAGCACACATTGAAATTATGAAGGGACACAATTGAAAGTATGAAGGGACTTGTCAAGAAGAAGAAAGGCTTCACTGTGAGTGGGAGGAGGATGACAGAAGGAAACAGGGGGATGACTAAAATGCATTACATACTTGTATGAAATTGTCAAAGGATGAATTAATAAATTAAAAATTGTGATCCCACTGCGACAACTCAGTCTTCTTAGAATTAGACCTACCTATCCCGCTAAACTGAAACATACTACTGCCAACTGTTGATGTGCTTCAAACTACTAAGTTTCCAGAAACATTGGGGTCTGGCTTCAAAGAGGAAATAGGTCATATTTTTCCATGGCTTCTTATAATAGCATGGTTCTTTAACTCAGTGCACTTTCAAGATGGCATGCAGGATGCAGTCAACTGTGACTTTCAGATATGAAAGGTGGAGCTGTGAAAGAAAAGGCATCAGCTACAGCCCCTGCCTATAGCATTTAAGTGCATGCACTCAGTCAGCATGCAACTCCTTTAGGCTCTACCCAGCTCCATCTGGCTATATCTAGCTTCTTGAGACTGTACAATTCCTATAGACTAGATGCAACTCCCTCAGGCTACACCCAGCTCCCTTAAGCTGCATGCAACTTCCTTAGACTACATTCATCTCCTTCAGGCTGCATTCAACTCCTTTAGGTTGCATGCAACTCCTGAGGCTGCATCCAGCTCCTTCAGGCTGCACGCAACACCCTTAGGCTGCCCTGGACGGGATGCCAATCCGCGTCTCTCCCCTTTCCATCTTTAATTTAGTCTGACTCTATTTCAGACCTGCATTAAAAAAGGAAGTAAATCTTTTGATTTCTTTTCTTCTCTCTGCTTTCCACTAGTCTCTCATCCTTACACATGAGACCTCAACCCCAGTTCTGACTGCTGTTCAAGGTATGCTTTCTCCTCTATTCTCTCAAGAAATCTTACAGGCTATTCCTATTTTTGACAAATAGCTTCCTGTTTACTCTACTCTAAATGGGACCAGTTTCTGTTCCCTGGTGTGCTGGTTTGGATGAGAATGTCCCCCATATGCTCCAAGTATTTGGACATTTTGACCCCAGTTGGTGATGCTGTTTGGGGAGGTTTTTGGAGGTGCAGCCTTGATGGTGGAAGTGAGTCACTGTGGGAGGGTTTTGAGAGTTCTTAAACCTTTCCAGATTTCCAGTCACTCTCTGCTTCCTGTGTCTGCTAGGAAATGTGAGCACTCAGCTTTCTGCTCTCCCCATCTCCTGCCACTGTGCCTCCCTGCTATGATGGACTCTTATCCCTCTAGAATAAGCAAAATAAACTCTTCCTTGTATAAGTTGCTTTGGTCAGTATTTTTATCACAGCAATAGAAAGGTAAGTAATATACCTGGCCTCTTAGCATCTGATCTCCATAGTATTTTAAGGCAATGCTGGACATACCTACACATTTCCGATCTGGTCTACTAACTTGGATCTAGTAATTCCTGGGTTTTCCAGCCACATGAGTCTTCTTCACATACATTAGTAAGCTGGCTATCGTACATTCCTGTCTTTTTCCATTTGAGTGACTTTTTCAGGACTTGGATTGTCTAATTTCGTAGACTCTGCTACTATTCATCTCAGTGTACTTGTATCATGATGGTCCACCTAATCTTTTCTGTCACCACCTATTGTCCCTCTGTTCTGCACCTAGAGCCACATTCTTGCTTCATTCACATAATGTTGCCATGCTTTACCTAGGCAGTTTGACAGTTGGACTTACATTGCATGTCACCTGCTAGACAAGCAACAACAGCATCTCCAGGGAAACTTCTCATTGCAAACTTAGAAGCACCACCCCAACCTATTTCACCCCACATTTTGGGAAAAGAGGTTGTTGGGAAATCTGTATCTTAGGCTTCCACTGTGATTCTGATGTTTGACTGAGTTTTCAAATTGCTGACTCTGACCAAAAGTTGCCTACAAACATTGAGTTTATTTTCCTTTTGACAGCAGTAATGCCTGGCATTTGGGTGTTATTATGAAATTACTTATTTTTGCATCTTGATTTCTCTTTCCGTGTTTTAAAAGACAGTCTTTTTATAGCTTGGTGAGGAGGTTCTTCCACCTTCACAGAGATGAGAGAGTAGGTGAAGGTCTGCTCTGTCATAGAAGTGAAGGAGACACAGACATGTTTAGCTGCCTGTGGCAAACAGAGATGACAAGAAAATAGACCTGGAAATCAAACTGTAGTGCTGAGGAAGAACTGCCAAATCCCATATTTGTATGTTTGATATTTAAAAGCCATGCTCATTGGTCCAAGAAGGGAAATAATGGAGGTAGAGATGGTGGCTTTACAGACAGGAGCAAAGTGAGTGAGACTGAGAAAGCAGGTACATTGCCTTCTTGTTCTTGCTGTAACAAGTCAAAGGTCAGCTTCTGGGAGGAGACTGGCACCAAGCAGGACACCAACCTGCAGACCCAAAGAGTACAGAATTCTGATAGCTTTGTCTATTCATTGACACCTAAAGCTAGAAGTAATAGTTACTCACCAGTGTCCCTAACCCCAGGAATCAGTTGTAGCATTCTCTCCTAAAATCTTCAAAAATAGTCAGTTCATTAAACTTTCTTTAGATTGATGCATTATTTGTATTGTCTTCTATCTGCTTGAAAATTTTGTAGAAAACAGTGTCTAGTGTGGACTGTAATGATTTCAACAAATCCTTTTTTAAACATAAGGATGGCAGTTCTGGAACAGGACCTAATTTCTGACTGAGATCTGCCTGGCCCTCTAGACACATAGGAGGGGTGCTGGAGGACTTCCGTTAATTATACTGAAGAGAGAAACAGTTTCAAAACCAGCTTCCACCACCTTGCCTAAGCAAAATTAGAGAAGGATGAGCCAAAAGCCCTTGTCTATAAGATAGAGATGAAAATGCATTCCTCATAGGAGAGGCATAAAGATTATGATTCATGGCATCACCACATTTTTATCATCATCATTATCAGCAGCAGCAGCATATTCAACACCATCACCATCCTAATCATCAACATTCTTACCATCATCACCACCATCTTTGTTATCTCCTAATAATAATAGAACAGTTCTTAATTTGCTCTCCATTAGAGAAAGATGATTGTGATGGGTATGATGTGAATGAACTCCAACAGGCATTAGCCTGTTGAACATTTGGCCACTAGCTGTTAATGGTATTTTGGGAGAGTCTGCAAATTTTACTGGGTTTGACCTCACAGGTGGAAGAAGGTTATTGGGGTTCTATCTTCTCCCTCACCCTTTCTTTCCCTTTTTGCTTTCTGTCCAGTAGGAGTAAATAACCTCTGCCACCCTTCCCATGACTGGGATGCTTCGCCAAGAAATAACGAGTCAAATCATCATCAACTGAGCCCTCTGTGACTGTGAGCCCAAATTTATTTTTTCCCTTAATTTGTTGTCCTCAGGCATTCAATCACAGCAACATAAAATCTAATTAATATAAAAATCTAAGTTTGTTTTAAGATTTATTTTAGATTCACATAAGAACCATGCCTTGGAAATCAATGTCATGGATTACATGTATATTTTAATGTTGCCACTTAAGTAAACATATATACCACGGGTTAAGGATGTATTTCAGTGATGGAACACTTGCCTAGTACATATGAGTCCTGGGTTCTACCACCTACACAAAAATTGCATATCGCTAACCCTTTATTTGTTTTAAATAAAAAATTAACATTCTATCTATGACAAGAATGTTATCTTCACTACATTGGTATCATATTTACCTTAGCAGAGTGGTTGGATATTTCTTAGTACCTTGAAAACCACATGGGTTAATGAACTTTGAAAATGCAAGCTAGCTAATTTTTGGCGGTCTCAAAATAAGGAAATTGATCGTTGTTCCCTAATTTTAAAATCCTCCTAAGTTTCTCTCTTACCAGGACCCACCGACATGGGCCATGTTCGCACCAAAACTGTGAAGAAAGCCACCCCAGTCATCATCGAAAAATATTACATGTGCTTGGGGAAAGACTTCCACGCCAGCAAGCGTCTGTATGAGGAGATTGCCATTATCCCCAGAAAGAGCAGGCTATGTCAGGCATCTAATAAAGCTACTACAGAGATGTCCTGTGAGCGGTATCTCCATCAAGTTGCAGGAGGGGAGAGAGAAAGAGAGAGAGAGAGACAGAGACAGAGAGAGACAGAGAGACAGAGAGAAAAGAGATAATTATTAGGAGATCATTGAGGTAGATCCAAATACTAACGAAATGCTGAAACATCTGAACTTTGGCAGTCTCTCCAACCTGTAGGTCAGTCAGCCTACAGTTGGGACGAATTTCAAAACACCACATGGGGTTATTTAGTATTTTCTGCTATTCTTTAATATTTTCAATAAATCTAGAAACAATAATAACCTCAAAAATCCTCCTGAGAAAATGGGATAATTGGATATTCTATCTAAGGGAAGAACATCAAACATGGGCTTGATTATGCACATAGCTGACTTCAAAAACAATGTACAAAAAATACCCAGTAGTCAAGAAGAGACAAAGAAGGTGGGAGGTGTCCTCATTCTATTCTAGCTCCATTGTCTTCAGGAGAAACCGTCTTTAAAGCATGGTATGGTATATTTTTGCAAGGCTTCAAACTAGAGCATATGCATACTTCATTAAATTTCATGAGTAAGCTATTTGCATTTCCCAAATTCTCACTTTTTATCAGGTTGACAGGTATGCAAATGGGCAAAAGACAGAAAAACATATTTTGAGTTGTTGATAAGTCTTCTGGCATTTCATGTGGGTGGGCTCGCCCTCCATCTAGGGCAGGGAGTGAGCTGTCTCTTTGCCATGTAAGCCAGGTGAGCAGAAGGCTTACTATGGGTGCTGCCATGTGAGAAGGTCTTGGGGATCTTTTTTTTATACATATATATTTTCCATTTCTCTAAAAAGGATTTTCTTAGTCTACTTAATAATGAGCTACACAGTGACATCTAGTGTGGGAAGGAGAGAACAAATACAGAGATGGCACGTGTTAATCTCCATTTTATGAAATCTCCAGAAAATAACAGATATAGCTAAGAAACTATTCTTCCTTTTTTAAACTATCATTCTCATGTCTTGTATGTACATGTGCGTATGTGTTTTCACAACCATGCATGTATGTGTGGAGGCTCGAGGTCAGTGTAGCCTGTCTTCATTCGTTGCTCTCCACCTTATTTTCTTATTTTAAAAAATTAATTACATGTATTTGTGTGTGCCTATGTGGGTGTCTGTACATGTATGCATGTATTTGTGGAGACCCAAAGAGAGGCAGGTGTTCCACAAGGAGTCTAGAGCTCATTTTTGGGGGGTTAGACTAGGCCAATGAGCTCCTGAAGTGTACTTCTCTCCACTACCTCAGTGCTGGGATTACATGTGATCACCACTACACCTGACTTTTTTTAAATATAGTAACTAGGACTCTGAACTCAGGTCCTTATACTTGTGCTCTAAGGATTTTATGAACTGAGCTACTGTGGTGGTTTGAATGAGAATGGCTCTCACAGGTTCCAAGTATTTTGACAGTTGGACCCTAGTTTGTGGTATTGTTTGGGGAAGGTCATGGAACCTTTAGGCATGGCAGTGCAGGAGGAAGCCATACCACTGGGGGTGGACTTTGAGAATTCAAAGCCATGCCCACTTTCAGTATGTTTCTCTCTGCTTCCTGTACCTGCTTGAAGATGGGAACACGCAGCTTTCTGCTCCAGCCTCCCCACCATGATGGACTCTTACCACCTGGAATCGTATGCCAAATAAATTCTTCTTTCTGTAAGTTGCCTGGGTCACATGTTTTATCACAGTCACAGGAAAGTAACTAATACAGCCACCACCACCAACTCTTATTTTTCTCAATGAGAACCCATGAGCATTCTCATGGATATGTGTTCAGATAAGATGTCTGGGTCATACATAAATGGGGTGGGAATGCTGTTTCAATTGGTGCTATAAAGTCTAAACATGTAATAACCCGTGGTTTTCTGTTAAAGGACAAATGTGTAGTAAGTGGAATGTGTTTTCATATAACCCAGTGAACATATCAAGTAATTGACCTACACTGTGCTAATCATATTATTATGTCATATCCAAAATATCCTCCCAATGCTTATTTGTTTAAGGCTTGGTTGTCAGATGATGCTTCGGGGAAGTGAATAGAGCAAGAAGGTTTTGTTTTCATCACTAGGTTAATCCAGGGCTGTATGCATCACAGTGGCATTGTGGGCATCTGATGGAATTTTGAAGTTGGGTCCTAGTTGGATAAAGGAGGTCACTGGAGTTGAGTTATTAAAAATGATATCTAGCCTCCAGCCTTTTATTCTCTCTTGCTCTTTCTCACTCTCACTCTCTTGCTCTCTCATTCTCTCTCACTTGCTCTTCTTTCTACCCACCACGAGGTGAACAGCTTTACTCTATCGCCTAATCCCTACCACGAAGCTCTACTATAGATCAGACTACAACAATGAAGCCATGTGACCATGGACTGAAACAGCTGAATCCAAGAGACAAAATGCACATCTCCTCTTTTTAAGTTTTTATGTCTCTCTTTTAAAAAAAAAATCCAGATATGGTGCTGCATGCCTTTAATACTAGCACTTGGGAAGCAGAGGCTGATGGATCTCTATGAGATTGAGGACAGCCTGGTCTACATGGTGAGTTCCAGGTCAGCTGGTGCTATAGAGAGGTCCTGTATCAAAAAGAAAAGAAAACCCTCAAAAAAAAAAAAGGTTTAATTTATTTTCATTTTATGTGTATAATGTTTTACCTGAATGCATGTCTATGTATGATGTGTGTGCAGTGCCCATAGGGCCCAGAAGAGGGGTGCATGCCCAATGGAACTGGATTTACAGGTAGTTGCTACCTACCATGTGGGTGCAGGGCACCAAACGAGGTCCCCTGTAAGAGCATTAAGTAGTCTTAACTGTTCAGCCACCTCTCAAGTCCCATGTCTCTACTTTTAAGTTTTTTTATGTCATTGCAGGAAAAGATAAGATGAATACCCTCATAATTTTGATCAAGGCCTGAGCTAGCTGAGGGTCATTTTCCATCTGTTATCTACAAAAGTACAATTTTGATCAACATAACAAACCCAAATCATGCAATAAGAACTAAGTAGGGTGTGACAAACTCAATGTGACATTCTCTGATTTCTAGAGTATGCATAGCCAATGAATACCATCCTCTTATTAGATGGATGGATTAGAGCTCCTCTGTCTGACCTCTGCATCTTCTGCTGCTAAACACAGCAGGCACCTTTTCAACACAGGGAGTTAACATACGCCTTTTAATTTGCATACAATGCTAGACCCTCTGCCTGCATGTGCATGAACTCAAGACACCCTTCTCTTACTAGATCAGACATCAGATAAAACCCTTTGTATGTGGCACTCTAGTAGATATCCATCCCTGTTTACAGCAGTATACACTGTTTCTTTTTTAAAATATTTATGATTATTGAAATATTTTATATGTGTATCTTCTCGCTAAAAATAATCCTGTAATAACTCCAAATCTCTTAAATGTTTCCTTTACTGCAAATGAAAAGAATGTTGAAATTGTTCATTGGCTCATTTAAACTGGGCAGGATATAAAAAATATGAGCTAGGGAGAGAACAAAATAATTTCCAAGAATAATTTAGAAAGATGATATAGGAGCTAGGATTACATTGGAAAATAAAATTGTGTCATCTCTCTAGCTTCTCCGACTATAAAGGATTCTGAAAAGCAAAAACAGTCACTGGGGACAGAGATAAAATATCTATAAAGTATTGTTTTTTGTTATAAATAATTTTATTTGTAATTATAATCTTTCTTTTAAAATTAAGTGTTCATTTTTAATTAACATTAACTTTCAGACATGCTACAACTTCAAAATCGTAGTGATGAAAATTTGATATTATACATTTAAAGAAAAGGCAGGTAGCAGTTACATCTTAGATATTAGATATTCATTAGTGACTTTGTTAGCATATATTAATTATATAAGATAGCAGGCTTCATTTGCATTTTCATACATGTATGTATTTTGCTTATCAAATATTGTGGAAACCATTAAAAGATTTAGAAGGTGCAGAACAAATATGTCCTCTTGAATAAGAAAATTTCTAAGATGCTTAAGCACATTGCTTTTGCTATCATTTCCACCATATATTTGCAATTAAGTCTATTCCAGCACATGCACACCAAAATTTATTTTCTAAGATAAGATCACAGGAATGGAAGAATGTGTTTTGGGATATTCACAAATTTTAAACTTGGTAGATAATATTAAATTCTTATCCAAACAGCTTTTAGTATTTTGAGAAACAGAGCTTTTTCCATAGGTCCATGCCCTTCCCAGTAGATGGTACTGGTATATATTCTCTTTCTAAAAAAATATTTTTGTTGAGTTTTGGGGCATTTAATACAATAGATCTTAATCAAATTTAGATACCCTCCCCTATCAGTGCCCCCATAGCTTCCCCACTGGATTTCATGCATTCTGTCATATATGTGAAGTACTATTCAGTCAAACACTTATACCCAGGTGTGTCTTGGTGTAAGTTCATCCACTGGAGTCAGCCTATCTAGAGTCACTCCCTTAAAGAAGATTCACCCTCCCTCACCAAACAGTAATTAACTGCCAATAGTTCTTGGGCTAGGGTTGGGGCCTGCTGCCCATTTCCCTCGTTTTATACTGGGTTTTTGTTTGAGTGAGTCAGCATTGGTCTTCTGCATGCTGTCACCATTGCTGCAAGTTCATATGAGTAAGTTCCTAGAGACCTGAAAGCCTCTGCTTCCTTACATTCATGCAGCAACCCTAGTCCTTAGCAATCTTTCTTCCACAATGGTCCCTGAGCCATCGGCGGGTGAGGGTTAGTATAGGACTTCTATCTAAGGACCCACCCTCTCCAGTGTCTTGTTCTCTAAAAGTTAGCCAGTCGTGGCCTTCTGTATGCATCACAATTTGTGGTATGAGGATGCTTTGCTGGTGAAAATTGAGGGATGTATTGGTATTCTCCCTACCTCTTGTTCCGCTAAGTTATGTGAGTCTTAGGTGTCGAGGTTCCACTGTAGATGTGTCACTTAGGGCTGGGCACCTCTCAAATGTGTTCTCTGTGTGTGACCAGTTGTAGAACTCTTTAATAGTCTCCATCTGTTCCAAAAAGAAGCTTCTTTGAAGAGCAGTGTATGGTATACTTGTCTGTAAATATAAGGATCCATATTTAGCATATGGTAAGAAATTTCATTTGTCTAGAGATAAGACAAAGATAGGGTTTTCCCTAGGATCTATGACCTCTCCAGCCATGTGTATTTGACTATATTTGCAGTACCACCTATGAATTCCCTCCCATTGATAGGGTTTTAAGTCTAAATAGCTGTCGATTACCCCTTAGGAAAAAAAGGTCACTACTGCAGCAATAGAGATAGTTTGCTGTGCCAGCTGTTGTGGTTATTTGACTGTGGAGCTGGGTTGGACCACTGATTGATTTTCTCCATTCACAGCTTGCAGAGTATCCTCTAGACCTATGAAAGCTAGTCTTGAGGGAAAAGGCTTCCAGGTTAGTTCCAGCTCCATTGCTATAAGTCCTGTGTCTGAAGTACGCCCTGTCTTCAGCATTAGGGTAGAGACGGGAGAGATAAATGAAGCTTAGGTGGTGTAAAAGCCAGAGGGAAATGTATTAACTTAACGCCCCCCCGAAAGATACACATAAAATATATGAACATGAGTGCATGCGTATACCTGAAGGGTATATAACAAGGAACACGGGGCCAGACAGGAGAAACCTCCCTTCAAGTTACTGGTCAGGGTAGTCCAAGAAACTCCCAGAATAACACAGGATATTGCCACAGCACTTGATCATCTCCCAGAATTTGAAGTTACATTTTCTTTAAACCTTTTTATAGTCTATTGGGTATGAAATGATATCTTATGAATGTAGTCTGAATTTTATGCACTTATCAGTGAAACTTAGCTCCTTTTCTTATTTATTGGCCTTACCTGTCTTCTACTTTGTGAACTACAAATTCTGAATAATTCATATACAGGAATCATAGAGACTAATGTTTTTTTAAAAAAATTATTCACTATTCTTATTTAAGAGCCAGCATCATATTAGCGTCACCTAGTTTCTTACCATTCCTTCCTTATTTTCATATGAGGAGGTATTTTGTAACATTGAAATGTTTGTTGTTTGGATGGTTAGAGAAACTTTGGCATATAATCTTGAGAATGTATTTATCTGTGAACATATTTTTAACTGCTAATGCTTATGGAGTTATTATATTCAAAACGAGAATATCTAATAGCCTAATGCACATGATTAACAAACCTACAGAGGAAACTCTAGGTAAGCGTTCTGGTTTGAATGTGAAATATCTTCTCTAAGTTCTGGAGTTTCAACACTTGGTCCCAAGATGGTAGTGCTGTTTGGGAAAGCAGTAGAACTTTTAGGAGCTTGAGCCTCACTGGAAGATGTAAGTCACTGGGTGTGGGCATTAAGGTTTTATAACTTTGTCCCATTTTCTATTTTCTCTCTGCTTCCTGATTACCCATGGAATGTGACCAGGAAGCTTTGTGCTCCTGCTGCCATGTTTTCCTCACCATAATGGACTTTATGTCCTTGGAACTTCATAGATCTTTCTCCTTTAAGTGGCTTTAGCTGGGTATTTTGTCACAGAAATTTGCAAAATAGCTTAGATAATAAGGTTTTCAAAAAATTAGGGAGGGAATTGTTAATAAATCTAACCAATGATTTATAAAAACTAAAAAAAACTAGGACTAGAAGAAAACTTAGCTTAAGTTGATGAATATCCTTAAAATGTGACACCAAGTGATAGTCATAGAAATCCCACATTCAAACACTGAAGGAAAAACCCTGCAGTTGAGCTGGAGAGATGACTCAGCAGTTAAGAGCACTAGCTGCTCTTGTAGAGGATAGGGTTTTGCCCCCCAGCACCAACATGGTAGCTAACAACTATCTGTAGCTCCAGTTTCAAGGGATCTGACACCCTCTTCTGGCCTCTGTGGTCATTGTATACATGTGGTGCACCTACATACATGCAAACAAAACACTCATACAAATAAAATAAAAATAAAATTGAAAACCCTGATATTATTTACATATACTTGTGGTTATGGTGAGAGAGAGAGAAGAGAAGAGAAGAGAAGAGAAGAGAAGAGAAGAGAAGAGAAGAGAAGAGGAGAGGAGAGGAGAGGAGAGAGAGAAAGAGAAGAGAGAATAAACTCTAATAATTAGGACCACAATTATTTGCAAATCTTCTTCTTGCTTATACAAAAAGCCCCACTAAAGGATCCAAGAGCATATTGGAATGAGTAGAACGCTCTCCCAAGTTGCCAAAAAGTAAGGTCATTATATACAAATTCCCTTTCCATGTGCCAGTAAGAAAGGTTACTCAAGACCTATACATACAGCACAGAAGAACAAGCAAAAATTGACATGTGAAGATTTTCCACATGTGCTTTGCTGAGGCAAACACAGAACACTTTTAATTAAAATGTGGCTTGAGGGTTTTTAGGATTCACCAATATCATACCCGCAGTGTCAAAGCACAAACATGAAGAGTTGTGATTCCGGAAGGCTCAGAGATTCTGCCTTTCTCTGTCTGATTCAAGGTCTGACAAGCACATTTATCATCCTCTGCTTTCTCTGTGAAGTTCCTGCTCTTGGAATGTATTTTATATAGGTTTCTTCCAGCAATCAGCCCCATCTACTCAGCCCCCTCCAGAGGCTAAGGACCTGGTCTGTAGGTTAGCAGACAGAAACTACAGCTGTTGGTTAACAGCTCCAGCCTCTCTCAACCTTCCTTTGTCATCCTTTGCTGTTACTGATCAGCTCCAATTATTACATAATTGTTAGTGCAGAAATTATCCTAAAAATATTTGTTAGCTGTGATGTTTGGTTTTAATTGCAACTTGCCACAGATAAGAATTGCCTGGGTAGGAAGCCTTGATTGAAAAAATTGTCCTGATTGCCTAATTGATATGGGAAGACCCATCCCAAATGTGATGGCACCTGCTGGTAGCAGCCCAGATACAAAGGGGCATGGCAGAAGGAAGATTATTCACCTTTTGCTTGTTTGATCTTTCCTCTCACTGCCTCATTGATTTTTGCTGTTGCTGCTGCTGATTCCTTTGCTGACATCAGAGCCAGTATTTCCAGGCTTCTAACACTGACTAAAGACCAGGTTCTTCAGGAACCTGCCAGGTTTTTTTTTCCTTTTTTTTGCAACAGATTTGGATTATTGAGACAATCTGCCTTGTGGACTGAGGCTGACCTCAGTTTCAACCTCTTCCATATGAAATAAGTACTGTGGGACTCCTCTGACTGCTGAGGCACCCTCCTAGCCTTAAGGAAGAACAACTACCAGGTTCTTAGCCTCTCAGATGTGATTCACCTGTCCTTACAATGTCAAACTAAGCTGATATATATATATATATATATATATATATATATATATATATTCTTATATATATATAAGATAAAAAAATATAAAATTTATAATAATATGT